>NW_022436946.1:17994062-18291080 GCF_009761245.1 Sapajus apella | reverse complement strand
AAAGAAAGAAAGAAAAAAAGAAAGAGAAAGAAAGAAAGAGCCATAAATTCAATTACTGTTGAATACTGCATGGTTTTCTTAAAAATTTTCTGTTTTATAATTGTGTCTTCTTTCTCCAATAGTGACAAATTTGGTTCCCAACATCATCAATACATTTTTCCATATACTCCAATACATGAAAAGTAAGAATTGCAAACTAATACAACTTAAAGAAGGAAATCTACCAAGTCGAATTCAAGAAGTGTTTCCAGACTAAGAACTTACAGTCAGAATATTGTTCCAGAATTACTTGGACTTGTTTTTCCCCTTCAGCGTAGTTACATTCTTCATTTGAAATACAGTACTGCTCATTTGTTTCTATTCATATTCTGTTAAGGAGTTTCCCCATCCTTGTTGAGTCAAGTTTATTTGTTTTAGTGCATAAGATATTAACATGATTTAAAAAGCCAAAATTAGATGAAAAGGGACACTCAAAAGAGGTGCCTTCCCTCCCCTCTTTGTGTCTTTTTCCATCCACTCTGGGTTTACGACCAAAATCATCTGTTTCTGGTTTATTATTTCTGTATTTACTTTTGCAAAAATAGGAAAATAGATATATTTTTCTTATTTTTCTTTTTCATGAAAAAGAGGCATATTATATGTTTCTTTGGAACTTATTTATTTTTAAATATTTATTTTTATTTTTTTTTTTGAGACAGGGTCTTGCTCTGTTGTCCAGGCTGTAGTTCAGTGGCTCAGACAGGACTCATTGCAGCCTCAACCTCCTAGGCGCAAGCAATCCTCCTGCCTCAGCCTCCTGAGCAGCTGGAACCACAGGCATGTGACATCACACTTGGCTAATTTTTTATTTTTTGTAGAGACAAAGCCTCACCATGCTGCCTAGGCTGATTTCAAACCCCTCCAAGCTCAAACAGTTCTCCCACCTTGGCATCCCAAAGTGTTGGGATTACAACCACACCTTTCTTTCTTTTGAACTTTTAAAAAACCTTGACAGTACGGCCAGGCATGGTGGCTCACACCTGTAATCCCAGCACTTTGGATCACGAGGTCAAGAGTTCAAGACCAGCCTGGCCAACATATTGAAACTCTGTCTCTACTAAAAATACAAAAATTAACCGATCATGGTGGTGGACGCCTATAATCCCAGTTACTCAAGAGGCTGAGGCAGGAAATTGCTTGCACCCAGGAGGCGGAGGTTGCAGTGAGCCAAGATCGCACCACTGCACTCCAGCCTGGGCAACAGAAGGAGACTCCATCACAGAAAAACAAAACAAAAAGTTTGACAGTATATCCTGGAAGTCACTCCATATCTGTAGATCTTCCTCATCCTAGTTTATTGCTGCATAGTACTCCATTGTGTAGATTTGTCATTCGTTACCTCAGTCTCCTATGTAAAACCCTTTAGGTGGTTTCCAACATTTTTTAATTACAAATATACAGCAATGAGTAATGTTACACATATGCAGTTTTGCATTATTGAAAGTGTATCTTCTGGGCAAATTCCTACAAGTGGGTAAACATATATTGTGGCTTTATTTTTAGAAACAATAAAAGTCCTATATTGGCACAACTTTAAATTGGTGTATTTAAAATTTGAATTCACTGAGATGTAGCTCTCCCCCACCAAAAAATGGAAATAATTTATTTTTTCTTAATTATAAAAGTAATACATATTCATTGTAAGACTATCCAAAACGTGTATAAGTTGTTTTTTGACTTTCAGGTGATTGAACTATCCCAAGCAATGTAATTCACTGTCCTTTTTATTCTGAGGACAATGAAATATGTAATAAGCCAAATTTTTGACAAGTGTTTTCATGTAGATGAACATTTAATACAACAGAATTGCTTGCTTTTGAATAGAGGGAACCACATATTACTGCTGTTTTCAGTTGTATGTATTTTGAGAGACAGGCTTATAAGAAGGATATTTTTGTGAATTCCAATGTTACTGAATCAAGGATTACTGTGAATTCCTGTTGGTAGAAAGGGGACTTTCTAACCCAAGTGAGGTCAGCTAAGATCTTGGGAGCTGACTTGTAAAGAAGGGAAATTCTCAACACTGGCTTATATTCCAGATGTAGTTTAAATTCTGAAATTTTATTTTTATGCATTTTGGGGGCACTTTTAAACCTTTCAGGGTATTTAATGCTGTAGTCAGAATTAAGAAGGCTCTGGGTCTGTTCTTCTAGAAAATATCACAAACGCGGTGGCTCACGCCTGTAATCCCAGCACTTTGGGAGGCCGAGGCGGGTGGATCACGAGGTCAAGAGATCGAGACCATCCTGGTCGACATGGTGAAACCCTGTCTCTACTAAAAAAAAAATACAAAAATTAACTGGGCATGGTGGCGCACGCCTGTAGTCCCAGCTACTTGGAAGTCTGAGGCAGGAGAATTGCTTGAACCCAGGAGACGGAGGTTGCGGTGAGCCGAGGTCACGCCATTGCACTCCAGCCTGGGTAACAAGAGAAAAACCCCGTCTCAAAAAAAAAAAAAAAAAAAAAAGAAAATATCACAAACAAATGAATTTTCTGGGCAAGTAGAAACCTGTTTCCCCTGCTGGTGGGTAGGGTCAGGTAAATAGACGGGGATAAATTGGATAAAGAGAGCATCTACTGATGGGCCAAGGATTGACCTCTAGCCACTAATTTAGCTGGAATTTAGTCTAAGACTATCCATCAGTGTCTGGTCATTTTAGAACTAGTAAATAAAGTTTTTAGGAGTCTGTGTTTATGCTTATAAATTGGGCTGATCTTGATGTAAACTCCATCTGGTTTTGGCACTTGAGTTCATTTCCAAATTATATTTGGGTTCTTTGAAAATCCTCTTGCCCTAGGGAAATCTCTTTCCTTCCTCCGCCTCCATCCCCACCCCTGTATCACCACTACTCTCCCACCACCACTTGTCACTTGTTTACTTTGGGAGGGCTGGGCATGGGAATGGAAACAGGACATAAACTCTTAACAGTTTTCAAAAACACAAACAAGCCTGTTTGAAGAAAGGACTTCCTCTTTACACGCATCCCTGGCAAACCACAATCTCTCCCTCAATCAGTGGACTCACACTTGAACAAACTTCCAGGCAGGAACAAACCTCAGCCTTTCAATAACAGAGAATCCATGCAATTCAGACTTATCCCAAACCCACAGGATAAACTTAGCTGGATAACAACTCATAGTAGAGGACAACACTGGGCTTGGAGCTAGGCTGGTTCTGTTATCCTAACACATCGTGTTTATTAAGGTGCAGAGATTCGTAGGTCTAGGAGAAATCTGGAGAGGCCAGCAAGTCTGTTTCTTAAGGACGAAATAAATAACATTCTGTTAACATTGTTTATATGTTAATAATAATCTCTAACAAAGACTTAACAACAGTGTTTCATACTCCTTGAAATTAAGAAAATTTGTGTAATGATTAACATAATGACTTCCTCCTGTCTTGTCTCCTTAATGTGATAATCACAAAGTTTGTTTATAATCGTTTCCTAAGGAATCATCTGCTCTCATTGGAGTGTCGTAAGGCAGTAGTGTATTGATGAGAGCATGGGTTCCTAAGTTACAAACACCAGGGTTTAAATCCTATCTTCCTAGCTGTGTGATCTGGAACAGTTCCCTTAAACTCTACAATTTGGTCTTCTCGTCTGTAAAAGGGGGATCATTTTGTATCTACCTCAAAGAGTTGCTGCAAGGATTCAGTAACTTACTAGATATAAACTGTGTCCAACAAAGGCTGCCATGAGGTAGCATTATCCTCTCTCATTCATATATAAAGCACGCTTTTTGAATTAACCAGGCAATTCTGCTTCACCTGGGTTTACACACAAGTGATTCAAATTTGCGGATTGTGTCAGATTGATCTTTGCCCTATGATTTGGAGGTTTGACTTCCATATTTCCTGCCAGATGAGTGAGTCACATTAATAGCATCGTTCGTCATGGTTTGTGGTTGCCCTGATCTTTAAATTTGGTCTGCCTCTATTACAATCCCCATTTATCGGTTAGGTCCAAGGATATTTTTATCTTATGGCCACATTAACAATTTTAAGAAAAGGAGCCATGACATGGTCAATATTTTACGCTGGGATATTGACAAAAAACTGCAACAGATTGGCCACAGTGGCTCAGATCAACAGGCTGTGGCAGTGGATTAGGACATATCCTCCAAATCTATCTGGATCTCCTCTCAGAAAATGGGCTTATTTTGTAGAGATTTCATCGTGAACTCTCACCTCAGATTCTGAAGTCAGCGTTTTACAGCACTTAAGCAAAGTTTTCCACAAATTGAGCACAGAAATTTAGAATCAAATCTTCAATTGATTATTTTGATAGAAGGGAGTTCATCAAATGGCTCAATGTCTTCCTCTCTTGCTGTCTCTGAATTTGGAACCAACCATCTTCTGTTGTCAATGAATGACTACAGAAGATAGAAAGACCTTGAAAGCCTAGACATGTCTTGCCTATTCAAGAGCTCCTTAAATCTCTTTATTCAGTAATGTTTATTGAGCTTCTTTTATGTTACAGACACTGTTCTAGGGCTTTGGATAATCAGGGAACAAACTCGACAAAGATCCTTGCCCTTTACAGGCTTATATTCTAGTAGGGAAGACACATAGTAAGCAACTGATACAGCAAGTAAGAAAATTAAATTACATGTGGTAAATTACAAGTGGTAAATGCGGCCAGGTGCAGTGACTCTCACCTGTAATCTCAGCACTTTGGGAGGCCAAGGCGGGTGGACTGCCTGAGCTCAGGAGTTTGAGACCAGCTTGGGCAACACGGCGAAACCCTGTCTCTCTTAAAATACGAAAAATTAGCCGGGTTTGGCAGCATGCGCCTGTAATCCCAGCTACTCGGGAGGCTGAGACAAGAGAATCGCTTTAACTGGGGAGGCGGAGGTTGCAGTGAACCGAATTTGCATCATTGCACTCTAGCTTGGGTGACAGAGTGAGGCTCCGTCTCAAAAAAAAAAAAAAAAAAAGTGATAAATGCCATGGAAAAGAAAAAGAGAAGTAAATAGAGTAAAAAGAAGTTGTGTAGTCCCGGCTGCTCCAGAGGATGCTCCAGAGGCTGTGGTGGGAGGATCGCTTGAGCCCAAGAGGTCTAGGCTGTTTTGTGCCATGATTGCGCCACTGCACTCCAGCCTGGGTACCACAGCGAGATCTTGTCTCCAAAGAAAGAAGGAAAGAAAAATTGAATGTAGGGATGTTGTGAAGTGCAGGTTGCAAGAAATATTAAGCAGAGCAGTTGGCGGGGACTCTCTGAGATGCTGAAATCTGAGCAAAGATTTAGAGGAGGCAAAGCGTTAGCCAGGCAGATATATGGGGAAGCAGTCAACACAGGCACATGCGTTGTGTTCAAGAAGCAGTAGAAGCCAGCACTGCTGTTAGAAAAAATTTCTTGTTCTCTCAGACCTCTTATAACCATTTCGTAGGATCCATCTCAAGAATAAGAAACTAGGCTGGGTGCAGTGGCTCATGCCTGTAATCCCAGCACTTTGGGAGATGGAGGCGGGAGCATTGCTTTAAGGCCAGGAGTGGAGACCGGCCTGGGCAATATGGCAAAACCTGTCTCTACTAAAAATACACAGACACAGACAGACAGACAGACAGACAGACACACACACACACACACACACACACACACACACACACACACACACACTAGTTGGACATGGTGACGCATGCCTGTAATCCCAGCTACTCAAGTGACTGAGGCACTAGAATTGTTTGAACCTGGGAGGCAGAGGTTTCAGTGAGCCAAGATCGCCACTGCACTCCAGCTTGGGGGACAGAGAAGGAAGACTGTGTCTCAAAAAAAAAAAAAAAGTAAGAACTAGATAGAGGAGAATTTGTTTTCTAACATTACAATCAACTAAAAAAAGTGCTCATAGGCTGGGCATGGTGGCTCATGCCTGTAATCCCAGCACTTTGCGAGGCTGACGTGGGTGGATCACCTGATGTCAGGAGATCGAGACCATCCTGGCCAACATAGTAAAACCCCACCTTTAGTAAAAATACAAAAATTGTCTTGGTGTGGTGGCACGTGCCTGTAATCCCAGCTACTCAGGAGGCTGAGGCAGGAAACTCGCTTGAACCAGGGAGTCGAAGGTTGCAGTGAACCGAGATTGCGCCACTGCACTCCAGCCTGGTAACAGAGTGATACTCTGTCCCAAAAAAAAAAAGGGTTCATATTTTGTGGGGGGTTTTGTTTTCTAGTTAGCAAAAAGAAGTCTGTTGGAAATAACGCCAAGTATAACTGTATTTCACACTTTATTAATTTTACAGCATTAGGATAAGCCATAAGAAATCGTCATTCTTGTAAGTCCAAAACTCTTGATACTGTCAATTGCATATGTTTTGTACCTTAACCTCAGAACTTCTGATGACACTATTGCTCTTAACACTAAAGTGCCTAGATCACATTTATTATTTTTGAAATTATTACTCACAGAAAATTGAAAAAAAAAATAGCACAAAGAGCCCAGTATACCCTTTACCTAGCTTCCCCCAGTAGTAACATATTACATGGCTATGGTAAAATACCAAAACCAGGCCTCATCACTGATACAGTACTGTTAACAAGCCTACAGACCTTTCTCAGATTCCCCTAGTTTTTATATGCACTCATAAGACATTACATTTTAAAGTGTACACAACCAAATTTTTCTACACAACTCTGAAAGTAGGCACAGATGCAGCAGGTGAGGGTCAGAGAATTTAGAGTATTGTTTCTAGTCTAGTGTATCGTCCCCCTCTGTGCAGAGTATGGGATGGCCAATAGGTTGAAACCAACTAGATTTAAGGCTCTTTCCCTGAAAACTTTTCTTTCTGGGACCTGAACTATTCCCATAGCAGCGTTGATAAATTCTTCCAATTCTTTATGCCTCTTTTGAATTGCATATGTTTCTAAGAGATTAACTTGTTCAATGCTTAATTTTGTTTTTTCTGGGATCTGGAGAGAGAATAGTTGCACAAGTGCTGTGGGTAAAGCTTTGATGCTGATAAGATGCTGATAATGGGGAAAAATCAGAAAAATGGGAGACTGAAGCTCTCCAGGGCAAATACTCTGTCCTCTCTCACTTATTTGCGGGAGGGGAGCTGTATTCATTAGCTATGTCTGGGACAACCATGGAATGTGACTGTCTCAGACAGGGTGGCTGACATTTTATGAAACAATGGCTAAAAAGAGATCAAATATTAAAATCTAAAATTTCATTGTCTTTATTTAAAAATAAGAATAACCTAGATAATATGCAAATGTAAATTTTGAAACCCCAAAACAGCAGAGTGAAAGTGGAAAATAAAACTATCTTGTGTTTCAAAAAGCAATGAAAGAAAAACAGCACAGCACACCATAAGACTGGAAACCAGTTGTCTGGAGGTTTTAGCAGTGCCATGAGTAGAGAAAAGTTTCCATATAATTCAATAACCAAGTAGAGTCAGAGTGACTCAAAACTTGTCTGGGGTTTAGACTTATTTGATGGAAATTTTGTAGGGCAGCTTTTCCTCTTTCCCCAATTTGACTTTACAAGCCAAGTCCCACATACTTGGAAACAGTCACTGGACAATTATTAAATGGTTGCTGAGTGATGGTGTAAATAGTTAGGAAAAAGCTTGGATTCATGACAGCTGTCAGGTAAGTCTTATTTTCATGTTCTACACAGTTTTATATGCTGTTAGGACATACTGCTGTTGAAGAAAAAGAAATTTTCTTCGTCTTTAATTGTATTTTCAATTAAAATTCAACTTAATCAAATGTGTTATACTAACATATACAGAGGAAAGGCTTTTTCAGGGTTTTTAAAAAGTTTTTCAAAAAAATTAGCATTGGAGGTCCATGTGTTTGCAGAAACTACTGTGATGGGATTTAACAATTGTTTTATTTATTTGATTGTATATATTTAAGGTGTACAATTATATATATATATATATATATATATTTTTTTTTTTTTTTTCCTTTTTGAGATGGAGTTTTGCTCTTGTTGCCCAGGCTGGAATGCAATAGCGGGATCTTGGTTCACTGCAACCTCCACCTCCAGGGTTCAAGTGATTCTCCTGCCTCAGCCTTCCAAATAGCTGGGATTACAGGCATATGCCACTATGCCAGGCTAATTTTGTATTTTTTGTAGAGACGAGGTTTCTCCATGCTGGTCAGGTTGATCTCGAACTCCTGACCTCAGGTGATCTTCCTGCCTCAACCTCCCAAAGCACTGGGATTACAGGTGTGCGCCACTGTACCCAGCCACAACATGCATATTTGATGTGAATATACATTGTGAAATGGTCACTTGAGTCAGGCAAATTAACATATCCATCATTTCACAAAGTCGACCTTTTGTTTTCTTGGTATCTAGGGCATCTAAAATCTACTCTTTTAGTAAAAATCCTGAATTTTGAGAGGCCATACAGGTAAAGGCTCTCACACAGAGGGAACTGAAGTCAAAAACCCCAGTACCATCACTTGGGGCTACAGGGGATGCCCAGGGATGCCCAGATCACTGTCATCAGAAACCAAAACTCAGGGAAAGGATAGGCTGAGAGCAGAACTGAAAGAGTCCCTGTCACTTTCATATTGTATATAGGGCTGTCCAGATCATTGTCATCAGAAACCAAAACTCAGGGAAAGGACAGGCTGAGAGCAGAACTGAGAGAGTCCCTGTCACTTTCATATTGTATATTTATCCCTGTGTGTTAATGAATATATGACCCTTTCGTATATTTACCCATCTAGTGAAAATAATAGTCTCTTTGCTGCAGAATTTCACCACCACCACACCTCCCATTCTTATACACAAACACGCTCTGTTGTGCTGGGTAAATATTGTAAGTATTGTGATAAATTGCATTAGATGGAGGGTCAAACATTCTGGGGGCAGACTTGTCAACACTAGTAGTTATTGATCTGTTTTATTTTTTTGTTTTTGTTGTGGTGGTGATGGATGTCATCTGTGGAGGGCATCGATGGCTACATGCACGGGTTTCTTTTTCAGTAACTGAGGAGCAAGTCAAAGGCAGGATTTGATGCCAGGACAATACACAGGACTTTTGAGAGAAAGCAGTTTGGGGGCAAATCTTCAAGCTTCACTTTCTTTTAAGTTTGCTGGTTGGTGGATGATGTTATTTCTCTTCTTCAATTCCCCTAGAATTCCTCTTCAGTAAAATTGTTATTATTAACAAAGTCACTGTGGGGTTGGATTCACTTGGGGGATATGGCAAAATGCTGAGTTTGGCTTCAGAATGGGCACAGGATGGGAAGAGAAACTACCAGGGGATTTCAGGCACATGTGGGTCACTTAGGCTTTCGGGCAGTGATCCATTTCTTCTTAATTGAAAATGCTGCTATGAGTACAATCTGTTGTTAATACTTCCCCTCTAAGTTTAGAACGTTGAAGCAAAAAAAAAAAAAAAAAAAAAAGACTACATTCCCAGGTGAGCATTTTCTTCCCCATGTACTTTATTACTACATCTTTATGTCACTAATAAAAATTTAAGCACTTGCTAAATTTCCAGTGGAGAGCTAGGATATTTTATAAATGGATATTTTGGACTATCCAGTTAACAGGGAAATCTCAGGGGTAAAGAGCGATGAATTAAACACTTGTACGGAATTTAAAATATTATCAGGACTAAAAATAATCTCAATTCTACTTATTATAAAGCTATAAAGATTTACTTTAAACAGAGAAATACTGATGGGCAAAAGAAATAAGCATTCATGGTACCACCAAGAAGAACAAATCACCACCAATATCAGGATGTATATCCTTCCACCACTGCTTGTATAGTCATAGTCTGTGTATTGATTATTATCTGCCCCTATTTCCAAACACTGTACCAAGTTCTCTGTGCACATTATGTCATTTAACCTTTCCTTTATACTATGAAGTAAATGCTATTTAACAGATATGGAAATTCTTGGCTATTCAAAGAGGAGAAGAATTGAACCCTTTGAAACAACTTTAGCTATCCAGACCCTGGCCTACATTGAAGAATCCCATGAAGAGGTTTCAGGGATATCAATAAATCTAAACTGAATTCCAACCTCCTAATGTACTCAGCAAAGAATTCAGAAGTATCCAACATAAAAAGAGTTGCCTGCATGTAATAGAATGTATCCTCATACTTGACCAGTTTCCAAATATGGAAATGTTAAGGTTGCCAAGGGAAGAACCAAACTGTCTCCACTAAAATACTCTATGTGGCTGTGTTTGAACCTTACCTATTTTTGGTATATCTGGTAGAGAAGTTAGCATTATTAATACTAATTAATGCAATTATTGATGATGGTGATGGTTTTAAAAAATGAATACAAAAGGCAACATGATGAAGTGAAAATATCTTCTGCTACAAAAAGTATACACTTTAACACTTTCCAGCTTTAACAAGCTATGTACCATTTCATCCTGTTTAAATTTAAGTCTGCTTAACAGACATACTGTAGATTTGGGAAATGTGAAAACTTTTTTCCAAACAAAATTGTTAAAGGCAAAATCTATGAAATATGAGTCACCTGCAAGACTTCCAAGAAACCAATACTCCTGGGTTTCCTTACACGTGGTGACTCATTCTTCCAGGATGTTTAAGCAGTTGTCCTAGAAGGTGGGTGGCAAAGAAAAACTAACAGAAAAAAAGTATAGAATATGTCTATTTCTGCTATTTTCACCTATTTTTTGAACTATCTGATATTTTATTTTTTCCATTTTCAAATCTATGATTTGTGATAATTCACTTTGAGATGTGTTATGAGGGACCACTGGAGCCATTAGGGATTCAGTCTTTCTCAGGAGATCCATCCTTCCTTCCTTCCCTCCCATCCTCCCTCCCTCCCTCCCTCCCTCCCTCCTTCCTTCCTCCTTCTTTCCTTCTTTCCTTTTTTCTTTTTGAAGCAGAGTCTCACTCTGTTGCCCAGGCTAGGGTGCAGTGGCACAATCTCAGCTCACTGCAAACTCCCTCTCTCAGGTTCAAGTGATCCTCGTGCCTCAGCCTCCTAAGTAGTTGGAACTACAGGCCCATGCCACCACACCTGGCTCATTTTTTCTGTATTTTTTTAGTAGAGATGGGATTTTACCATGTGAGCCAGGCTGGTCTCAAACTCCTGGACTCAAGTGATCCACCCGCCTCAGTCTCCCAAAGTGCTGGGAGACTTGCAAAGTGCCTTGAGGTTTACCTTTTAAGAAGCAATATTTAAATCCATATAACACACTTGAAGGACCACATTTTTTAAAACTGTATTACAGCCTTTCTTCTCTTTTAAATGGCTGTTCTGAACATAACCAAATATTTCACTAAAGACTCTGTTCATTATCATGAACATCTGTGTATTCTGCCCTTTGTTTTGTCTCCTTTTATTTTCTTTGGTCTTTATTTTTACTTACATATTTATCTGAGATGGAGTTTTGCTCTTGTTGCCCAGACTGTAGCGCAATGGTGCAATCTTGGCTCAATGCAACCTCGACCTCCCAGGTTCAAACGATTCTCCTGGCTCAGCCTCCCTAGTAGCTGAGATTGCAGGCACCCATCACCACACCCAGCTAATTTTTTAATATTTTTAGTAGAGGTGGGGTTTCACCATGTTGGCCAGGCTGGTTTCAAACTCCTGGCTGCAATTGACCTGCCCGCCTCGGCCTCCCAAAGTGCTGGGATTACAAGCTTGAGCCACCGCACCCAGCCTGGTCTTCATTTTTGTAAATATTTTGTTCTTGGTCTTTATTGTGTTCTCGATGTCACCCCCCTCCCCCCCCACACACACCCAGTTCTCCCCTGGTTTCAGGTTATTGGATGTCACTTCTCTGTGTGCTGTTGTGTGACTGCCTATTCCAGCTCTGCCTGCCACGTTTCTCACTTGCATCACAGAGATGGTGTTATGGGCTGACTTGCGTTCCACACAAAATTCATTAAGTCCTAACCACAATACCCCAGAATGTGACTATTTTAAAGTAGGGTCTTTACAGAGGTAATTAAGTTAACAGGAAGTTATTAGGATTCCCTCATCCTATGTAACTGGTGTCCTTATAAGAAGGCAGAATTCAGACACAATTACAGAGGGAAGATGACATGCAGACTCAGGGAGAAATCAGTCAAGTCATCTACAACCCAAGAGAGAGGCCTTGGACAGATACTTCCTGAAGAAACCAACGCTGCTGCACCTTGATTTTGGGCTTCTAGCGTCCAGAACTGTGAGAAAATGAAATTCTATTGTTTAAGCCACTTAGTCTGTGATATTGTGTTATAACAACCCTAGCAAATCAACACAGGTTGATTTGGAAATCATCTACCAAGTCTCTTAATACTATAAAAACTAACCATAAATAGTCTCGTGGTGGGAGAGTCCAAGAGCAAATCTACAGGGAGCTCCTATGGGCTTTGTGCTGTGAACACTGGCTACGCCAATCATTTTATGCTGCCTTCTTAGATGCAAGTATTCATTCATCCCATTATTTACTCAGTCAATGAATATTTACTGAATCCTTTCTCCATACCAGACATTGCACCAGACACAGCTCAATGAGGTCTTGGTGTAGCCCGTGGGGGAGCTTAGAGTCTCAGAGAGGGAGACAGTCATGTAAAACATGAGTTATGGTTGGCCGGGCACAGTGGCTCATGCCTGTAATCCCAGCAATTTGGGACGCTGGGGTGGGTGGATCACGAGCTCAGGAGATCGAGACCATACGGGCCAGCATGGTGAAACCCCGTCTCTACTAAAAATACAAAAAATTAGCTGGGCGTGGTGGCTGAGAAGGCTGAGGCATGGGAATCGCTTGAACCCAGTAGGCAGAGGTTGCAGTGAGCTGAGATTACACAATTGCACATCAGCCCAGGCGACAGAGCAGACTGTCTAAAAAAAAAAAAAAAAAAAACAGTTATGGTAAAATACTACAGGTGTTTAAGATATTAATGAACTGAGGAAGAAAAAGAAAATAGATCAGATAGTCTTGAATTCTGGAAGGTGAGCTCACCAGATAATTGAATTCCAAATACATGCAATAGTATGGGTGTGTGTGTGTGTGTGTGTGTGTGTGTGTGTGTGTGTGTAATGTGTATAAGTGTGTGTGTGTATAGTGTGTCTACCTACCTACCTATATCTTTTGAAATATCAGCAGACTCCCTCACATTCAGCCTGGTTTCAATGCCTGTTGCAAGCTGACAGAGATAAGTAGATTACAATGGAGCGGGAAGTAGCAGTTAGAAGACATGTGTTCACGTCTGGCCTCTGTTATTTATCCAACCAAGAGACCACAAACAAGTCACTTAGCCTTTCTAAGCCTCAGTACCTTCCAAACTGGTTGTTTGGGGGATTAAATAAGATGTCAAGGGCTTTGGAAAGTATAAGATCTTGAATAGTCCAGTTATGATTTATTGAGAAAAAAAACTGGATCTGTCCAGGAAAATAAATAGTTAAAATTAGTAAGTGGCAAATAAAGCTAGAGCTAAACCAGGTATAAGTAGCATGTTGTTATCTAAAATTATTCTAGGTATGTTAGGTATTAGGTGACTTCTTGTGTGTAAAGTGTGGCTTTCATTGTGTTCACTATGGCAATACTGGTTAGTTGGTGCTTCCTGCTTGGTTGGAAAGTTGAATATTTATTCCCCCATGTAGGTAGGGGTAGTTGAGGATGCTCTTAGTTGGATTAGAGATATCCTCTGATGGGCAATGCTGCTTTGTGGTTAGACACATGGACTCTAGAGCTAACTGTAACAGGCAACTTAACCTCTTCTTGTGAAAATTAGGATAAAAATGGTATCTGCTTTATTATAGAGTTATTATGAGAATTAAATAATCTAAAAGTTATAAAGCAGTTAGGAGAGTGGCTTGCACATAAGAGCAATTTGAGTGTTAGGTTAATAAACAAATTCTGCATCTCTGAAGCATCGGCTTTACCAATGACTGCCGATAAGCTTTTACACCCAAGGCTGGCTTTTGCTCTGCTTCCTCAGCATTAGCAACATATTCTCAGAAAACCCCTGGACCCTCCACTCTTCGGGGATGATAATCCCTGTTACTGCCTCGTTTTACAAGTTTGGGGTGGTGGCAACAGAGTAACAATTGTTTACATCATCATCCATGAATTGTGAAAGTCCCCGTGTGTGGGGGGTCTCCTGGAAAAGCAGTGAAACTGCCTCTTCCCTCTCCTGGGCTTATTTTGGGGCTCATTGGTTTGCTCTGCTCCTCTAGAAGGGCTTTGTGGTGCTTCCAACATCGCTGGTGAAACTGTTACTGAATACCATCGTTCACAAGGGCAGTGTTTCAGAAGTCTTAATCACAAGCTGGTTTGAGCTTTGGCAATTTATCCTGAAGTAATAATTGGCAAATGCTCAAAAACACATGAATGATGCTTGCTGTGATGTTGCTTAAAGTAATAGTGAAAAGTGAGGAACGATGTAAATGTTGGACATAGTGGACTGATTAACAGACGATGACAGCATATATTGCAATTGATAGAGCAGTAAAATAAGAGAAAGTTCTATTTTTATATGAAAAATTGTATTCGATATGTTGTTAAGTAAAAAGCAAGTCACAAAGCCATAGGTAGAATGTGATCCAATTTTATTTTTAAAAAGAGGTGACTTTTGTTTGTTTGTATTTGAACAGAACAAGTTTGGAAAAATCTGTACAAAATTATTAATGATAATAACCTTTGCATAGTGGCATTTCGAGTGGTTTTAATTTTCTTGTGTTCTTTTTGTTTACCTGCATTTTCTAAATTGCCTGCAATGATTATGCATGGAATGCCTAAGGGTAAGAAAGGAGAAAAATATCTTAGAAACGAACTTTATTGGTTTGGCTAGTTTTTGTCATAAAATTACTTGGACAAAAAATTCTCTGTGCATTCCAAGAGGGCCATAGCTTGCCTTAGGCATGTCACAGTTTCCTGCTGACTCCACAGAAGGGTAAATGCCTGTGGTTTATGTGAACGCTGATGGTGTAAATTCGAGTGCTGAAAATTGGTACAATGGATATTCACTGCTTCCTGCCTCCCTCCCCTTCCTGTCCAAATTATTGTCAATGGAAAGGAGGATATCTATTGCACAAGGTCGAAAATACTCTACTATCTAAGGTCTCACGAGGGAGAAAAGCCGAGAACAACCCTTATCGTGACCTAGTAATCAAGGGTGAGCTCTCTAAACCACAATGGCTCTCTTTTGCTAAACTAATTATCTTGGTTGAAACAATATCTTTAAGCTACTCCCAACAGACAAGTCTCAGTGATGAGCATAGGAGTTTGGAGCTTTTGGCTAACAACTCCTAGGGGTGCTGCCAAAAGGGGCCCTAAGGCTGTTCTCAGGCTTTTCTGGCAGATTTACAAAGCCCAGAAATCGGAAAAAAATACAAATGGAAATAACAGAAAACTGCAAGATTCTTCTCTCTTTCAGTGCTTCCTCGGCCAGCCTGGAGCTCTTCTGCCAGGCTGAGACTGCGGCTCTGGCTGTGGGGGAATGTGCTGGAAGATCTGATTTTACACCTGTGGCTTATGATTACCGCTGGCAGGGGTTTCCTCTGGTTTAGTGGACAGACATTGTAGAGCCCACTGACTCATTTCTTACCTGGGACTTTCTTTTTCTTTAGAATATTACTAACTGAGTTCAGGCATCCATGGACCTGGCCTCGGTGGAAGCACTTTGGCAGAGAAAAACATTTTGGTGTATCGGTGAAGAACTAGGGCTCTGGGACTGAGTCACCACTTACCAGGCTTAGGCAGAATTTCTAAGCCTTAGTCTTTGTCTTTGTAAAATGGGAATAAAAATAATATACACTTCCACAGACTACGGTGAGGACTAAGTCCAATCTTGAACTTAAAGTGCTTAGTACCATGCCTGGCATATAATAAATATTTAATAAAAGCCAGCATTAGCAAAGAGCAGCCTCGAGGAAGTTAGGGATTTACTTGATTCCAGTTTGAGAGCTGGAGGAGGAACAGTTGGATCATCCATGACTGGAGGCCAGGCGCGGTGGCTCACACCTGCAATCCCAGCACTTTGGGAGGCCGAGACGGGCGGATCACTTGAGGTCGCGAGTTCAAGACCAACATGGAGAAACCCCATCTCTACTAAATCAACATGGAGAAACTCCGTCTCTACCAAAAATACAAAATTAGCTGGGCATGCTGGTGCATGCCTGTAATCCTGGCTACTCAGGAGGCTGAGGCAGGAGAATTGCTTGAACCCAGGAGGCAGAGGGTGCAGTGAACCGAGATCATACCATTGCACTCCAGCTTGGGCAACAAGAGCAAAACTCCATCTCAAAAGGAAAAAAAAAAAAGAACACATGACTGGGATCCTGGGATCCATCGCTTTGGGAATGTGATTCTCCATTTCCAGCCGCCCCCAAAACAGGGTAATCTGGGCAGTGATTTCTTCAGTAAAACACAGTGCCTTTCTACTCTGTCATGGTATATTTTGTTTGTTTTTACTCTTTTTCTATTATTTATCACTACATTCACCCTTGAGGAACCAAACATGATATTTAAAACAGCTGTTTAATAAAAGTGACATTTTTGACATCTTTTTTTTCTTGGTCTGTTTTCTTACGGCTTTATCTATGGCTCTCTTTAGCATTTATACTTCAGATGTGCAGAATCTGTTTTAAAAAGTTACCAGGCAAAAAGAATTCTGCCTCTTACACTGACAGTTTCTTTGTAAAGGGAACACCAGAAAGCTCAGAATATTTATTTAAGAATAATTAGGAAAAATGAACGATTAAATACTAAAATTAAAGAAAAGTCATTGAATCTACTTAAATTGCTCACTGCAGCTGGCAGAAACTCATTAAAAGTCAGTTTCAACATGTGATAGCTTTCAAAGAACCTTTTTACATATTTTCTGAGGTCTCTCTGAAAGGATTCCTTTCTTCACGAACATTGCTATTAAGGAGGGCCTCTATAAACCAAAACTAATTTGTAGGTAAGCATGGTTTTTAAAGGAATAAGAGCCCGATTCAGAAATGTTTACTGAACTGGAGTAATTGAGCTGACTTTCCCACATAGGCATACCAATTTTTCTCACTTCCAAAGTGAACCAGACATTTTGAAATTTATGAAATCAGCTCTCATGTCCTTTGCACAGGCTTGTACTATGTGATCAGTATACGTTTATATGAGATTGGGTAGCTACGAGTGACATTTTAGGCTACACTCTGTGTGTCCTTTCAGATGACAAAGTCCTCTGTGACGTCAGGGAGCAGTTTCTCTCTACCTCTGCCTCTTAGTTAAACTTTTGCTCTTAAGAATAGAGTGCTTATTTGTTTTTTCTCTTCTGAATCATCTCTGACCTTAACTGCTCAGAACTTTTACAAACAAGAAAAATTAATTATACAAAAGTGGTCATTCAGAGCCCTGGGAAGATGAGACTGGCCACATAGCAGAGATGTCCATCAGTGTTTCTGGCATACTTCGAAAAGAGATGTTTTGTGTTTGCATGCATCAGAGACCACACATTAAAAAGCTAAATATGGCCAGACATGGTGGCTCATGCCTGTAATCCCAGCACTTTGGGAGGCTGAGGCTGGTGGATCCCCTGTGGTCAGAAGTTCAAGACCAGCCTGGCCAACATGGCGAAACCCTGTCTCTGCTAAAAATATGAAAATCAGCCAGGTGTGGTGATGCATGCCTGTATCCCAGCTACTCAGGAGGCCGAGGCAGGAGGATCGCTTGAACCTAGGAGGCAGAGGTTGCAGTGAGCCGAGATAGTGCCATTGCATGTCAGCCTGGGCAACAAGAGCGAAACTCTGTCTCAAAAAAAAAAAAGAAAATAAATAAATCAGCTGGTCGTCGTGGCACATGCCTGTAATCCCAGCTACTTAGAGGCTGAGGCAGGAGAATTGCTTGAACCTGGGAGGCGGAGGTTGCGATAAGTGAAGATCACACCACTGCACTCCAGCCTGGGTGAAAGAGTGAGACCCCCATCTCAAAAACAAAACAAAACAAAAAAACCTAAATATAAGGATTAAATGAGATAGTACACTCAAGGAGCTCCTGACTCAGAGATGTTCAATAACTGCCCAGCCATTTCCTCCCATTCCACCCCACCCTGCAGCACATTTTCTAAGACAGAGGCAGCCATTACGGAATCCCCAAATCTTCTTTTCTCTCGGGGCAAGGACCTGGGGTTTTCTTTTCATCTTCTCTTCCTAGGACCCTCTCTGAACTCCATCCCAGCATCTTGTCCTTGTCTTAAACTTAACAGTACTCCTTTTCATCTCAATTGTGGTTCCAGGAACCGAATTCAATACTCCAGGCGACGGGACCTCCACTGAATGGAATGGCCTCTGGATCCTCTCTGAATAGGACTTCTCTTACATAGCTGACATGGCTTGGATCTATGTCCCCGCCCAAGTCTCCTGTGGAATTGTAATCCCCAGTGATGAAGGTAGGGCTGGTGGGGGTGATTGGATCATGGGGGTGGTCTTTCACGAATGGTTTGGCTCCATCCTCCTGGTGCTGTTCTCTTGGTAGTGAGTGAGTGAGTTATTACGAGATAACCCACTTATCGCTTATCACTCTTTGTATAAAACTGTATAGCACTGCTCCCCGTCTCTCTCTTCTTCCTGCTCTGGCCATGTGAAGTGCCTGCTTCCCCTTTGCCTTATGCCATGATTGTCATTTTCTGGAGGACTCCCCAGAAGCTAAACAGATGCCAGCGACATGCTTTCTCTACAGCCTGCAGAACCATGAGCCAATTAAACCTCTTTTCTTTATCAATTACCCAATCTCAGGTCTTTCTTTATAACTATGAGAGGATAGACCAATTCAATATCAGACAAAAGTCACCTCCTTGGCTCACTCTGTGTACCACTGATCTATAAATAAGCCAGAAGAGTCTCCTACAAGTTGTGTCATGCACTGGCCAGGGAGCTGTCATTCAGTCAGTTCTGAAGATACCCACTTTATTACTGTCTTTCAAAAGCCTTTGTCAAATGCTATCGGAGATTCAGCTATACTCCGGCTATGGCATTGCCTTTATGTACTAGCTACCAAAAAAGAATACAGTTATTTTCATGAGGGCGCAGATTTTTTTTTTTTTTTCATTCAAAAGGCATCTACTGAGTGCTTGGTACATGGTAGTAAGTAAGTGACTTTTGAATGAATGAATAAACTTGGACTTTATGGATTACATGGGTTTCTGTTATCCCCTCTGAGTGGTTTTAACATATGTTTTAAAGCCAACCTATAGCATGTGCAATTTATTTTAAAAATTTTAATGATAGCTGTCCAACTATTATCTGTCTCTCAGCAAATATATCTCAATTCGTTTCCTTTTTTTTTTAAGGCAGAGTCTTGCTCTGTTGCCCAGGCTGGAGTACAGTGGTGAAATATCAGTTTACTGCAACCTCTACCTCCCCAATTCAAGCAATTCTCATGATCCAACCTCTTGAGTAGGTGGGATTACAGACGCATGCCACCATGCCCAACTAATTTTTGTATTTTTAGTAGATATGGGGGTTTCATCATGTTGTCCAGGCTGGTCTTGAACTCCTGGATACAAGTGATCCACCAAATTACCTCCCAAATTGCTGGACTTACAGGCATGAGTCACTGCTCCCAGCCTCAATTCACTTCTCAAAAGTAATTAAAGGTGGCTTCAAGATGCAAGAGAAGTTTCCCTGGGTGTCTACCACTTTAATTTGTGGGAGTAACATGGTTCAGAGAAGCATCCCTTTCTCTACAAGCTCACACATCAGATGCTTCTATATCCTCTCACTGATGTTTGTTCTGCCATTCTTGGTCTAAAGCAAAATGGAATGTTTTGCTCTGTTTTCTGTCATCTGCCAAAATTATACTATTTGCCCCAAGAAATGGGCCTGTCTTCTTTATTCTTCTAATTTTGACTATTATTAATGAGACCATCTTGTTGTCCTTAGGAGTTCATGATGTTAATAGCTCCCGCTATTAGAGAATTGTGTGTTTCAGCTGTGGGTGCTTTCTATTCTTGTAACTAACTGAACTGCTGAAGTTCCCACAGAAGAATCCAGAAGAACAGATGCTGTGAATGAGCTTTAACATTTTGGGTAGTAGCTGGGGTGGCAAAGTGAGAAATAATTTTTAAATATTAAAACTATATTTGTGATTTCTAGAATATTCTTTGAAAAATGTAGCATTTTTTAAACTATTTCACATAAAATATTGTGATATTGGTAATAACTACACCTACAGAGCCTGTGCCACACCAGGTGCTTCACATGTAATTCTCACAATGACACTACTGTTTACATTTTTACATTGGGGAAACTGAGGCTTAAGAGTAGCAGTAACTCACCTAAGTTCACCGGACTCAAGAGCAAGTATTTGAACTCAGGTTTGCCTACTCAAAGCCTGCACTCTTCCACTCCACTACACTGCCTGCCAACTTTCATTCATCTATTTGCAAAATATTTATTGAGCACATAATATATATCAAGAGCTGTTCTAAGCGCCTAAGATACATTGGTGAATGAAGACAAAGTTTCCTGCCCTTATGAAGCTTAGATTCTAGTGGGAGAAAGGGACAAAGAAACAATATAATTTTATATAAAATTACATACATGATAACAGGTGCCAAGTGCCAGGCGAAAAAGGAAAAGGAGAGCAAATTAAGAGGAATCAGAGAGCTGGGCAGTGAGGGTGGAAAGAGGTCATCCCATTAAATGTAGGGCGAACGTCATTAAAAAGGGGTCATTTGGGTGAGGAGGGAGTGAGCCAAGCATATCTCAGGCTATTCCAGGCAAGTAGAACAGCGGCAGCAAAGGCCTGGAGGCAGGAATGTACTTGGCAAGTCCCTGGACCAGCAAGGAGGCCAGGATGGTAGCGTAGTGGGAGTGAGAGACAGAGGAGCAAGAGGTAAAGTCAGAATGGAATAGGCCTTGTATAGGAACACGCAGGTCACTGTACTCTGAATTTAATGGGAGGTGGAAGGGAGGGAGGTGGGAACATCTTTGGCAGAGGAGTAATACACTCTGACTTGACTTTTAGCAGGCTCACTGCATCAGCTACTTTGGGAACAGGCTGTGAAGACGGAATATGTAGAAGCAAGCAAGGAAGCAAGCCATTTAGGAGGTTATTGCAAAAATCCAGGCAAGATGTAACACCATTAATGTTCTGATAATCCAGACCTCAGTGATATCAATGGTGGTAGTGGGAGGTGGTCAGATTCTGCATGTATTTTGAAGAGAGAGCCACAGATTTGCTAAAGGATTGGATATAAGGATTGAAGGAAAAGGAGAAGTGAAGATGATACTAAGTTTGCCCTAACCAACTGAAAAGATAAAATTGGACAGGAGGAGACAGGAGGTGATGGCTTGTACCTGTAATCCTAACACTTTGGGAGGCCAAGGAGGGAGGATTCCTTGAGTTCAGGAGATTGAGACCAGCCTGGGCAACATAGCAAGACCCTGTCTCTACAAAAAGCCACAAAATTAGTTTGGCTGAGTAGCTGGGACTTATGCCTCTGAGGTGGGAAGATTCCTTGAGCCCAGGAGTTTGAGGTTGCAATGAGCTATGATCATACCACTGCCCTCCAGCATGGGTGACAAAGTGAAACTCTGTCTCTAAAAAAAAAAATAAAAATAAAAATAAAAAGATAAAAAGGATAGGAGGAAAGAAGCTTGGTTTGACACACTGACTGAAGTTTAGATGCTGATTAGACATCTAAATGGAATTGTTGAATAACCAGTTGGATACTTACCATCAATTTATACGCACCCTAGTATACTTTATTGTGAAAATTATTTACATTTAAATGGTTTGAATTATTAGTGATCGTTGGACATTTTTCATAGTCTTTATTAGCTTATAATGTATTTATCAGTGTGGTTCTTTGATTCTGATCTGCCACATGACAGCATTCTTTGGACTCTAAACTCCATGAGGGCAGGGGTTGCCTTTTTGTCATTGTACTTCTATTACACAGCATCCTGCCTGGCAGGTGGTAGGTGGACAAGCCACATACCAAACACTCAATAAATATTTGTTAAATTAATAGATACTTGTTTTAAAAATGAATATTTTATTTCAAGAGAAATGCTGCTCTAAAAATATTTAGAAATAAAAAAATGTTTTTTGAGGTTTTCAAATCTCATCACCACGTTGTTTCACTACAGGTTTTTACCAACTTGAATTCAGTATTAGAAAGTGATTTTGTCATAAATTATATGCTTCATAAATATGAGGTTTCAAAAAGATTGAAGCATGTGACTTTTAATATATCTTATAAAGATAATAAATGTATATTATACATATCTACATATATAAATGTATACATTGCCCCTTCACATGGCAGGCATTTCTGGAATAGCAATATACACCAATGAAAACGCATTTATTTCATTTATAAAAATCACAAATAAGTAATAGAGAACTTTCCTTGAATGCCACACACTTGTGAAGAGAGAGCCACTTTTTTGTAAATGCTGTGGATTTAAGTAGATAGCAATGAAACAAGAGAGCATGGAAATGGTGGGGGAAAGTAGGTGGAGGATCTTGTGACCAAAACCATAGGGAGTTTGGATTTTTAGATACTTGGCATCTGTGTGTGTGTAACCAACCAGTGGGTTCACCTTGCTCACTGCCTAAACAGAGCCAATTTATCAAGACAGGAGAATTGCAATAGAGAAAGAGTAATTCACACAAAGCCAGCTTTTTGGGAGACTGGAGTTTTATTATTACTCAAATCAGTTTCCCCAAGCATTGGAGCATTGGGGATCAGACTTGTTAAAGACAACTTCGTGGGTGAGAGGAAGCTGGTGAGCCAGGAGTGCTGATTGGTTATGTAGCAGATGAAATCATGTCCTCTTGGGCTGAGTCAGTTCTTGGGTTGGCACCATAAGTCCAGATGAGCGAGTTTATCAAGCTGGTGGTGTCAGCTGATCCATCAACTGCAGGGTTTGCAAAATAAGCTCTGATTTGAGGAACAGTTTAGTGAGGGTTGGAATTTTGTAGGCTCCAGCTGCATGACTCCTAAACCACAATTTCTAATCTTGTAGGCTGTCCTACAAAGGCCGTCAAGTCCCCAGGCAAGAAGGAGCTTTGTTTTGGGAAAGGACTGTTGTCTTTGTTTTAAACTATAAACTAAGTTCCTCCCAAAGTTACTTCAGTCTACACCCAGGAAGGAACAAAGACAGCTTAAAGGTTACAACCAAGATGGAGTCAGGTTAGATCTCTTTCACTGTCTCAGTCACAATTTTGCAAAGGTGGTTTCTCATACTCCTGACTGACCAGAACACAAGGAAAGTAAATGATGTGCCTCTGGACTGATTAGTGTCCCCAGTGGGGAGCTTTTCTGGAGCCTTAGGGTCATTTCTTCTCTCTCCACTGTGGTTGAGAAAAGAATGGACCAAGACCCTTAGTGTATATTCTACTTACTTCATTACTATGGATATTTTTCTGCATATCTCAAGGAAGAGAAAACAAAATCTCAGAGGAGCAGTGCTGCATAAATTCGAGTAGGACCAACAGTGCAAGCTGGGAGTATCACAGTTCATTTGGCTTATTTCCATGATGTTCTCCTAAGCACAAAAATTTGAACTCCTTGGTTGGAACTGGACTCAGATATGGAAAAAGTGAAATCATGTGTCTGTATCTATTTTTACAAGATTGCCAGGTCAATGGACAGGCCTGGAAAATCTGAACAAGCCAAGATTTCCTACAGCTTGCCTAACTTACATCTGGCTCTCTAAAGAAAGCACATCCCTCATTCATCAGAGAAATCCATCAGGGAATAAGCCAGATTAGACAGCATAGGCAGTTCTAATGATATCCATCTGCTTATTGTGTCTTAAGATTTGAGTATATTTTGGTAGTGTTTTCCAAGCCTCCCTCTGCAAAGTTGGTGCCTTTGCCAGTTGCTCATAGCAACACCGGGCAGTGCTTGGGAGTCCTGGTCAAATTTCTTAAACATTCTAAGCATCAATTTTTTAAATCTATAAAATGGTATAAAAATAGAATATTCTAGAAATTTTTTATATGAGTTAATACATGCCTACTACAGTATCCAGCACAGAATAAGTGTTCTAAGCAGTAGCTTTTAATGCAGAGAAATTTTATGAAATGTCTTTGTCATAATTAAAAAGGTAGAGTGGGGTTAGAATCATTGATTTCCAGTCTCTGCTGAATGTTTTCTGCTCTTGAATTCAATCTGTGTGATTTTGACCTATCCTTAAAAATCTTCTCTTCATTATGATATTATAATGACATTTGGATGCTATGAAATAAAAAATAGATTAAAATATTTTGAAAGGTAGCAAGTCTTAATTATCTAAATATAACAATCGCACCAAGAGGCACACATTTTTTCAGCATGGGGACAAATATAGCTGACCTAGCCACCAGGGATGTCCTGTAACAGATGCAAATGAATCGTATTCCGTCTGAATTCATCACCTCCTCCCCTATCTTCCACAGTTCATTAACTTATCTTGATACTCTTAGTGGCATATCTCTGATAGGCAAAAAATACCTATCTCTCGCTCTGCTTTTTTTTTTTTTTGAGATGAAGTCTCTGTCACCCAGGCTGGAGTGCCATGGCGCGATTTCAGCTCACTGCAACCTCTGCCTCCCTCAAGCTATTCTCCTGCCTCAGCCTCCTGAGTAGCTGGGATTACAGGCATTCACCATCACAGCTGGCTGATTTTTGTATATTTCATAAAGACGAGGTTTCACCATGTTGGCAAGGCTGGTCTCGAACTCCTGACCTCAAGTTATCTGCCCGCCTCAGCCTCCCAAAATGCTGGGATTACAGGTGTGAGTCACCGTGTCCGGCCAAAAGCGCCTACATCTCTGATTGTATTTTTTTTTTCCGTATACTTCCTCTGCTCTTGATTGGCTGAAAAGCCAAGAGCAAACAAAACCCCACAAACATATATCTCCTTAGCAGCTGAGAGCAAACCCAATTCCTGACACAAACCTAGCAGTGTAACTGCCATTTAGGGGATCAAGAAATACATAAGGATTGTGCCTGAAACTGACAGTGGCTCCAAACAGGGCAGAGCATCTAGGTGCCTATAGTAAATTCTTTGACTGCTTTCTGGAGAAAAGGATATACAATCATCTTGGCTCCCCAGAGAAGTGTACTATGATGGTGTTTCAGCATCTGTGGGTTTTGCAGTAGTAGGGAGAGGTTGGTGAGAACTGTCGCCCCCCTCATTCAGAAGCTAGGGAGACTCCTGCCCTCAGATCTGTACGTTCTCAAGCTGGGGATCCTCAGGGTCATAGAAAGACAAGTCTACATAAAGCCAGTGCTCTGTTTTTCAGTAGAGAATGCAGAGACCATACAATCTTTAGCCTTTACTTCTTTGGAATCACCATTGATTCCAATAATGACTTCAAATATTCAGTAAATCTCAGGTATAAAAACTGGCCAATTCATTATCCTTTTTGTCAATTCCAAATGATTACTCTGATAAAGATGGTAAAGACTTCCATCTTTATTCCACTGTAGGGAATGACTGACGTTACAACAGGATGTACCAACAAAAATTTAAAATAAAGAATTATTGGCCAGGTGCAGTGGCTCTCACCTTTAACTCCAGCACTTTGAAAGGCCAAGGAAGGCGGATCACCTGAGGTCAGGAGTTCCAGTCCAGTCTGGCCAGCATGACAAAACCCTGTCTCTACCAAAAATAAAAACTCAACTTCGTGGCCTAGTCACATTACCTCTTCCATCTCATCTGTTCTCATCTCCTCCCCACTAACTGTGCTCCAACCATATGTGCCCCCTGGGCATTTCTCAGACAGGCCAGGCAGGCTCTGGCCTCAGCTATGCACTTGCTGGTCCCTTTTCCCGCAACACTCTCCCCCAGATATCCTTCCTCACCTCCTTCAGGTCTTTACTTGAATGTCACCTTCTCTGTGAGACTTCCTCCTAACCATCATGATTAAAATCCAATCACTTCCCCCTCACATGTCTTCTTCCCCTCCCTGCATGATGCTTCTCCATACAGCTTACTGCTTACTATGTGTTTTATTTATCTTATTGCCTGCATCCTCCATAAACTATATATAATGCCTGGAAGACAAGGGTTTGTGTCTTTTTTGGTTCCGTCTACATTTTGGTCCCATTTATATACTACAGAGCTGGCCATGTAGTAGGCTCCCAATTTTTATCTGTCTGAGTCATGGATAAACACCCATAAGAAATAGGTGGGCATGGGAGCCTTGATGGTGGTGGTAGACATAGAGTAGGAAGATTGAAGAGTTGTGAGCATTTGAAGAGCCTGGTGAGATTCAGCCTGTTTCTGACCTGCTAGTCCTGGTGAAGCCTTCTGGGTAACCACCCCCCACCCCACCGCCACCCCGCTGATACTAAATAAGAGCACAGTTTTCTGAAAGCAGTGTCCCAGGAGGATGGCCCAGGAACTCAAGGGTCACTGGGGCAGAGCACACTCTAGGGTGTAAGGGTGTGGACAAGACAGGCTTAGGAGGGTAGGGGCAGAGAGCATGTTGGGACGTGGCAGGCCTACCTAAATATCTTGGGAATAGGGAACATCATTTTATACACAGGCTGCATGTGTTCTTAGGTGCTTTCTGTATCACCTTTCTCCAGGGGTGCCTAGCCACTTATTGTGGGTTTTCTCCTCCACAATAGGAAGGGTGTGTTCCCCCCTCTCTACTTTTTAATTTAATTTTTTATTTCTTTTAACTTTCACTTTAAGTTTAGGGGTACAAGTGCGGGTTTGTTACATAGGCAAACTTGTGTCATGGAGGTTTGCTGTACAGATTATTTCATCACCCAGTTAGGCATTAAGCCTAGTACCCATTAGTTATTTGTCCTGATCCTCTCCCTCCTCCCACTCTCTACCCTCTGAAAGGTCCCAATGTTTGTCGTTCCCCTCTATGTGTCCATGTGTTCTCATCATTTAGCTCCCACCTATAAGTGAGAACATGCAGTATTTGGTTGTCCATTCCTCTCTCTCTCTCTTTAAAAATAGAGACGAAGTCTCAACATGTTGGACAGGCTGGTCTCAAATTCCTGGCCTCAAGTGATCCTCCCACCTTGACCTCCCAGAGTGTTGGGATTGCCGGCGTGAGCCACAACGCCATTCCTATTGTGAATTTTCTTTATCCTCTACTGGGCAAGGGATGTTCCAGCTTGTTCCACTTGCCTTATCACATGGGGAATCCCGGTTTACCATTTTTTTTTTTGCAAGTTTCTGCCTCTTTATTTTATCCATATAACTTATGCTACCCCAAAAGGGGAATGCTGTCAGGGGTAAAGTGAGATAAAATAAGGGAGGGAAGGTCGGCACGGTGGCTCACACCTGTAATCCCAGCACTTAGGGAGGCCGAGGCGGGTGGATCATGAGGTCAGGAGATTTAGACCATCCTGGCCAACATGGTGAAACCCCATCTCTACTAAAAATACAAAAATTAGCTGGGTGTGGTGGCATGCACCTGTAGTTCCAGCTATTCAGGAGGTTGAGGCAGGAGAATCACTTGAACCCAGAGGCTGCAGTGAGCCAAGATCACGCCACTTTACTCCAGCCTGGCAACAGAGGAAGACTCCGTCTCAAAAAAAAAGTGGGGGGGTGCTGGGAAATAAATGAGTGAACTGATTTCATAGTCCACAGTGCCCTTTGTGCATGCCCTCTTTTGTCACAGTAATTTCAGATGCTCAGTGCCCTCATCCTCTCTCCTTGCACTTATTGAAACTAGTTCCTGAGCTGTAATAAACTTCTCTCCATTAAAATACAAATACAAGATGAATATATTCTATTATCTCTCTTAAGTATATTTGAATTTTATAGGTAAAGCGTTAAGCCAATCAGAGGCATTCCTAATATAGCAATTATAATTTCAGCATCTGCTGGTTAATGGTGGGATCATGGAACCTAGAAGCTTGTTTCTGAAATCAGAGTCTAGGCTAACGTGTGCATAGATGAGACCAATGTGGCCTTGGCTAGGGAGACTTCCACCCTCAGATCTGTACTTTCTCAAGCTGGGTATCCTCAGGGTCATTGAAAGACAGGTATACATAAAGCAAGTGCTCCGTTTTTGAGTAGAGAATGCAGAGACCATACAATCTTTAGTCTTCACTTCTCTGGAATCACCATTCATTCCAACAATGATTTCAAATACTCAGGAAATCTCAGATACAGAAACTGGCCAATTCATTATCCTTTTTGTCAATTCCAAATAATTACCCTGATAAAGATAGTTAAGACTTCCATCTTTATTCCTCTGTATGGAATGACCAACGTTACAACGTGATGTACCCACAAAAATTTAAAATAAAGAATTATTGGTCAGGTGCAGTGGCTCATAGCTGTAATACCAGCACTTTGAAAGGCCAAGGCTAGTGGATCACCTGAGGTCAGGAGTTCCAGACCAGCCTGGCCCCCAACACGGTAAAAACCCATCTCTACTAAAAATTAAAAAATTATCCCAGTGTGGTGGTGCCTGTCTGTAGTCCCAGCTTCTAGGGAAGTTGAGGCAGGATAATCACTTGAACCCGGTAGGTGGAGATTGTGGTGAGCCAAGATTGCACCATTGCACTCCAACCTGGCGACAGAGCAAGACTCTGTCTTTAATTAATTAAATAATTTTAAGAAGAAACAAAAACCATTATAACACGTATGCGTTAACATTTCCTGATATTACTAACATATGTACTTTTAACTTTCTTATGGGCTTTCTGAGAAGTGTTAGTGTATTCTGCAGCATTGCCTTCCAGGATTTGGAAACTAAAAAGCAGTTAATCATGTAAAATACTTTCTGGATATAGTAATGAAGTCTGGTTTCACTGTATTTTTCTATGTTTACTTAGCAAAAGGCTTAAGTAAGCCCGCAGGGATAAAAGTGGCCAAGTATCCCCTCCCATTCATCCCTCTCTTTCCTTCTTCTTTCTCAGGAGATTGGTGTGGAAAATCACTCCATCCTAGGATGGCAACTCTCCTTGTATCCAGACCTATCCAGAGCTCCCTCCACTCCCTCTCTAGGCACATGACTTGAGCTTTATGTGCCACCATGGGCATTGAGATTACGGTTTCCATAAACGGGCAGACTGAGGAAGGGAAGGGTGGAGGCAAATGCCATGAGCTCCTGTGCCTTGGGCCATAGATCCTATGGAGACTGGTTCCCCCCTTGCACCCTGAGAAGCTGGTAGCATACGTGATTTTTAACTTCCCAGTGAGTTTTGACACCCACTGTCAATACAGACCTTGGCTCTGCCAGGAACATCAGGCAAATTCTCATAAGGAGCAAAAAGAAAAATAAAATCTGAATAGCATTTCTCAATGTCTCAAAATCCATGCCCCCACTGGAAAAAAAAAAACCCGAAAAGAAACGATTTGAAATTTCAAAATAAGCACTTTTATTTGGCTTTCCGACTATACTCTTTTATCATAATATTGAATATGTTTTGTTTTCAAAACACACATGCAGCCAGGTGAGGTGGCTCACGTCTATAATTCCAGCATTTTATGAGGCCAAGGTGGGTGGATCACCTGAGGTCAGAGTTTGAGACCAGTCTGGCCAATATGGTGAAACTCCATCTCTACTAAAATGACAAGAAATTAGTCAGGCATGGTGGCAGGCACCTATAATCCCAGCTACTCAGGAGACTGAAGCAGGAGAATCACTTGAACCCGGGAGGCAGAGGTTGCAGTGAGCTGCGATGGCGCCATTGCACTGTAGCCTGGATGATGAGTGAAACTCTGTCTCAAAAAAGCAAGCAAACAAACAACAAAAAAAAACCCACATTCCTCTCTGAAAGTCTAACATCCCCCACAGAGGATCATAGGGCTGAAAGGTGCGTGATCTCAGCAGGAGCCCTGTTCCCCCTGGGCTTGGGGGTTGGGGGTCAGGAACACTGAACTTGTTTAGTTCCCTTCTCTGCCTTGGGTTCACTTTTGTTACCATGTCTGGTGTTTTGGTTCTATTAGGAGTGTGTAGCATGCCACCCAAGGGAATGGATTTGGCAGTTATGCCAGCAATTTGATTAAGAAGAACAATCAACTGGAATAATTTGATTTGATAAGCACATTTTCTTTCTTCCCTTCAAGTTTGCCTGCTTACTGCATAAAGCAGTTGATTCCCAAATCTAAACCTTGTGTATAGATTGGTTCTAAGACTGGTAGAGGATGTAAAAATGGGGATGCTAGGCAAGCCAAGGGATTATAATTTTACCAGCTTGATTGTTTTTCATTGCAAGCTTGTTATATATGCAAGAGAATCAGAGAATCATTTCAACATGCTGTTTCTTTAGTAGGATAATATCTTTCAAGGGTTTCTTTCTACTATTAAAGAGTAATTTTAAATCAGGAAAATAGTTATTCATAATACCAGCTCTTTGTATTATTGGGTCTACATTATGAATATTACATAATAATAATTCATTTTTGGAAAGAAAGAAACAGGAGATATTGAAGGTGAGGAAAGAGAATCAAGGAATATCCAGAATCTTCCTTAGGAAAGGATAACTCAATATTGCTTATTACCTGAAAGCTCTACAAGTCACCTGGGAACAAAAGATGCAAAGGAAGTGAGAATAGGCCAGGGTGAGGAAGAGAGATGTAATGTTAAGCAAGAAAGAAACCTTAGGTGACTTGTTGGGGAATGAAGGTAATGATAGTGGGGAGAGGTGGGGAAAGGGCAAACCTGTTTATCTCAGAACAGATTTTATTAAAAAACACTTTTGGCCATGTGTGGTAACTCACACCTGTAATCCCAGCACTTTGGGAGGCCAAGGTGGGTGGATCTTGAGGTCAGAAGTCCAAGGCCAGCCTGGCCAAGATGGTAAACACCATCTCTACTAAGAATACAAAAAAAAAAAAAAAAATTAACCAGGTGTGGTAGCAGGCACCTCGGGATCCCAGCTACTTGGGAGGCTGAGGAAGAGAATTGCTTGAATCCAGGAGGTGGAGGTTGCAGTGAGCTGAGATCATGTCACTGCACTCCAGCCTGGGAGACGGAGCAAGACTCTGTCTCAAAAACAAAACAAAATAAACCAAAACAAACTTTTATTTTTAAACTCAAAGTTTACTCTAAAATAAGGGATCACTTTCTTGCATAGAGTTCTGTATATTTTTTGGATCCTCAGAGATGTCTACAAATTTATACAACTGTCACTCAGGGTAGAATGTGCTTAGGAGCATAGAAAAAAGGAGTTTGCCTTCTCTGTGGTTATTACCTATAGATTGGTTTTTGTTTTGTCCAATATTCATGGTATAAAACTAGAAGTGATTATTAATTTAAAACATAAAATACTTCCTGTTTTCATTTGACAATATTTATTTAGTTTAAGACATTAAAAAATAAAATGCAAGAAATTCTATAGGAAAGAAACCACCACTTCAAGTGGCAAATTCAACCTTTAGGAATAGTTTGCCTTTAGTTTGTAACTATTCAATAGTAATTACAACAGGAAGATCATCTCCAACCTAAATGGTCCCTTAAAATTTACCAAGCATTTCATGTCCAGACCCTTGATTAGTATTTCAAACAGCTCTTTTTGAAATTGGCAGGGCAGGTAGTATTATTATCATCATTTTTTAAAATGTGGAAACCACAGCAGAAAGAAGTCAAAATGACTTAGCTAGAGTCGTCCCACTTTCCATAGAGAAACTAGGACTTCGATAAAGGCATTCTGATTCCAAACCCTTTTTTTCACCATACCATGCTACTTCTTTAACTACTTGTACTTACGAACAGCTGCAGAAGCCCCTGAAATAATTCATTTTGGATGCAGCCCATTTAGGATTCATGGATCCTGGGCACAGTCTAACCATGCTGTTTCCTTCTTTCCTGCCACCACTCCCCTTCTTTTCACCCACTCCTCAAACACAAATCTAATAAACTATTTGCAACCAAAGGAGGAACTTGTGTGAATACATGTATTTAGGAAGCAGATTTCCAAACACGCTGGAGTCTGGAACCAAACAACTATTTTAAAATACTTTTTGTGACTGCTCTGGGGTTCCACAGAAACAGATGGTCACAGAAGTGCTTATGCTGTCTTTGGCATGGGTTAGGAAATGGTATCATGAGAACAATGAAAAGGGATATGAAACACTGAAAGAGTACGGCAATATGAGCAACAATGTTCCCTGCTGTTGCTTCAAAAGGTCAAAAATACAGCTTCACGCTCTTCCCAGAGATGAACAAAGAATTAAGCAACGACTTTTAATGTGAAGTACCACACAACGCCCTGTTCTGCCTTGGGCCCACACCCCGTATCTCAGACAAGGATATCTCAGCTTTTGAATACCCTTCAAAAGCTACCTATGCTCTGCTGGAAAACAGGACTCCAGACCTGCAGAACTGAGCCCACTCTCCCTTTTTCAAGACTAGTACTCATCACCTCAAAGATGAACAGAAACTTTACAAAAAAAAAAGAAAAAAGAAAACTCATGTCCACCTCTGGATGTAGCTCCCCTGTCCCCTGTCAACCAGACCAATAAGTAGGGTCAAGTGACAACACAGACAAGTTGTGTGAGCATCGGGCCTGCAAAGGGAGGAAAATGACTTAGACCAAATGAGACACAGGCTATACAGCTCATGTATATTAGAGTCTCTAGGGGAGAAACTACGGAACTGGATTCTAAGTGTGCTGAATTGAGGGGAATTGAATATAATATACAATATTCAATACAGTAAAGTGTTTATCAGCATGGTAGCCCTCCTCCTTAACAAAGGATTTAACACTGGCAGGATCCGCTAAAGATGATGCTAATGCATTGCTGGGCTGGCTTTGAAAACTTTGGGAAAATGATGGCTTACACTCACTTTACTTGAAATTCCACAACTCCATGGTACATAGTTGAGCAAGGGGGATCGAGAGGCTCATAGCTGCAAACATGCTGCAGTGGCTGGATATAGAACCTAAGGCCAAAAAGCTCACCAACTGGCTATGTTATGTGGGAGGGCCAAGGTAGCGGTTTGCCAGACCCATAAGGAATGTACTAGTGAGAGGATGCCAGCCAGAGTCGTTGTGGAGTTCAGTGATGTTCTTCTCTGGAGTTTAGGGCTGGGGATAGGAGAAGCTTTGCAGAACTGGGGTCCCAGAAAGCCATGGTAATAATGGAAGCCAAGTGGTAGCACTGAAGCTTCAAAAGGCAGGTGAGTGCAATTATGATAACGAACTGCACTGCAGAAGTGGCAACCGTAAGAGCCCATGCCACCAAGAGCTATGAATATGGTTAACAGCTCATAGTATTCCCAGGGCAAGATAAGTGGGCAGACAACAAGGGTATCATTCAATCTAAACTACAAAAGAAGTCAAGAATGGATAATCAGGAGGGTGAATGCAGAAATTAAAAAGTGACAGTCTCCAGTTTAGATTCCAGATCTAAGCTAATTTTCAGACCCAAACTTCATTGACTCATCGAGTGGTTTGTTCCCTATAAGGAGGGATCACCATAAAACCATAGCAAGTGCATACATTAATGATTCTTCCTCATTCCTTCTCAAAGGGATTTACAGCCATTTACACAGGCAACTATACTCTGAAGAAATGGATATACCCAAACATTTTGAGAGCTGTTGAACCTAAGGTCTACCTTGATATTGACAGCCAGAGACCTGAAGCCCCATCATGGTCTCTCTAGCAGAGTTGGGGTATATGGGAGGCCAAGCAATAGGTGGAATCCTGGCTCATGTCCGGCTCACCTGGGGCCCATGGATTGACAAAGCGTTCAGTTCCCCAGTCCCTGAATGCATGATTGGAGTCGAAATAGTTGGTGGTTGTCAGAATACTCATTTGGGGTTTTTGACCTGTGCAGTGAAAGCTATCAAACAGTGGGAAGGCCAAGTGGAAGTCTCTAAAACTGCCTCCACCGGCAATATAGTACACCTGAAACAATTTCACACACCAAGGGAATTGCAGAAGTTAGTGCCACCTTAAAGATCCAAAGGATACCTGGGTGGTGTTCCCTTTTGTGTTCTTTAATTTAATGGTAAATGAAATGCATGGCCCCTACATAAACCAGACAGACCTTAGCAGACAGTAGCCCCAATTGCAGCAGTGACTTTTATGTGTGAGTGGGTAGCAGCAGCTTCATATGTGTATTAGTCCATTCTTGCGCTGCCAATAAAGATATACCCGAGGCTGGGATAATTTATACAGGAAAAAGGTTTAATTGACACACAGTTCAGCATGGCTGGGGAGGCATCTGGAAACTTACAGTCTTGATGGAAGAGGAAGCAAACACACCCTCCTTCACATGGCAGGCAGGAAGGAGAAGTGCCAAGCAAAGGGGAAGTGCCCCTTATAAACCATCAGATCTCACGAGAATTCATTATCATGAGAGCAGCAGCATGGGGGTAACCACCCTCATAATTCAATTACCTCCCACCAGGTCCCTCCCACAACACATGGGGATTATGGGAAGTATAATTCAATATGAGATTTGGGTGGGGACATAGCCAAACCATATCAATGTGCCTTAAAGGGACTTGAAAAGATCAGCATGGCTATAGTTAAAAAAGAGAAATGGAAGAAACCGGAAATATCTTCGAATACAATTGAATGGTATTAAAGATCCAGCCAGCTAAGTTGAAGGCCATGGGATTCTGATGACATCTATTCTTGAAACATGTGAGTTTTCATGCTCAGACACCTAGATAGAGGGTCTGGGCTGCTACATTAGTTTTCTAGGGCTGTGAAAGCAAACTACCAAAAATTGGGATCTTAAAATGACAGATGTTTATTTTCTCACCATTTTGGGTACTAGAAGTTCCAGATGAAGCTGTCAGAAGGGCCATACTCCCTCTGAAGGCTCTAGGGGAGGATTCTTCCCTGCCAGTTCTGAGTTTCTGGTGGCTCCCAGCAATCCTTGGTGTTGCTTGGCTTGCAGCTGCATAGTCCCAGCCTCCATCTGCACCTGGAGTTCTTCCGCTATGTCATTTCATTTTCCCTCTGTGCATGTCCAACTTGTGTCTGTATCCAAATCTCCCTTCTTTTATAAGGACAGCAGTCATTGGATTAGAGCCCATCCTAATAGAGCATGGCCTCATTAACTTAACCAATCCCATCTGTAAAGATTCAATTTCCAAATAAGGTCCATTCAAATGTACCTGGGGGTAGGATTTGAACATAACTTTTTTGAGGACACAATTTAAACCATTAACTACTGCATAGGTCACGAGGTTAAAACAGGATGCAGCCGGGCATGGCAGTGAATACCTGTCCCAGCTACTTTGGAGGTTGAGTCAGGAAGTTCAGTTGGGCCAGGAGTTTGAGGCCAGCCTGGGCAACATAGTGAACTCCCTGTTTCTTAAAAAAGAAAAAAAAAACAACAAGACATGATGGATGTTGGATGTGACAGAGTGGGATAACAGAAAAGAGCTCAGGATCATGTTAAAGAACAGAAGTAGTGGCAACGAGCATTGGCTGAAAGAATAAGTGGCTCTGGTCAGAAACTAGATAATTGAAGTTTATATTTTCAGAGGGTAGGCAGTTCTAGGTGGATATTAGATCCAGAGTGGAGTCATGACCTGCTGAGAAGAGTAAGCAGAAAGATCATCAGCTTCAGGAGGTAAAGGAACACCATGCCCAAGAACATTTACATTGCCCGTGATCAAGGCAGGAGTTAGACTATGAAGAAATTCTGTGGGCAAGATATAAGTGATATTGATGAATAATTGGGGATAATCAGGAGAACACAACAGAATAATCAGGAAAGAAGGAAAGGATGATATAACCAGAGGATTTCAGAAGTATGAAAAGGAATAGTCAACAAAGCTCTTCACGGCTTGATCTACTTCCATTTTAATGTCACATACCAAGTTTTCACCTAATGGTTTTAACAGTCACAGATAATCATTCTCCAGATCTGTTATTGTATTAGGGGTTGCAAACAGATGGCATTCTAATTCTATCACTCTTTTGTTATTTATGAGCTGAAATTTTTATACAAAGAATAATAGCCTCTCATCAATTATTTGGTTTTCCTGAGGTACTATTCAAATAGGAAGAATAAGATAAATTCTTGATTTATTCCATTTATGTATCAATTCTCAGAATAATGAGTTTGTTTCTTACCATATTTCAAAGGTAATAAATGAAAAAGACAAAAATTCTCTTTTTGTTAATTTATGGATTTAAGATGATCTAAATCAAAATTCTAACGTGATAATTATGTCAGCTTATTCTAAGTTTGTATGGAAAAATAAAAGGTAAAACTTGCTAGAAAAACTTCTGAAGCAGAATTATAATTAATGAAGGCTAGATACAGCATATGTGAAATATATTACAAAGCTGTAATAATCAAACAATGTGGTTCAATGATGTAAACATATCAGTAGAGAACCTCGAAATAGTCTTTAGCACAAATAAAATTCAGTGTATGATAAAAGAAATATATAACATTTTCCAAAGATGCTTGCAATTTTCTTCTTATGATATGATTTTGACACTTCTCACTTCTACAAGTTAGGTTTGTATTTCCTCTTCTTGATTTGCATGGGCTTCATGACCAATGTGGAGGTGATACTATGTGGCTTTAGAGGCTAGGTCTAAATGTATAGTAACTATCACTTGACTCTTGTGGGAAGTGAAATTAGCCACCATGTTCTGAGGGAGCCCAAGCAGACACATGGAGAGACTACAAATAAACATTGTGGCTGATAGCCCCAGCTCAGGTCTCAGATAATAGCTTGTATCAATTAATGAGTGAGAAAGCCTTCAGATAATTCCATTCCCCATCACCCCAGCCCTTAAGTCTTCCCAGCTGAGGACCCCAAATATGGAGTAGAGACAGCCTTATGTGCTGTGATATTTCTAAATTCCTGACCCACAGAAGTTGTGAGCATAATACAATCATGTGCTGCTTAACAATGGGGATATTCAGAGAAATAAGTCACTAGGTGATTCCATTGTTGTACAAACATCATAGAGCATACTTATACAAACCTAGATGGTACAACCTATGACGCACCTAGGCTTCAAACCTGTACAGCATGTTAATGTACAGACTGCTGCAGGCAATTGTAACACAATGGCAAGTATTTGAGTATGTAAACTTAGAAAATGTACAGTGAAAATAGGGTATTATACAAAAACCAGCCAGGTGCGATGGTGGGCATCTGTAATTCCAGTTACTCGAGAGGCTAAGACAAGGAGAATCACTTGAACCTTGGAGGCGGAGGTTGCAGTGAGCTGAGATTGCGCCATTGCACTCCAGCCTGGGTGAAAGAGCAAAACTCTGTAGAAGAAAGAAAGGAAAGAAAGAAAAGGAAGGAAGGAGGGAGGGAGGAAGGGAGGGAAAATAGGGTATTATAATCTTCTGGGACAACTGTTGGGTATGTGAACCATCATTGACCAAAACACCATTATGTGGTGTGTGACTATGTAATGGTTTTTCAGTTATGCCACTACTTTTGGGGTGGTTTATTGTGTAGCTGTGGCAACTGGAACAGGTAGGAAAAAGATATTCAATAAATGATTTTAGAAAAAATGTAGCTGTTTGTAAAATAAAACCCATATCTAGAATTAAAAATGAAAAACAACTTAGAAGGAAGATTTTTTTAATGACATAAAAACCTGAAACTATAAAAGATTAATAAATGTGACCACATAAAAACAAAATATTACATAGGAAAAAAGTACCTACGAGCAAAAGACATAAGTAAACTCAAAAGGTCTTGACTGTATGATGAGTCAGTAACTAAAAGACCAGCAGCCTGGCAGAAAAACGAACAAACAAAAAGGAATGGCCGATACTCAAAAGGGGCAAAAGCAAATTATTACATAAAGAATGTCAATCTTACTATCTGAGAAATACAAATAAACACTTCAATGAAGTACCGTCTTTTCACCCATCAGGTTGCAAAAAAAAAAAAAAAAAAAAAAAAAAAACCTTGAGCAGTATACCATGGATTTAAAAGCATGAACCCTAAATCAAAAACCTGCCTGTCTGACTAGTTGTGTCACCTTGGGCAAATGTGTTAATCTCTTGCCTCGGTTTCCTCATCTATAAAATGGTAACGAAATAATAGTACTTATCTCTTAGAGTTCAGTGAGGATTAAGTGACTTGCTGCATAAAAACCATTTAGAATAGTGCCTGGAACGTAGTACATACCAACACGTGGCTGCCATTACTATTGTCACTATATAGTGAGAAGTTGTGGGGTAGGACGGGATCTGTCTTGTGTTGCTTGTGGGAGATTACGACCATTCACTCTACATAGATGACTATTTGCAAGGATCTCTAGAGACTAAAAAAAGTAATGGCCCAGCACTTTCTCTTGTAACTATGAATCCCACAAATGTAGTCACACTGGAAAATACAGTGTGTGCAAAGGTATTCTTTGTAACGTTCTTAGGAGTTACAAGATTGGAAACAACCTCATATCCAACTCTATACAAAGGGAATCGGCTTAAAAATGTAGTTCATTGATAAAATGGAGTACAAGGAAAGGACTGGAAACATTTTAGCCTTGGCGTGAAAACAGGCGGAGGACTGACAGAGGCACAGATCTCTAGGTGTTTCTGTTTTGTAAACACAAGTGAAGTAGTCCCAAGTGGAGACAATCTGCAATCACGTAGCTCCGTGCCTAGCCTATTTTAAATGACCAATAAATGGCAGCTGGTATGAACTTATTACTTATCATTATTTATTTTCTTGACATAATAGAGTCGCATCACAATAAGACTGTCTATGAAGCACCTATGATTATTTGTTTCAGCGCCTATTTGAACCATCGTTAGCTTAAAGCCCAAATTTGCTCCGCAAAAGCAACTCCATCTCTCATGGTGGCTGCCAGACTGGGCTGTCGGCAGCTGTTTTCCAGCTGGCCCTAGTCATGGCTTACTGCCGAAGAGCATACTTGGTGAATCCTTAAAGTCCTTTTTGTCTCTGTCTGTGTTTATTTCACTGTGTTTATAATACAGCAACTGCTGGAGAGCTGAGCTGCCCATTCATCTCATGTGGCAGCGTTAACTCTGAGCTGGGGAGCCTACTGCTTCCTTGTGGACAGACTGATAACCGCCTCATATTGTGACCTACAGAGTCTCCAACCCCATTTCCAAAGATACATAATAATTTACTAAAATAAATATTTGCTGCCTTCTACAATTTGTGATTTACAAGGTTCAAATGTCTCTGCTCTGAAGAAAGTGTAAAAATAACCAAAATGCATCTTTATATTTTACCTTTTCCTGTTTATTCCTACGAAATGTCTATACAAGTTCAACTTTTTATGTTTGAGTAGAAAAAGCAAAAGGCATTCATTTCCCTATTACAGCCCTCAGTAGAACACTTGCTACTTACAGTATCTCAGAACTTAAATCAAAACAAAAAATATCTGTGCTAATTTCCTTCCTCAAAATCACTCTGTCTTGCTTTCTTTACCAATCTCCTTTCAAATGTATAACTTTAAATATTTACTGCAACTTCCATTGTTTTCAAAATATATATTAGAATCTATTTTCAAATGCATGTGACATAATTTACTGCTTCTCTCTTTGATTTTCTCATTTTTTCTCTTTTTTTTTTTTTTTTTTTTTTCAGGCTGGAGTGCAGTGGCGCAATCTCGGTTCACTGCAACCTCTGCCTCCTGGGTTCAAGCGATTCTTCCTCTTCAGCCTCCTGAGTAGCTGGGACTATAGGCACATGCCACCACGCCCGGCTAATTTTTGTATTTTTAGCAGAGATGGGGTTTCACCATGTTGGCCAGGATGGTCTCGATCTCTTGACGTCATGATCCCCTTGCCTCGGCCTCCCAAAGTGCTGAGATTACAGGTGTGAGCCACTGCGCCTGGCCTTGTCTCCCTAATTTTCAAATGCAAATGCCCAAATCATATTTCAAGTATATATTTTCATTTATTAGCCCTTTGAAGTTGGTTTACTTATGAGTTTAAATGCCTCCTTCCTCTCTGATTTATAAAACTATATCTGGCAATGTTGGGGGACCTTGAATTGTTCTCATTTATAAAAGAAAACCCATAAAATTGGTGGCTTAAGAACTGATGTGCGAATAGTCTCCAGTTGGTGACTCATGAACAATCTGTCTCATTTCTTCGTATTTACAGATTTTACACAACCAACAAAAGTCATGTTTCAAAATCGTCTAGGTCTGTGGCCTTATTTCCACTTCCTTTATTTCTAAGCCCTACTTATCACTTCAATCTTGGTTCAAGCATCACTTCCTCAGGGAATCCTTCTTGACCACATCCTACTCCTGCCACAGATTGGTTCAGCTACTCCAGTTATATGTGCTCCTTGCCCCTGGAGCTTTTTCACCAGAGTATTTATTACAATTTTTACAAGTATAATTCTGTGCACTTAATTTGATTAATATCTATATCTCTTCATTTGACTAAACTTCTTGAGGAGGCTGATGTTCTCTTACTCTTGCGTAGTGTGCCTAGAATAATGCTTGCCTCATAGTTAGAACTCCATAGGTATGTGGTGAATAAATGAATGTTTAAAAAAATCAGTGAACAAAGAGAAAATAAATGAATGGCTAAAGTTCCCAGCACCATGATGAGCACATGGTGGCACTTAATGAAACGATAGCTCTCATTGTTGTTAGTTCCCATTCCTGATCAGATCAATTTGCTGAGTGTCTCTGTGGAAGATGTGATTATGCTTTCAGAAACTGGAAGCCAGCCAGGCACAGTGGCTCATGCCTGTAATCCCAGCACTTTGGGTAGCCAAGGTGGGTGGATTACCTGACGTCAGGAGTTTGAGACCAGCCTGTTTAACCTAGTGAAACCCTGTCTCTATTAAAAATACAAAAAGTAGCTGGGCGTGGTAGCGCATGTCTGTAATCCCAGCTACTCAGGAGGCTGAGGCAGGAGAATCGCTTGAACCCAGGAGGCAGAGGTTGAAGTGAGTGGAGATCGCACCACCGCACCCCAGCTTGGGAGCGAGACTCCATCTATCTATCTATCTATCTATCTATGCTTTTTTTGTCTTGATTTTCTAAGTCATTTTGCTAAAACAGATTTTCCTAGTCAGGAAATACATTACCAATAGTAAACAAAGTTATTTCAACATTTTTCAACCTTCAAATTTCATTTTAATTTGAATATTTTAATAAAATTATTGCAGTTTTAACACTTTTTAAAGAAAAAGTATGATAATCCAAATAATATGAGAGATTGTTGGATATTTAATGTTTTTCTGCTATAATAAAGTCAATTTTAATTTGTGATCCTCAGTTTGTTAATAGCAAGGTCTCAGAATTACTTAATTTTAGATTTACATGGAAATTTTGCAACTTGTACATAATTACCATTCCATTCATCTTACATTAATTTCTTAAAATGATTTTACTTACAGCTCATAGGCGACAAAGATTTTTGGAAGCTGTTTTCTCTCATTGGAATAATTTTGTAAATAGAATATTTACACATAGCGTTATTTCTGTAAATCTTTCTCTTGGAACCAAGTATTACAACTCATCCTGTCTTTAATTGGCTTGCCAAACTTTCCAGTAGTCTTATTTATCTTTTTCTGAGTTGCAGAAAGGAAGTTTTCAAGATACGGGTGGGTCAAGAGTTCGCTTAATCACCTCATTCATTCTGGGCCTAGATGTCAGCTGCACATTTCTGGCCTCTCTCTGTCTAGCTGGACAGATGAGCTTCAGTTCTTGGAAGAAACAACACTGTCATGCTTAAGACTCTGTGTACGTGGCTTCTTCATTCTGAAATACTATCTTCTCTCTCTTATTCTTTGCCTAAATCTTGCCAGTCCTTCAAGATTTGCTCAGTCACCGTTTTCCACAGGAAGTCTTCGAGGACCTCAGTATTTTTTGTATGTAATAAAAGAAGCCAACTAAAATTAGATCATGGCAAAAAGGAGGGATATTGTTTTAAGAATAAAGAAATATTTAAAACCCAAAGACAGTAAGTGAGGGAGAGCAGAGCCACACAGGTTGGGGCTCAGGCCTGACAATCAGGTCACTTCATGTTCCCTCCTGATTCTTTCCAAGGGCTCGCTCTGTTCCTGTCTTTCTGTGTATAACAAATTTCTCTGCTGACTCACCTTACACACAGCACACAGCATGGTCTCCCTCAACCCCTTTTTCTATTAGGTTGTTGTAAGAGTAATTGCGGGTTTTGTCATTATTTTTAATTGTAAAAACCATGATTACTTTTGCACCAGCCTAATACGTCATGATCTTCCAGCTATGTCTGGTACAAAGTTCTCAAGCAACAGAAAACCTCAAACCAAGCCAAGGAAACCTCAGTCCCAGCTGAGTCAATGGGTTGCTGGATTTCTGTGAGGCCTCCCTCTCTGTTCAAATTAGTCATGGGGCAATGCCATGTCCCAGGATCTGTGGGACTGCCCCTTCTAGTGGCTATCAGGAGAACAGGTTTTCCAAAGCGGACTACGGGATAAGTGTAAACAATGATGGTCCTCAATTTGGAATTGGTACCTTTCCTATGGGCTCCAATACATTGCACTTTTCTTTCACGGGGTTAACACACTGAAGTGCAATTACCTTTAATGCATTTATCTGTCTTCCCCACTAGATTACAAGTTTCTTGTAAGAATGGGCCATTCTTTTTTTTCTTTTCTTTAGCCCTATTGTTTCTAATACAGTCCTTGGTATGCAATGTGTTCAAAGGGCAGATATATTATTATTTAGTATAAACATCTGCAATCGATCTTCCATATAATTATGGTAATTATATGTACATTAATTAAATATATTAATATGGTAACGTCTTGCTTCTCTGTTCTGGAATCCTAGAGTCCAAAGGCTCTGGTTTTATTATTTTCATAGACTAGACCTCTAGTTTTCTGTTGATAAAAGGGAAGACATAGTCACCAGCTGCAAGGAGGCAGAAATAGAATCTGGCCTTCTAACAACTTCTTAAACAGATTTTCAACCAGCTCTCCTATTTTCTAGTCTTACCTTCATCCTCTGACAGAACTACCTGGGACAGCCCAACCTGGTTGCATTTTTTTTTTTTTTTTTTTTTTTTTTTTGTTTCATTTGGTTGCCTGGTTGGGGGGCAGTGGTGGGGTATTGGCTCACAACCTCTGCCTCCCAGGTTCAGGCAATTCTCCTTCTTCAGCCTCCCGTAGGTGGGATTACAGGCACCCGCCATTATGCCCAGCTAATTTTTTGTATTTTTGGTAGAGACGAGGTTTCACCATGTTGGGCAGGGCGGTCTCAAACTCCTGACCTCATGATTCACTCACCTTGGCCTCCCAAAGTGACGGGATTACACGTGTGAGCCACCATGCCTGGCCCCTGGTGGCCTCTTGACTGCCTCCACCTCTGTTTTAGGGTTAAACTTTCTTGGGTCTCCTAAAGCAATTACCAAGTGTCCATTAGTTTGTCCATCTAATATTCTGTTAAGCACCCTCCTTGTCTTTGTGGATTTATGTCTTTAAAAAAAAAATAGGTCTGGTGTGGTGGCTCCTACCTGTTATCCCAGCACGTTGGGAGGCCAAGGCAGCAAGATTGCTAAAAGCTAGGAATTCAATACCAGCCTGGGCAACAAAGCAAAACCCTGTCCCTACCAAAAATTTAAAACTTAGCCAGGTGCACTGGCTCCCACCTGTAGTTCCAACTACTCAGGAGGCTGGGGTGGGAGGATCACTTAAGCCCAGGATTTGAAGGCTGCAATGAGGATATGATTGCACCACTGGACTCAAGTCTGGGTGACAGAGAAAGATACAGTCTCCTAAAAAAAAAAATCAAGAAAGTGTATATAGATGTGTATAGTAGATCCATCCTCTTTTTCCAGAAGTCCCTGTTTGCATTATTTCATTTTTAAAAATCTGCATTAGTGAGGTATATTTTATATACACTAAACATTTTGATGTTAGGTGTACTATTCAACAGGTTCTGACCTAGGTATTCCATGTTCCAGCTTCTTATTAAAGTCACTTATTCCTTCAACCACCCTCCTTTTGACAACTCTTGTTTTTTGACATTATCATGACCTCTTTTCTTTTCTCTCAGTCTATCATGTCCATCATGTCTTAACTTCATGCAGTAGTTGTGGTTTGAATTGTTATGTTGAAGTTATGTTGAAGTCCAGGAGGTCAAGGCTGCAGTAAGCCATGATCTATCCACTGCACTTCAGCCTGGGTGACAGAGTAAGATTCCACGGTAGCAAATAAACAAACAAAAATCTTTTGAAGAGGCTGGGCATGGTGGCTCATGCCTGTAATCCCAGAACTTTGGGAGGCTGAGGTGGGCAGATCACCTGAGGTCAGGAGTTCAAGACCAGCCTGGCCAACATGGAGAAACCCCGTCTCTATTAAAAATGCAAAAATTAGTTCGGCGGGTGCCTGTAATCCCAGCTACTTGGGAGGCTGAGGCAAGAGAATTGCTTGAACTCAGGAGGCAGAAATTGCAGTGAGCCGAGATCTCCCCATTGCCCTCCAGCCTGGATAACAAGAGAGAAACTCCATCTCAAAAAACCAAGAAACAAACAAAAGAAAAACTTTGGATATTATTGATTTCTCTACTTTTTAAAATTTCAATTTCAATAATTTCTTTTCTTATATTATTTTCTTCCCTTTGCTTATCTGAATTTAGTCTGTTCATCTCTTTTTAGGTTGTTCATTTGAGACTTTTTTCTTTTCTAATATATACTAATGCTATAAATTGTCCTGTACGAATTGGTTTAGCTATACATTGCAAACTTTGATACATGTTTTGAAATTTTCATTAAGTTAAAAATATTTTCCATTTTCTCTTGTGATATCTTATTTGACTGAAGGGTTATTTAGATGTACGCTATTTAATTGCCAAGTATCGAAGATTTTTTTTCATTTTTAGCTTAAATCTGTTGTATTCAGAGAACACACTTTGTATAATTTCAACCCTCTAAATGTTATTAAGATTTATCTTAGTATCTATACCTTCTTTGTGCTATGAGCACCTGAAAAGAGCACCTATTTGGTTGTTGTTGGGTGGAATTTATGACACATGCCAACTGTGTCATCGGTTGATATTCCTATTTAACTCTTTCATATCCTTGCTGATTTTCCATTTGTTCTATCATTACTGAAAGAGGAATACTGAAATCTCTAAGCATTGTTGTAGATTTACCTATTTCTCCTTTCATTCTATAAGGCTTTGCTTCATGTACTCTCTTATTAATTGCATATTATGTTTTATTGATCAACTGGTCCCTTTATTGTAGTAAAATATCTTTTATCACAGCCAAAGTAGCTTTCTTGTTCACAGCATATATTTGGATCTTGTAATTTTATTCAGTTAGAAAATCTCCTTTTAATTGGAGTAGTTCTTTTTTTTTTTTTTTTTTTTTTGAGGCAGAGTCTCACTCTATTGCCCAGGCTGGAATGCAGTGGTATGATCTCAGCTCACTGCAGCCTGCGCCTCCTGGGCCCAAGTGATTCTTGTACCTCGGGCTCCCAAGTAGCTGGGACTAAAGGCATGTACCATCATGCCCAGCTGATTTTTTTTTTTCTTGTATTTTTAGTAGAGACAAGGTTTCACCATGTTGCCCAGGCTGGTCTTGAACTCCTGAGCTCAAGCCATCCATCTGCCTCAGCCTCCCAAAGTGCTGGGATTACAGGCATGAGTCACTGCCCCTGGCTTAACTGGGGTAGTTCCAATTCCATTTCACCCTCTCATGCTGTGTGCTATTGTGTTTACATCTGCATAAATTACAAACCCCATGATAAATTAACATTAATTTGGCTCAATTGAATTATACTTTAAACATAAAAATGAGAAAAATTATATTTATGTGAACATTTATAATTTCCTTACTCTTTATTCTTTTTCATAGCTCTAAATTTCAGCCTGATATCACTTTCCTTCTGTCTGAAGAATCTCCTTTAATATTTTTTGTAGTGCAATTCTGGGGATATATTCTCTCAGTTTTGTTGATCTGAATATGTCTTTATTGTATCTTTGTTTTTTAAAGACATTTTCACTGGGTGTGTAAGTCCATTCTCACACTGCTATAAAGAACTACCCAAAATTGGGTAATTTATGAAGAAAAGAGGTTTAATTGACTCTCAGTTCCACAGGCTGTACAGGAAGCATAGCTGGCAGGCCTCAGGAAACTTGCATTCATTGCGGAAGGGTGAAGGGGAAGCAAGCACCTTCTTCACATGGCGACAGGAGAGAGGGAGAGTGAAGGGGGAGGTGCCACACACTTTTAAGCCATGAGATCTCATGAGAACTCACTCACTATCATGAGACCAGCAAGAGGGAAAATCCACCCCCATGATTCAGTCACCTCCCACCAGGTCCCTTCCCCAACATTGGGAATTACAATTCAACATGAGATTTGGGTGGAGATGCAGAGCCAAATTATATCACTGGGTAAAGAGTTCAAGTTTGGGCACGGCTGGTGGCTCACGCCTGTAATCCCAGCACTTTGGGAGGCTGAGGCATGTGAATCATGAGGTCAGGAATTGAAGACCAGCCTGGCCAACATGGTAAGACCCCGTCTCTACTAAAAATACAAAAATTAGCAGGGCATGGTGGTACGCGACTGTAGTCCCAGCTACTTGGGAGGCTGAGGCAGGAGAATCACTTGAACCTGGGAGGCGGACGTTGCAGTGAGCCGAGACTGCACCACAGAACTCCAGCCTGGGTAATGACGCAAGACTCGGTCTCAAAAAACAAAAGAAAAAGAATTCAAGTTTGATAAATGTTTTGCCTCTCTCTGTACTTTAAAGATATCACTCCATTTTCTTCCGGCTCAAACACATTTGGACAAGAAGACTTCAATAATTCTTTTTACCCTCTATATACAATGTATCTTTTTTCTCTAGCTGCTTTCAAGATTTTTTTTTGAAAATATTACTTTTCAGCAATTTGACTATGAAATGTTTTGATGTGGTTTTTGGTATCTAGTCTGCTTGGCATTTGTTAAATTCCGGAATCTGTCGGTTTATAGTTTTCTTCAAAATGGAAAATTTTATTCCATTATTCTTTCAAATATTGTTTCTGTCCATCGTTTTTGTAGAATTCTAATACACGTATGCTAATTTCACGTCCCTTAGGTAACTAATACTCTGTTAATTTCTTTTTGGTCTTATTTTTCTCGGTGTGCTCATTTTGCATAGTTTCTTTGTAGCAAATAGTCTCTAAGTAAGTGAAAAGGAAAGCCATGTCCTTGCCTCTGGCTTGGCTGTCTGTTTCCCATGATTATACATAACCAGCTTTGATGCATGCAATGGCAGAAAAAAATTGACATCCCATATTGATGAATTTTTTTTAATGTTAAGATTTTTTTATATATACATATTATATGTGGTCATATACTAGCAGGGGCATAAGTGAGTAATAATTTTTGACAAGAATGATGAGGGTTTCTTTGGTTTTGTTTTCCTGATCCCTAATCAACCAGAATTTTCCATTTGCTTCAGAGCATGAGGAGGGAGATAAGGTAGGGAGGCTTGGTTTCATTATGCCAAGTATATAAAGACAAAGAAATTGTTATGGTTAGCTTTCTGTTATTGTTAGCTATTTATAACAATATTATAACTATTGTTATATTTATAATAAAAAATTATAATTTTTATTACCCAGCAAAACAATAATCTTCAAAGCCAGGTGCTGTTAAGAGAGAAAATGATTTCTAAACTTCTTAAACTCCCACAAGAATTATTAAGACTATGGCCTGAAAGATGTGACTATTCAGTTTACTATAAAGCATAGTTATAAAAAAGTCAGGAGATGATGTACAGGAAGTCTCTGCTACACTCGGATGAGAGAAAGTTGATTCTTTTGACTCTGTGGAGTGTGGAAAAAGGGTGAAAAGAGTTAAGGGGAGCTCCCAATTACACACCTTTATGATGCCTTTACTTTCTGGTAAGCTGAAATCCTAGATTTGGGGCTAAGTGTTCGGTAAGGTTAGAAGAAAGCCTGAAGTACAGATGTTTGTACCCTGCGTTTTGATTGGATCTCATGGAGGAGGAGACTGTTGGAGGAATGTTCCCCTCATCAATATGCAGGAGCTACTTCCAGGAATAAACAGCGGCACAGTGTGTCTAGGCAGAATCCAAGCAGCACTTTGAAGCTTCATTGACTCTCCTGCAGGAAGAGAGTAATCCAGAAGCAACCCCATGCCATTTGGGTCTGTGGAAGGTACCTGGGCTGAGAGCCACTGGAGTAATACTGTGGACCTCACAGTTAAAGTTATCCTAACCCAGAGAGCCAAATACAAAAAGAGCTTAGACCACGGCTTTACGGAGAATGTGGCTATATTCAGAGGTGGCTGCCGCTGTACCATGAACTGAGGTAGACTTTAATTAGCTATGAAAGACCTCTGAGCCTTGATGGAGCTAAGAAAACAAGTCAGAAATTTGCCAGCAGCATCTCGGAAGACACAAGAGGAAGGTTCCCTAGGACGATATCAGACCAGACACTAAGCACATAGATTAACAAGGATGTAATGAAAACTCAAGGAGAAGCAAGGCAATGCAAGGCCCATCTCACGCTGCCACAACAATCCTGTCCAGCTCCTGCCAATAAACATCTAGACACAATCCTGGGAGAGATCAGAGGCAGGGGATAAAACAGGAATAGTGAACACATCTATCTCCAAACACTGAGTTATCCCAAAGATACTGAAAACTGTTGAGACGATGTGATCTAGTTTCCCCTCCCGTACATCTACCATCTCAATCCCTTCTTATCCAGTGGGATGAGGGCTTATGAGGACAATGGACCATTATATATACACATCTGACTAGAAATGTGTAAATTTTCCTCTTTTCTATACATTTCCTAAAATTCCAAGCAATATCCAAAGAATAGACACAATGTCCACAGTAAGCAGAAGAATGGTCCTTTACAGCAATTTGTCTGAAAGGAAACTACCCATAGAGACTTCATAATGTTTAGAGAATTTCAACAGTAAACAGGAACCAGTGAAATTATAGTGAACATTTGTTATCTTTGCTATCCGGCACGAAACCCCCTTTCCTCTGGAAAAACACATTATACATTGAGGATCCAGCCCCTTCCTAACCATCTTAAACCTTAATTAAGCCCAACACATGCTTGGCTCTTTCTATGGTACCCCAATCACTGAGTTATCCAAAGGGATAGAAAGGGATTGAGAGAATGTGATTTAGTCTTTAAAGAGTAGACACTGGCATTGATAGGGAATTCCTAGCCTACAGTTAAAATGAAGGCTGGGGAAAAATTTTAATCCTCTGTAGACACAACTGGTACACCCTTAGGACAGAGTTTGCAAATTAGAAGCCTAGGGATAACTCAGTCTCACGGGCACATTTTTGTTTCTTGTTTTTTTTTTTTGCCTCCATGGTGTTTTTAAAATATTGACTCATTTGCCAATATTTAAAAATTGAAAAAAAACAAAACCAAATTTCTGGTGTTTATTTAAAATTCTGGAATAGATTTTCAGATATGAAAGTGAAAAGAGTGGAAAATTCTCTTCACAAAATGCAAGTATTAAAATGGAAAATACTCTCAGTAACATTCATTTCAGGGTTCTGTAAATTGACCATAGGCAGTCATGTTGGACTTTTTACTCCTGAAAAACTGCTGGAGCTTTAGATAACAACAGTGGGAGTTTGCAGCTTTTAGTCACTGTAGGGATACACCTAATTTGGTAGAATCATGCTGAGGTGTGAAAACATTGCTTTGTAAAAGTGGCAACACTGGTAAAAACAAACAGAAAACAGAATAATAATCAGAATTCAGAATTACTATAACATATTATTTAAAAGTCAAGTTTTCAAAGAAAACTACAATTCATGAAAAGAAGATATTGTGACTTAGGGAAAAAATTAGTGTGTATATGCAGATATATATATATATATGTGTATATATATCTGTGTATGTGCGTATGTGTGTATATGTATATACAGATATATATATACACACATATATGTAGATATATACACACATATACACACATACATACATATACACACATACATACATATACACACATACTTATATATATACACATACTCAGTATATATATATATACACATACACACACATACATCTATATACATATTGTTCTCTTAATTTTTTAAAAAGCATATGATTATTTAAAGCTATGAATGTAACACTGCAACACTGACTTTACAAGACATATAGATTAATATATGACAATAACAACAGAAAAGAGGGATGAATAAATGGATATGTATTACATAAAAACTGTTATATTTTACCAGAATTAAGCCAGTTTCAATCTGAAGTAGGTGATAAGTTGAAAATGCATGTTGTAACTGCTAGAACAATAACTAAGAAAATAACTTTTATGAAAGCTAAAATTCAACAGAGAAATGATTTCACTTACATGTGGAAAAATTTAAACTTACAGATGTAGAAAGTAGAATGGTAGTAACCAGGGGCTGGTGTGGGGTGTGGCACGGTTGGGGAAATGTTCATCACAGGGCCAATCACAATTGGAATGAACTTCAACATTTATGGTAAATTAAATTAAACGTTGACATAGCTGCCAAGGTAATTCAATGGAGAAATGACAGTCTTCAACAATTGGTGCTGGAACCATTGGATATTCATGTGTATAACAATGAATTTAGACCATTATCTCAAACATTACACAAATGGATCGTAGACCCAAATATAAGGGCTAAAATTACAACATTTAAGAAGAAAACATAGGAGAAACTATTGTGGTTTTGGGTGAGTCAGAGATTTCCTATATATGATACCAAAATCAGGTTCCATAAGAGAAAATATTGATGAATTGGATTTTATAAAAACAATTTAAAACTTGTTATTTAAAAGACAACATTAAGAAAAAGAAACTGGATAAAATATTTTCAGATCATAAATATGATAAAAGACTTGTGTCCAGAATACATAAAGAACTTTATAACTTAATAATTAGATGAGAAACAAATCTGATAAAAATGGGCAAGAGATTTGAGTAGACATTTCACCAAAGAAGATGTATAGATGTCAGATAAGCACATGAAAAGATGTTCAACACAATTAGTCATTAGGGAAATGCAAATAAAAGACACTGAGGTACTACCAAACACCTATTCAAATGGCTATTATAAAAGACTGAGAATAGGAAGTGTTGCAAAGTATGTGGACTCCTTACAGATTGATATACTGAGAATAGTAAGTGTTAGAAGGGCATATGGATTCCTTATGTGTTGCTGGTAGGAATGTACAATGGTGCAGCTACATTGGGAAACAGTTTCCCTGTTTCTCAAAAATTTAAATATACGCTTTGCATATGACTTACCAATTATACTCCCAGTTATCTAACCGAGGGAAATGAAAATGCAGGTTCACACAAAGACATGCACATGAATGTTCATAGCAGCGTTATTTATAATCGCTCAAGGTGGAAACAATATGAACATCCAGCAACTGGTGAAAAGATAAAATATGAGATTACTACTATGTATAAAAAGGAACTACTGATATTTGCATCAGCATGGATGAATTTCAAAACATTAAGCTAAGTGAAAGAAGCCAGACACAAAAGACAACTTGGTATAATACCATTTAAATGAATTTTCTAGAAAAGGCAAAGCTATAGACAGAAAACAGAGAAGTCTTTGGTTGGGACTGGAGGGGGGGCAGTTTTTGATTACACATGTGCAGAAACAAACTTTTTGAGGTGATGAAATTGCTCCAAAACTGGTTTGCATTAATAGTTGCACAATTGTATAAATTACTAAAAATCACTGAACTGTATTCATATAATGGGTAGATATTATATTCTGTAAATTGTACTTTAAATAAGACTTAAAATTCAGATTACCTGGCAACTCTACATTTTGTTTGAAATAGAGATGTAACTCCGGGCATGGTGGCTCACACCTGTAATCCCAGCACTTTCGGAGGTTGAGGCAGGCAGATCACCTAAATTCGGGAGTTTGACACCAGCCTGACCAACATGGAGAAACCCTGTCTCTAAAAAAAAAAAAAAAAAAAAAAAAAGTAGAGATGTAAGAGTTAATGAAGGAATGTCAACTAAAAAGTGAAAGACTGGACAGCAGCTTCCTGTAGCAGGTGACCAGTGACAATCTGGGGCCACTGGTGTGGGGATAAGAAGAATTTATGAAGATACTTGTAGGTAAAGAAAGTCATATTCATTACAGCATTTATGAAAATATGTTGCAACAGACAGGCCAGCAAGGGAGCAGCTGACTGCAGGGAGATGAAGGCTTGCTGGGGATGTTACAGAATGGTGCTTGTGCTGTGTGATGAAGAGGGCTTTGTGCACTACTGGTAACACCATGGTTGCCGTGAATTAGCTTGCATTTTTTTTTTTTTTTTTTTTATCACCCAAGGGTCTGGTGATAGCTGGATGCAGGAAGATTGTTAGTAATTTGCGCAAGAGGGGCTACATGTTCTAGATCATGAAGAAAGGCAGACTTAAAGCTTATCTGCTTTCTTTTTTTGCGTTCCCTCGGTCCCACCGTCCTGACTCCTTTTTGCTAATTAGAACTCCACACTCCCTTTAGATGGTGTATGTATTTTCCATTTTCCCAGTTTTAATTACTTTCCATGGGATCTTATACTTCTGAATTCACTCTATTCATTTTGTTACCTAACTGGTTCCTATTGGCATCTCTCCTTTATCCTAGAGCAGCAAGTATCCCTTCCTGACCCTCTTTGTAGATGCAGGCCCTATCACAGTTCTCAAACCTTCCCAGAGATTATATATAAACCATGCATAATTTTGGAGAAAAGTAAATCTTTTTACTGTCTCTCTTAGGGATAGTGAGTGGTTGATTAAAAATGGAAAGGATAGATTTAAATGTTTATGTACAGTTGAAATGTCAAACATTTTGTTGGCATTTAGAGATATTATCTGAAAGGGCATTTTACAAATAAGGAAGCTAAGGCTCAGAGACTTCTGGTAATCTGTTCAAGGTCACATCGTTATCCAAGCCTCTTGCTCCAGAGGACATATTTTTGTGCTTTCGAAAAAAGAAAGAAAAATCAAGATGTCATACAGATTCTTAATAAAAATTAATGTCACAGAAAAATGTTTTCTCTAGGCCTCACAAAGATTAAAGAGGCTTGTGGGTTTTCTTTCTTTTTGGATTTGGCTAGATGTCTTTCTTGTTTTACTGGCGAATTAGAAGAAAGCTGGAGAAGCTCTGGGACGGCTGCAACAGCATATTTCATTTTTTAATAGTTAAGAAAAGTTGTCTCCCAACCTCGAAGTAATAATTAAACACAGATACATTGTTTTTGATTTGCGTTTTGGCCTTATCTACACCTAAAGCTTCAGCACCAAGGGAGGAAGGTTTAAATATTTATGTTACAATAAAACTTAATATAAAACATATAAAATCTTAAATTATCATTTTTACTGCTGTACCAGATTAGAGTATGCAATCACTAAAACAGAGTGATTTAGGATTAAGTATGAAATATTCATTGTTCACCTTTGCATTAAGCCAAAAATGTGTGTTGTGGCTTTATGTCTCATTACCTTATTGTACTTTGGAATGTGAGGGTGAAGCTGTCCCTCGGACCATTTAGAATAAAGAAGACTGAGGCAATATCTCACTATAGGCATTGCAATGTCTATAGCTAAACCTAAGAATGGCATACCTGACTCATTTTATTTATTTATTTATTTATTTTTCAGACAGAGTCATGCTCCGTTGCCCAGGCTGCAGTGCAGTGGCATGATCTCTGCTCAACACAACCTAACCTCCGCCTCTCGGGTTCAAGCAATTCTCCTGCCTCAGCCTCCAGAGTTGCTGGGACTATAGGCATGTGTCACCACGCCCTGCTAATTCTTGTATTTTTAGTAGAGATGGGATTTTACCACATTGGCAAGGCTGGTCTTGAATGCCTGACCTCAACTGATCCATCTGCCTCAGCCTCCCAAAGTGCTGGGATTACAGGCACGAGCCACCGTGCCTGGCCTTGGCTCATTTTTATTCCTCTGATTTTAGACTTCCAACTGGGTTTTTATAATCACTCATAAAAGTCCCAACTGGCACAGATGAGGCATGAGTATTAGGCAGAGGCCATATCCTGGTAGAGTGTGTGCCAGGTCCATACTGATGTGGCTTTTAAATGTGCTACATTATGTTTGTTTGAAGAAACTGTTTCTCCGAATTTTGTAGACAACATTTTGCAACTTGGAGAATTCACACAAACATGTACATTTCCTGATTCTTTTGAACAATCTGACCATTTGTCCACATGGGGCACACAATCCTGTTGAATAGACGCTGCAACCCTTAATGTGGCACATGGTTCACCTTTTGCAATGTGTATAGGGTTGCCTCAGTCAAATATGGTTCCAGACATATTGTATTTTTGAAAAAAGAAAGAAAAACCAGGATGTCATATAGAATGTTAAAAATAAATTAATGCCACAGAAAAATGTTTTCCCTAGGCCTCTAGATGTTTAAGATGTTTGTGATCCTCCAGACTGTACACTGTCTTTTCCAAAAGCTAAGTCTTTAAAGTGGTTCGTTGCCTTGTCATGCAGAAAATACACTTCTTCTACTTGTTTTGTCAGGTTCAAAGCCACTTTGGATAATGTCTCTGTTGAGCTGCTTTTAGAAGTTTTGACACTCATTTGACCAGTCTCAGTGGAGCAAATCTTTGTCCTTGAATCTGATTTTTGGAAAGAGTCAAAGGAAAATTTGAACCAAGTTTGGAGCAGAAAAATATGTGTGACTATGAAATAGTGAAAACCTGTTTCTCTTGGGTGGTTTGTGAGCTGGCTTAAAGGCAATTTTTTAAAAAAAGTTCAATAATTCTTTGAGGGAAGCCTTTTTACTTCTTCCAGATGTCAACTGCCCTTTCTACTAAGCTCTCATAATACTGAAGCAGCCTTATTGTCTGGGGTACACCCAAGGTTCTTGGTCTCACGATCACAGATATCGAACATGTGGATACATACAAAGGGTGAGGTTTGGAGCAGAATTTTTAATAGGCAAAAGAAAGAGAATAGCTTTCTGCTACTGAGAGGGGTCCCAGAAAAAGGGGTTGCTGATCCATGGTGAAATATAGGGGTTTTTATAGATGAGCAGTGGGGAGGCGGTGTCTGATCTACATCAGGAGCAAAAAACCGATTAGGACCAGGTGTGCCATCTGCACGTGGCACAAAAAACCCATTAGGATCAGGGGTGTCATCTACATAGGGCTCAAATCTCTGGCAGCCCCTACCCCAATCTTCTACTATATAGGCAGGCAGCTACTCCATGTTGCCTATTTCTGTCTTACTGTGCATGTTCTAAAAAAGAGAGGAGGTGGAACCCCCATGGTGGACAGGCCTGGCCCCAGGTAGCCCCTTCTATCTGTGCCGCATCCCCGTGCAAGCTTCCAGCTTCCTTACCTATGTGTGCAGCCCAATCTTCCAGGCTGGCCTTTGTTAGAAAGGAAGTGATTTCCTGGGATGCTTTTCGTTAGAAGGGAAGTTCTGCCGGGGACTCTTTTGTCCTATCTGCCTAAATAATGTCTTTCTGTCTCCTGTACGAATATCCTATGTGTGACTTTATTGTGCATATATGCCTTAGGTTTTAATCGTTTTTCATTTACAAGCTGATCCTCCCCTCCCCTCCCCCCTGCTTTTACCACACTTGAGGAAAGATACATTTTAATTCATATTTTATATGGTATGTATAGTTGGAGGCCAAAAGATTGAGTTGAAGGATTCATTACTTAATGAATGAATGGATAGGTGGATGGATGAGTCAGTATAAATGAAGAGCATCCCAAGTTGACTATTTTAAAGGAGATAACATGCATATTTGTTCAACATTCATTCTCATTTGTAAATATTTGTATATATTCATGGAGTCGAAATGTATTGAAAACTAATTGTTTTCCTTGGTCCCTGAAGTCAGTCCCGGGTAGCGCAAAGTAGTTCAAAGTCACTGGTTTCCCTCTGTCTCACTTCACTACACACTGGTGATTTTGCTAACTGATGAGCCAACAAATGTAAAAGTTCCAGAATCAAAGGTAAAACAAAACGCCTCAAGAATCATAGCTTGTTAATGTCCTAGTTCAAAAATAAGGCATATCAGAGTATTTCAGATTGTATGTACACTTTTGATATTGCCGAGTATCAGTGTCAACCTCAGAAAAGGGCAACACCAACTCTTGAAACTTTCAATAAAGCCTAGAAGAATTAAATATACATAAAAACAATAGCGACAAGACTCCAGAAACCACATAAAACCGTGGAAAACGAACTATTTCTATGTGTGTATAGTATACGGAAACCTACGTGTTTAAACGTGGACGATTTCTCTCTCAGCGTAGCTTAGGTAGTGGGGGTCAGGGCTCGGAGCCGAAGAAGCGGAAAGTCGCCTTCCTCCACGGTTTACTTGTGTTTCCATCCAGAGACTCACAGGTTGGCCCCAAGACTCCACTCTCCCGCCTTTGAGAAGCCGGAGCGGCATCGGCGGCTGCATCCTTCTCCTCCTCCCCGCTCTATTTTGGGGCCCCATGATCTCATGCCCTCTGCAGACCACACGCTGCAATTTCAGTCCGGGCCGCGCCGCGAGGCCACGCAGGGCGATTCCTGCAAGTGTCGGGAGGGTGGCCGCGACGCGGGGAGGGGACGGCTCGCGGGGGAGAAGTTCAAGACACGCCCACGTAAGGGACCCAAAATAACCGACACGCAGAGTGCCCGAAATCAGACAGGAAGCCCAGTAATCCGGGGCGTTGAGTCGCTGTTCCCTGACAGCGAGCGCCTGGCGTAGGGCGGGGAGCCAAGGGTCCGACCGCGAGGGGCGGGCGCGGCGGGGCGGGGAGGGGCGGGGCGCGAGGCGCGGGCCTATTAAAGGCGCGGCCGGGCGGCGGGGTCGGAGCGCCCGGGGCCACCATGGAGCGCGACGGCTGCGCGGGGGGCGGGAGCCGCGGCGGCGAGGGCGGGCGCGCTCCCTGGGAGGGCCCCGCGGGGAACGGCCGCGATCCGGGCCGCAGCCACGCTGCCGAGGCGCCCGGGGACCCGCAGGCGGCCGCGTCCTTGCTGGCACCCATGGACGTGGGGGAGGAGCCGCTGGAGAAGGTGGCGCGCGCCCGCACGGCCAAGGACCCCAACACCTATAAAGTGCTCTCGCTGGTAGGTGCGCGGCCAGGCCCGGGCGCCCGGGAGGTCTGGGAGGACGGAGAGGGCGGCGCCGAGCTCCCGCGCCCGCCGCGCGGTCAGCCCGGGGCCCCGGAGGGAGGCGTGGTCCGGGAGCGCCTCTTCGCCCGCGCGCTCCTCCGCAGCTTTTGCAAGTGCTCTACGTCTCCGCCCCTGCCCGGTACCCTGGTAGGGCGGGATGGTTCACTCTCACTTGAATAGCGGATGCCTGTGAAAGCTCGCTGTTCAAAATGGTCATCCTTAGAAATACTCGCCCCCCCGACCCAGAAGAGTACGAGTTTTTAGAGGAGAAAAATTACAAACGCGAAAAATTGTTGGTCTTAAGAAGGTGCATCGATGTGTTGCTTCTTTTGGGGGGCTCTGAGTGCAGTATGCGTGACTTTACTTGGGTTAACTGGTTCCAGTTGAAGAGTTATCAGAGCTCTTTAAGTTTTATTAGGAACTTTAGGGAACACTTTTTCCCTTTGGCTCCGTTTTGGAATTTCCTTGCAGCTGCTCAGAAATTCCGTGGATATTCACGTTATGTGACTGAAGAAACCTTTATGATTCTTTGCCCTGTCTTCTAACCATAGGCCACACGGTTTGTGTTGCTAACAAAAGCTACCTATTACTCCTCTGCTATTTTGCTATGACAGTTGCAGGACCCACAGTCAACTTGATGAAATGTGGGGATTCGTTTTTACCGTGAATTCATGGTGGAAAGTGTTGATTGAGAGAAGGCCTGAATTCCTGGCTGTTATTGATTGCTGAGACCTTGCATTAACTCCCCCTGTTAAAACGCGCGCTTTGAATGAAGAGACCCCCCCAAACGGGCTTTGTGTAAGCAACATGGATGTTTATTCACCTGGCTGCAGGTGGGCTATGTCGAAAAGGGCTTTAGCGAAGGTCTGTGGGATAGGAGTTGGTTTCATAGGTTGGGGCAAATTTTTGGGGTAGGGGGCAGGGGTGTTATGGAGTAAGATTAGTTGCAGTGATGGGGGTAGGGGCAAGGAGTGTCATCATAAGTTCAGTTACAATGGCGAGTGGAGTAAGGCGTAAGAGTAGTTAAGATGGCAGGGTGGGGTGAGGAGTATTCACATTATCATAATACCAGTTAAAATGGCAGGGTGGGTTGATGTTGGGTTGGGGGGAAGCTTCACTGGGTGATCAGGGAGAATGGAGAATGCTGGCAGGGGGTGGGGGTGATTAGCCGAGCCAGGCAAGGCTTTAGACTTTCTGGGTCCGGGCTTGCACCTGGAGGTCTAACACTCGCCAAACCTAATTTTTTTCTGTGTTAAAATGGAAACATCGACTCCCTTGTGCATTGCATGGGATTATTGTGAGAATCAAGCTGAAAAATGTGTGTGAGGAAGTAAATTGGAAACCCCAGGAAATGGAATCATTTTTATCGTATTAAGTGGAGATCACAGATTTCTATGTATAGTGTACCCTAAAATATGAGTGAACTTACATATGAGTGAACAATACTTCGTAGAAAAACTTCTAATTTTTAAAGTCTCCTTTCATTTTGTATGCATTTCCATTTTCACTATATTTGGGATATCATGGAGATGCTACAATACTTTGAGGAATCAATCTTCCTAGACTTAAGAGATGATGTCATATACTTTGTATTTACAAAGAAGCCTAAGGTTCAAAGAATAAGTATCCCGAGCCACATGATGTTTGCATCTCAAGATAAAATTTTGCACCTTGTATTGTATCACTGTTTGAGTCTGTAATAACACGATATTGATAAGGACTTAGTCTCTTGAGTCACCTTTTTAAAATTTTGTTAATGGAAGACCTTAGCTTTTACAAGCTGATCACTTAAATTGTTTAGTATCCATACCTTCAGATGTTTCACTCATGATGAGGTAGTCAGTCAATAAGTGTACATGGAGTCTGTGTGTAACTCCAGTGCAAAACCATTTCTACATGCCTACAAATCTTTAAAGGTTTTTAAATGCAAAATTCAGTTTTTAAATTGTTCTTGCTCATTTACTTATACATCCACAACAGATATCAGCAAAGGTCAACTTTTGGAACAAGCTTTCTAGTCTTTGAGAACTGCAGTCAACTGGTCAAACAGCGTTCCATTATGGTCTGATGATGCAACTCTGGGCATTTGACATGGAAGTGTCCTAGGACTGATTTCCACAAGTAGGACTACCGTGGACCTTTTTTATTCCATTGATTGGGGCCTTTTGCATCTATTGAATTGGAAAGAATTCTTACTTTATATCTTTTGATGGAACACTGTGAGATATTAACATAAAATGTCACCAATAGACCTGGTGCAGTGACTCATACCTATTATCTCGGCACTTGGGGAGGCTGAGGCAGTTCAATTGCTTGAGTCCAGGAGTTTGAGACTAGCCTGGGCAACATGACGAAACCCCATCTCTACAAAAGATACAAAAATTAGCTGGGTATGGTGGCATGTGTCTGTATTCCCAGCTACTTGGGAGGCTGACATGGGAGATTCACCTGAGCCAGGGAAAGTTAAGGCTGCAGTGAGCTGTGATTGTGCTACCGCTCTCCAGGTTGGGTGACACAGTGAGACCCTTTATTGTTGAAATTGCTATTTAGTGATTGAACTGAAGTTGCAAACTCTTATTCTTTCTCTTCCCTACTTCAGTGCTTTCTTCCCCAACCCTCATACCCCCCAGAATTTTCCCACATAATGGGCTCCAAAGGGAAAAGGCCCAAAAGGAACCTGACAATTATCATCAAAGAGCTCTGGGACATGTCTTCTAGAGAGGAGCTACAATTATAGAATTCCTTTTTTTCAGATTAAACCTCAGCACACTTTTTATAAAGCTGCAGAAATGAATTGGACTAATTGGACCCTGGGGTTGGGATTAGGACAGGCCCACCACAGTGGTCCTCAGCTACACTGTTTTAATTTAGCAGGATAAATAGAACAGTTGCCTTGCCTTGTGGAGGCAGTCATGCTGAAGTGGCAATGTAATTACATTATTCTGCAGTTTTCTCAGATAAACTAAAATGTAGAGGCGTGAGAGTGGGTGAAGAAATAAGGATTTTGTCCTAACATGGCTTCTCCCCAGTGTGGTGTTTGATCCTAGGAGAGGGTCACCAAGCTCTGCTTTAGAGGCTTTTGGCCCTGGGCCCTGGAAATGCTTATGCCTAGGCATTGAGCCAAACTGAGGAAAACAGCAAGAGGGAAAAGCAAGTATTGTTCCCTACATGGATCAGTAGGTATGTTAAATATTAGGTGCCTTTCCTTTGCTGTAAATGAAGTTTTGAACTGAAATGTAGACTTCTGCTGAGATGTTGCATTGACTTGGAGATGTGTTTAAATATCCCTCTTGTTACTTGGCATGATTTTGGAGGATCATGTAATTCTTAACGACATTGCAATACATTCTCCAGTTAGCTCCTCAAAAGCATTATTTTGTGTGTGTGTTTGTGACCTGCTGTACTTATGAATACGTATATCTGTGTATCTGTGTATGTGTAAAGGGCTTTGTGTGTGGGTGGTGGTCACTGAAGACTACTTTCCTGTTTCAGTGAAAGAGTTCTTTTTTTTTTTTTTTTTTTTTTTTTTTAAATATAAGTAGAGAGTCTGTTTGGCCCAAGTTCGAAGACTGCAACCCATGAGCACAGATTCAAGTTGCCCTGAGTATATGCTCCTATTAGTAGCAATTACAAATGGGTTTTTAAAGGAAAAAAGAAGAGGCAGTTCCTAAGTTTTTTATCAAGCATTTATGTTACAATAGTAAGCTATTAGTTGGCTATACATTGCTCTTTGTAGCACAGATTCCAGAAACATGAAGATAGTGGGTGAGGCAGCTGTCAGGAACAAAATACTTTAAAAGATTTGCCCCTAGGAATGGGTGCAGAGATGTGACTGATGTCCCATGCTCCTGTCTCTCAGGGCCTGATAAATTTTGCATAGTTCGCATTTCTCAGACTGCTCTGAGCAATTTTTCTTTCTCATTTCCTCCTTTTGATAAAATCTTTCTCTTCTGAAAATACTGAGGATCAACATTTTGGATGTAAGTTTGTCCCACGTTGCTGGGAAGGCTCATTCCGGATAATCTTGTCCCATGTCAGAGGGAATGAGCAGAAGTACTAAAACTTAAGAACTTAGTGAGATTTCAGGGCCGAATGGGTTGGCAACAATTCAGGGTTTGGATTCAACAAGAAAGGGACAGAGGAGTGGGATCTCAGGCCATTCACTTACGCTGGAGTTGTCATGTTGGATCAGTTCGAAACATCTAGCTATTTTGATTCGTTTTTTGTTATAGAATTTTGTAGTAGACTTTAGATATCTAGAAATACATAGCATAATCAATTTAAGAATAAAAAATATGACACAAATAAGGATAATTATCAACAAAACAACTTGAAACACAAATATGAAAAGTGTTCCTATCCCTGAAGGTAATCAAATGAATATTTTAATCCACTTGTTGTCCTGGTCTAAAGAACCAAGTGTTGGCCGGGCACGGTGGCTCACGCCTGTAATCCCAGCACTTTGGGAGGCCGAGGCGGGTGGATCACGAGGTCAAGAGATCGAGACCATCCTGGTCAACACGGTGAAACCCCGTCTCTACTAAAAATACAAAAAATTAGCCGGGCATGGTGGCACGTGCCTGTAATACCAGCTACTCAGGAGGCTGAGGCAGGAGAATTGCCTGAACCCAGGACGCGGAGGTTGCGGTGAGCTGAGATCGTGCCATTGCACTCCAGCCTGGGTAACAAGAGCGAAACTCCGTCCCCCCCCCCCCCCCCAAAAATAAATAAATAAATAAATAAAAATAAAAATAGAACCAAGTGCTGAAGATCTCCACTGAGGAAGATGTCCACTCAGGCAGGGCAGCCTGATACCGTCTTATCTAACGTGATTGGAAAGAGTCCTTTATTTCATGGCATTTTCCATTAAACACAATCTACAGGTTAGAGGCCATGATCTTTGATGTTTTTGTCTCCTGAGAGTTTGCTGTTAAAAGAATCCTTAATTAATTTAGAATTTTCAGTGAGAAACTTATAAGGCCTTGGCAATAATGAAGAATATCACCTTGTTAATGGGAAAACCAAACTCTGTAAAATATTTTAAAGAGGTTTATTCTGAGCCAAGATGAGTGACTGTGGTTCAGGGAAACATATTCTCAAGGAGTCCTGAGAACATGCACCTGAGGCAGTTGGATTACCATTTTTTTTTTTTTTTGAGACGGAGTTTCACTCTTGTTACCCAGGCTGGAGTGCAATGGCGCAATCTCTGCTCACGGCAACCTCCGCCTCTCGGGTTCAAGCAATTCTCCTGCCTCAGCCTCCTTAGTAGCTGGGACTACAGGCGTGCGCCACCATGCCCGGCTAATTTTTGTGTTTTTAGTAGAGACAGTGTTTTACCATGTTGACCAGGATGGTCTCAATCTCTTGACCTTGTGATCACCCGCCTCTCCCTCCCAAAGTGCTGGGATTACAAGCGTGAGCCACCGCGCCTGGCCAGGTTTACCATTTTTTAAAATATATTTCAGGGAGGCAGGAGTTATTAGCGAAGACATATATCAATACATGAAAGGTATGTACATTGATTCCATATGAAAAGGTGGGATGTCTTAGAGCAAGGGCTTACCAGTTATTTATTCAGTGTATTCAGAGATTCTTTTTTTTTTTCTTTTATGACAGTCTTGCTTTGTCACCCAGAGTGGAGTGCAACGGTGTGATCTCATGCCACAGCAGCCTCCCCTTCCTGGGTTCTAGCAGCTCTCCTGTCTCGTCTTCCCGAGTAGCTGGGATTACAGGCACACACTGCCACTCCTGGCTATTTTTTTGTGTTTTAGTAGAGATGGGGTTTCACCATGTTGCCCAGGCTGGCCTCAAGCTCCTGAGCTCAGGCAATCCACCCGCCTTAGCCTCCCAAAGTGCTACGATTATAGGCGTGAGCCACCGAACCTGGTGATTCAGAGATCCTTTAATTTGCAATTGATTAAAGGGGTAAGGCTCTGTTTAAAACTTAGAATCAACAGAAAGGGATGTTGTGGCTGGGTGTGGTGGCTCATGCCTGTAATCCCAGCACTTTGGGAGGCTGAGGCGGGTGGGATTATTTAAGGTCAGGAGTTCGAGATCAGCCTGACCAACATGGTAAAACCCCATCTCTACTGAAAATAAAGAAAAATTAGCAGGATGTGGTAGCACATGCCTGTAGTCCCAACCACTTGGGAGGCTGAGGCAGAAGAACCACTTGAGCTCGGGAGGTGGAGGTTGCAGTGAGCCAGGATTGCACCATTGCACTCCAGCCTGGGTGACAGAACAAGACTGTCTCAAAAAAAAAAAAGAAAAAAAGGATATTGTAAGTTAAGCATGCTATGTAGCAATATTATGGTTTGCATACATGACTTAACTTTCTCCTTGCATAGCCTTAAGGTCTTGTTTATAACTTGATGTCTTATTGCCACAGACTGTTTTTTGCAGTCTTATTTCTATTGTAACATTAATGCAGGTCAATTGTTTTGCCTAACTCCAAAAGGGAGGGAATATGAGGTGCATTTGACCTCTCTGCCTATTTTGACTGAGAACTCAGTTTTTAAGGTTTCTCTGGGGTCTCCTTGGCCAAGAGCAGTTCCGTTCAGTTGGTTGAGGGCTTTGGATTTTATTTTTAGTTTACAACTTTTCAGGAGAATGGGTTCATAAGCTCCTTCATCCAGGTGCGAGGATTTTCGCATTCTTATTTGAAAGGGAGAAAGCTGAGAGTGTAATGTAAGTTAAACAAATGGAAGAGCCTTAGGCCAGGGAAAGTTAAAGCTTTCTGTAAGCTTTGCCAATTGACTTTTCATTATTCCATTTATTTATTCTTCCACTCTGAAAGACTGGGTGTGGTTTGCACAGTGGAAAGGCTGATGCATCCGATCTCAATCAGCTTCAACTACACAAGATAAGATTTCAGGCTGAGCATAGTGGCTAATGCCTCAAATTCCAGTACTTTGGGAGGCTGATGTGGGAGGATTGCTTGAGCCCAGGAGTTCAAGACCAACCTGGACAACATGGTGAGACCTCCTCTCCACAACATGTGGTAGGACCTTCAGAAATGGAGAATGCAATGGGTTCATGCTGGTACCAAGCACTGATTTTAGAGAAAAACACCAGGCAATGGTGGGAAGTCACTGTGAATCCTGCTGACCTAAAGAAAAACTGAGGCAAAATTAATGTAAGTAGAGAGTTTTATCTGGGCCAAGTTTGAGGAATGCAACCCAGGAGCCTAGATTCAATTTGCCCTGAGAATATGCTCTGAAAGAATTCATTGTAAGTGTCAGAAGCTGGCATTATTTGAGATTTGAGTGTAAAAATTATAATTCAGTTAGCTTCCTTTTCCTTCCCTTACAATCCATTATCTTAACTCTAGAATACAGAAGGAAGAATGTTCAAGCTAAGTCCCTGCTCTAAATCAGACTTGGAGTTGACATCACTCTTTGGTTTATAAAATGTGTTATCTCTCTAGCCGTAGTTTAACATTTTATTTCAGAATAACCAACGCATCTTAAGAGGCCAGAGAAGTGTCCCCTGTGTCCCTTATGGTGTTTGTTTCACATGTTCTAATAAAATGCACAAAGGATTCCTAGGAACCCAAGTATTTACTATTAGGCCGAAGGTGGTACCTGGCACTCAGTATCAGCTTTTAATTGGTTGGACGAACGTCCTGCATTTTAGTTAGACTGAGCCACACTTTGCCTTGGAAAAAGGGAAGATGGGAAGACTGAACACACAAGCAGGGACCCATGGGGCCTGTGATGGTCAGGAATCCAAATAGAGATGACACTTGGGTATAAATTCAGGTGTAAGATTTAAACTGGGACATACATTTATTTGGGTATAGGGAGATGGAGGAGGTAGCGAATGAACAGAAGTACCCAACTAAGGTGAGTGTGCCTAGGAAGAGGCACGCTCTTCTTGGTGTGCCTTGGTGATAACTTGGATTAGAATCAGAAATCTAGTCAGTGAATATTCCCTCAGGTACAAACACTCCAAGTGTGGCAGTCGGCCTGTATGAACGAGAGTCTCCTTTACTCCTTCACTGTCCCCAAGGCCTCTTTGATTTTGGTAACTTTGCTGCCACACCCCGAGTTCAGTCTTTGTGATTCTTGTAGATGGCGCACTCTTCAGCATTGCTTTCCCATCACTTCCCTTCTTGTGCCTTGAATCATGTTCTGGTATTCCTCTGGCACCATTTATAGCTCAGCTGTTTCTACTCCATGTAGTCTTTTTCTCAGGGATAGGCAGCTACTGTTTCAAAAACATTTTGCTCATTTCTCTTCTGTTTCACTTGTTTAGTTAACTTTGGACACTCAGGTTTGTCATCTCCTGCCCAATCATAACTCTGAAGAAAATCCCTGGTGGTCACATTGAGAGACCTTATGTGTTCTGTATGATAAAGAACTGGGGCCGTTACCCTTTCTAGAACAGAAATTTTCATCTATCAGATTTTTTTTTTGAGATGGAGTTTTGCTCTGTCACGCGGCTGAAGTGCAGTGGTATGAACGTGGCTCACTGCAACCTCCGTCCGCGTCCCAGTTTCAAGTGATTCTCTTGCTTCAGCCTCCCGAGTAGCTGGGATTACAGGCACACACCACCACACCTGGCTAATTTGTGTGTGTGTGTGTGTGTGTGTGTGTGTTCTAGTAGAGACAGGGTTTTACCACATTGGACAAGCTGTTCTTGAACTCTTGACCTCAAGTGATCTGCCCACCTTGGCTTCCCAAAGTGCTGAGGTCACAGGTTTGAGCCGTTACGCCTGGCTCTATCAGGTTTTCATCTTCATCCAGCTGACTCTTTACCTTAAGTAGAAATATTAAAGGCAAAAGAAATAGTTTCATATTCAATTTTGCTTTTTAGTTTGATGAATACCATTGTAAGATATTTGTGTGATATTTAAGATACAGCAAATATATTTCATCTATGGCGTTTTTTTTTTTTTTTTTTTTTTTTTTTTTTACAAGCCAGAGAACTTTATCATGATTCATAACTTCTTTTTTTTCTTGCTAGGGGAAGAGGCATTTTAAGTTCCAGACAACTTAGGAACAAATAAGCTTTTGGAATACAACTTGTAATTAGAGATCTGCTTTTGGTTAAAATAAACATGCCTCCATCAACCATAAAATATCCCCCAACAAGAAAAAATAAACAAGAAAACTTTTAGCAAATGAACTCAAGGCAGAACATAGATTACTCTTCTAAGCATAAATATTCAAAATTAAGACCCAACTCAAAAGTTTCTTATCAGATAAAAACTAAGTTAAGCATTTACCAAGGAAAGACAGTGTAGTAACACATTTAAGGTTTTTCAAAAGAGTGACCAGCACATTCAGTTAAATATTAACGAGAGGACTCTATTTTCTGAGTATTTTAGTTATCTGAGATTTAGTTACAATTAAGGTAATATCTGTAGTGTCTTTGAAAAATTATTCTTACCTTTTTTTTACTTTTAGTTTTTAGAAGAAGAGTTGGTAGAAAGGTAAATGGTAGAAGTTTAGATGATTATAATCATTTATGTAGCACTTGGCAGTTTTAAAAAGCATTTTCTCATATATTTTTGATTGATCCTCAATACTCCACAACTGTGAAATAGGAAAGTGTGGTGACAGTCAATTCTGCTTTACAGATAAGGAAGCTGAGGCTCAGTCAGGGATTCAGCCAGGTTTTCATGAAAACGTTATTGTGCATAAAAACCACCTGGGAAGTGTTAAAGACAGAGATTTTTAGGCTCCATATTAGATCTAGTATGGTTTATTCGATTTGGAATGGACCCAAAGAATCTGTACTTTTTAACAAGTACCTCAGGTTATTCAGATGTAGGTGGTTCATTTACTCCACTTCTAGAAAGAGTGGGCCAAATTTATAGGCAGAAGCCACACCATTAGTAAGTAATAGACTATCATGTTAACTGGAAGGACTTTTAATTACAGATTTTTATCATGGACTAATAGCTAATGCCATCCCATTCATTTGCTCAGTGTTATATCCTAGTCATCAAGCTTGGCCCGCTGTTGGGTTTCCAACTCTCCGTTGCCCGGTTCAATATAACAATGTGTAAGAAATTTCTGGTGTGATGATGCTAAAGATTGCCTCTATAGTGAGATGTAGTATGTGTCTTTGGTAGTTCAGTGACTAGATTCCAAAATTAGTGGAAACCAAAATTAGTGCATTTTATTAATGTGAAATCAATAATCAACTGTTTCTGTGAACTTCCAAAGTATGTATACTTTTGGGAAATTGTGTTTTTCTTCTTAGTTTGAGTTTCTTTCTTGGCTTATTTTTAAATGCAGTAGAATAGAAAAACAGAGAGTTGTGATAGAAAGTCATTTTGGGCTGGGTGAGTTGGCTCATCCCTCTAAAGGGGGCCAAGGCAGAAGGATCACTTGAGGCCAGAATTTAAGATCAGCCTGGGCAATATACTGAGACCCCATGTCTCTCTCTTTCTCTCACCCTCTCAATCTCTCTTTATCTCTCTCTCTCTTTTTCTTTTCCTTACTCCCTCTCTTTTTCTTTCCCTTACTCCCTCTCCCTCCCTCTCTCCACATATATATATATACATACATACACACACACATGTACACACACACATGTTCTCCATATTGTATACATATATGTGTATGTGTACATATCTATATATGTATACATATAAGAAAGTCATTTTGGAGGAAGTGAATTGTCACAAGTATATCTCATTTATGGATTGACCATTTTCTCACCATTATTTCAGGACTTTGCACAGACTTAACTGGCAAACATTCTATCACAGGTGTGATCTGAGAGTCTTAAAAAAAAAATCACTCTATCTTGGTTTTCAGGTGAATATTTTTGAGAAAGCAGCTTGTTCCTAAAGGTGTGTTTCCCAACCCTCCTCCCCCTTAGAAAGCTTTTTTTTTCTGACATTAGCAAGCATCTGGGGGGTCTTGATGAACCATCTAGGGCCTGTGATCTCTTATGGTTAGAGAGAGAACTGAAAAGAAAATCAGTGGTTTTTTATGATGTTACATAATAACTTGTGTAGTAAAATAGATATAACCATCATGAAATTTTTTTCAAATAAAGTCTCATTGGTCAAGAGTATTTTTTAGTGACTCTGGATTTATTTATTTTTTTTTTTATTCTTTTTTTTATTGCATTTTAGGTTTTGGGGTGCATGTGAAGAACATGCAAGATTGTTGCATAGGCACACACGTGGCAGTGTGATTTGCTGCCTTCCTCCCCATCACCTATATCTGGCATTTCTCCCCATGCTATCTCTCCCCAGCTCCCCACCCCACACTGTCCCTCCCCTATTTCCCCCCGGCAGACCCCAGTGTGTGATGCTCCCCTCCCTGTGTCCATGTGTTCTCATTGTTCAACACCCATCTATGAGTGGGAACATGCGGTGTTTGATTTTCTGTTCTTGTGTCAGTTTGCTGAGAATGATGGTTTCCAGGTTCATCCATGTCCCTACAAAGGACACAAACTCATCGTTTTTGATGGCTGCGTAATATTTCATGGTGTATATGTGCCACATTTTCCCTGTCCAGTCTATCATCGATGGGCATTTGGGTTGGTTCCAGGTCTTTGCTATTGTAAACAGTGCTGCAATGAACGTTCGTGTGCATGTGTCCTTATAGTAGAACGATTTATAATCCTTTGGATATATACCCAGTAATGGGATTGCTGGGTCAAATGGAATTTCTATTTCTAGGTCCTTGAGGAATCGCCACACTGTCTTCCACAATGGTTGAACTAATTTACACTCCCTCCAACAGTGTAAAAGTGTTCCTATTTCTCCACATTCTCTCCAGCATCTGTTGTCTCCAGATTTTTTAATGATCGCCATTCTAACTGTTGTGAGATGGTATCTCAATGTAGTTTTTATTTACATTTCTCTAATGACCAGTGACGATGAACATTTTTTCATATGTTTGTTGGCCTCATGTATGTCTTCTTTTTTAAAGTATCTGTTCATATCCTTCGCCCACTTTTGAATGGGCTTGTTTGTTTTTTTCTTGTAAATCTGTTTTAGTTCTTTGTAGATTCTGGATATCAGCCCTTTGTCAGATGGGTAGATTGCAAAAATTTTTTCCCATTCTGTTGATTGCTGATTCACTCTAATGACTGTTTCTTTTGCTGTGCAGAAGCTGTAGAGTGACTCTGGATTTACTTATTTATTTATTATTTTTATTTACCATTCTTAGGGTATAGACTCTGGATATATTTATAAGCAAAAGACAACACAGCACAAAATTTGAGCTAAAATATTTAAGGCAGCAGTTCTCAAAGTGTGTCCCAGGGATCCCTGGGGGTACCTGAAGAGGCTTTTGATTGTTTTTGTTTTTGAGACAGAGTCTCAGTCTGTCATCCAGGCTGGAGTACAGTGGTGTGATCTCAGCTCATTGCAACCTCCACCTCCCCAGTTCAAGCCATTCTCATGCCTCAGCTTCCCGAGTAGCTGGAATTACAAGTGTGCACCATCATGCCCTGCTAATGTTTGTGTTTTTAGTAGAGATGTGTTATGGCCACGTTGATCAGGCTGGTCTCCAACTCCTGGCCTCAAGTGATCCACCTGCCTCGGCCTTCCAAAGTGCTGGGATTACAGGCAGGAGCCATACAGCATTTGGCCTCTGAAGAAGCTTTCAAGGGGCCCTTACGTTCAAAATTACTGTAACAACAAGATTAAGACATTATTTGCCCTTTCACTGTGTTGACTTTTATACCGTGGTATTGAAGGAGTGATGCACCTTAGCAGGAGTTATTCCAGTGGCACCAATTGTACAAGTCATGCACTTGCAATTTAAAAAAAAAAAGCCATTTCACTAAAAAGAACACCTTAGATGAAGCAACAAAAATGTCCTTGGTGAAGCAGATTTAATAATCTCAAACCTAGATTACCCATTTTATATTCTGTGTGACACAATTGGAAGTATGGGTGTAGCAAATCTACTGCATATTGAAGAACTGTTCTAGAGGAAAAGCAGCTGTGCAGTTGTTTAAGTTACAAGCTGAACTAGCTAATTTTTTTCAAGGAACGCCATTTTTATTTGAAAGAACTGACAAACTTTTTATTTAGACTTATTTATTTGGCATGTTTTCTCAAAAATGAGTGATGTTAGCTTGTCTCTTCAAGGAAAACCAAGGATGCTGTCAGTTGTCTATGATAAAATCTGAGGTTCCAAGCAGAAATTAGATTTTGTAAAACTTGTTTGTGCCATTTGAGTGTCACAGCTTCCTGATTCTTACACAAAATTGATGAAGACAGTGAGGAATGTGTTTTTTTAAATGTTGTTTAATGACATGCATTAACATTTGGAAGAATGATAGAGCTCAGTGAACCAATGTTTCCAAAGGACAAGTCGATGATATTACAAAATTATGCATTGGTATAATTTCCATTCAAAGTGCAAGATAGACTAAAAAATTTTAATGTAACAGTATGAAAAGTTCAGTAATGTCTTTTCCATTTTTATGCCATAATTTTTTTATAAGACAAATATATTAAAGATAAAAATTATTTCAGGAGCACAGATATATGCATACTATCGAAACAAATACGAGGTGATTAATAAATGAGAACAAATTACCAATGAACAGTGTTTCTGAAGTTGAAAAGGTGACACTAACAGTGCTAAATACACAGGCTTTTGTTTTTTTCTTCAGATTCAGTTTTTTTTGTGTGAATTTAATATGAAGATGAGGAGTCCATTTGGCAACCTAAAATATTTACTTATTGAAATAAGTAAATATTAATACTTTAATAAACTATACAGAAAAGATAATGAGATAGACATGTGCATTTATGGAACTGCATGTCAGTCAGCCAGTTCCCTGCAGAGGGAATTCCCAGCATGACCTCATTCATTTGTGAGGACACAAAGCGTTCCTTATTTAGACACCCATATTAATCTACTGCTCCAGCATGGCCGGCCCTCCACTTATTGATGGTTTCCTTCTGCTGTGAACGCACATGTCCAGTTGTCTGCTTCTTGGAATAGACATTTTCCTTTCTCATCCACCAGCCATTAGAGGAGGACTGGGACCTTGCCGATGATTGATTCTACCCATTCTGGTGGCCCTCTTTCATCATCATATCTGGAATCAGATGAGTTTCCATAGCTGCTGCTTTTTTTCATATCTTGCTGAAGCAGAGTTTTCAAAAGCAAAATCCACAAACTCAGCTATTCCCCAGAAGAAATCCGTTATCCAAGATAATCTCCATGGAGACTGACTCCAGCTGCCTAACACTTGTCCATTTGAGAGGTAAACCATCTTGCCCCCATTCTCTGCTTCAGAGCAACTGGCCATTTAAGAAATTCATACTTTTAGAATTTTGGTATGGTTTTTAAGAAGAATGTCCATAGTCATCTGAAAAGGCATCTTAGGGTTGTCAGTAATTTTTAGAAGTATAATGGGATCCTGATAAGAAAAATTTTGTGAACATAGGCTTTTAGGAAAGGTGTACATTCAGTAACATTTTTAAGAACTAGGGGATGTGAGGGTGATCTGGCTTTGACATCTATCACCCCATTGATCACCAGGGCTGAGTTGTCTGATCTGGCTGGCTAGGCGGGTGTCCCTGTCCTCCCTCACTGCTCCACATGTGTCCCTCCCAAAGATGTGCGCTCAGTTGAAGAGGGCGACCATCTCCAGTAGATGAGGCCCAGTCTTTGGTCAAGGGTATATGAGTAGCTGCACTGCTCTGCTAGAACCTGCAGACAAACGCTCAAGAACTAGGGAGAGGAGAGTGAAAACGTAGTTACAATGATTGTATCTTTACATTCTTTTATAGATTTCAAAATACTTCTACATCTCCTACCTCATTGGTCCAAACCACAGCTCTGCCATTATCCATCCCCATGTTAGAGATGAAAAATTATGGCTCAGAGAAATTTTGGGGATTTTTCAAGATCACAAAATTAATAATTCTGTTAATCTCATCTGTGTGGTTTATTGGTGAATAGTTTTGGAGTCAAACAAAATCAGGTTTAAATCCTGGCACTATTACTAGCTGTTTGAATATAGACAAAAGAGTTTCCTAAGTATCAGCTTCCACAACTATGGCATAGAGACAAAATTATGTCAGAGTGTGTTATGAGAAGTAAATCAATATAACGTGTACAAAATGTTGCATAATGTGCCCTGAATAAGTGGTTGTTTTTCTCATTACTGTTGATGAGCTTCAATGTGACTGTGAATTTTTTATTTTTCCTTACTTAGAAGGCACTTTACATCCTTAGTACCTAAAGTGTGGTCTGCAGACTGGCGTATCAGCATTAGAACTTGTAAGAAATGCAGAATCTTGGGCTCCACCCCAGACCTACCAAACCAAGATCTGCATTTTTGTAGATCCTCAGAGGTTTGTCTCCACAATTAAGTTTGAGGATCAGCACTCCATAAGGCTGTGAGACGGTACAGAAGGCAACGCACCTGGAATTTCTGTAGCTGGGAATTCTAGTTAACCCTCGCTGTGCCATGGACTTCATACATGATGTTATGATTAGAAACATAAAACAAAATGAAAAAACTCAGTGGTCCTCCATGCTCTCAACTGTGGTTGCATTGGGTTGAACTGGTGTTACCGCTGGTTGCATTGGGCCCTTTTCCATCCATGAACCTCAGCAGCACATTGGTCCAAGTAGCCCCATTGCTCTTGGGTGCACGGAACACTGCATAGTCTCCTCCCTCCACATGTGCAGTCTCCATCTTTCAGGAACCTGCCTGTGCTCTCGTTTGTTGCTTGTAATTTAATTGCCTTCCTTTATTCTGCACTGGCTTGTCCTTTAATTGCTCTTTATTGCCTGAGCCTTGCCAATCTTCTGTCTTTGCTGTTACCTGATAACATTCAGTTGTTTTTCCAATTCAGCCATCCGTCTATCAGAATATCATGTAGATGATGCTTTCCATCGCACCATCAAAGGAACTCTTCAATTCAGAGTTTCCACTGCAGTCCTTTCTCAATAATCAACAGTACACTTTGACACAAAACCAAAACAAAGGAATCTTATACCAATGCTTTTTCAGGTGATGTTAAATCAGGTTAAATGTCCTTGGCACAGAGTTTATTCCATAATACTTCATCATCCAAACACACTAGCCTCCTGTAAAGTGCCACCCAGCAGCACCACTTCGATTAGAATCTCTGGGAGAGGAGGAAACAGGTGAATGAAATATTCATGTGAGAATGGGGTGGTTTAGGAGCAGTATGAATAGACTCTGTTGGTCTTACCTACTTTTGAATTAGTCGGGGAAATAAGCAGGAAACAACTCTACATGTACATGATTTATTTAAATACCTTACTAATCAGCAAAAAGGTAAATGAGAAGAATGTTGACATATATAAGTATTTATACATTTGTTATCTCTTAGAAACTTTCTAAGAATGTTGAGTGTCATGTAATGATTCAAGCAAAGGTCTTCAGAGACAGGGATCATGTAAAGAGTCTAACCTTGAGTCAAAAGAATCATTTGCTGTGTGATCTTTGAACAATTACTCTCTTTTTGACTTTCAGTTGCCTTAACCATAATATGAGGGATTGGATTAGATGGGTTCTTTCTAGTTCTAAAATATTTGTATTGAGAGCTTATAATATTTTCCCCTTGTTATAAAAATACTACCTATTGCAGAAAATTAAAAAAATATAAACAACTATGAAGAAGAAAATAAAAATTGCTTTTATCTTATTGTTTGCTTTTGGGTTTTGTCCCTTCCAGGACTTTTCTATGTGTATGTATTACTTTAAAAAAAACAAAAACAAAAACAAAGATGAGATCACTTTGTGCATACTATTCTGTTGCCTTTTTTCATTTATATTCTATTATGAAATTTTACCATTGATAGACAGCTTTCTAATTACTTTTCATAAGTAGGATTTTGAGACGTTTATTTTAGTATCCTCAGATCAATAGATAATCTTTGAAACTATTTCTATGCATACTTTAGACATTCTCAGTCCCCAAGAATTTCCAGTTTTTGGTACATGTTTGTTTTCCATTTTATTCATTCCTCAGCTTCATCTCTCTTGCTGATGTTTCTTTCTCATGGTTAGATTACTAACTTTTCTAAAATAATAACTTCTCTGCATTATGTTTCTGCTCAGAATTTTTCTGGGACTGCCACAACACACGAGAAAATACATACTCCTAAGCTGAGATTAGTTTCTGTTTCCCACACTTGGGATAACAGTAGACCTTAATTACTGTAGGGCTCACCATGAATAGTTTCATCCATTTGTAGCCGTGCTGAAAGTCTGTGACACATGTTCAGTCATTTATGAGTTAATATTTGTCAACCACTTAGAGTAGACCCTTGCTGGTAGTAAATGCTAAGTGTGTTTGTTAAATACATACGTTACCTATTTGTGTTTACTATTTGTTAAATACATGCATACCTATCTGTGTTTACTATTTGTCTGGCCCTATGCTAAACACGTATCTCCTTTAATGGGTACAGTTCTGTGAGGTAGGAGGAGGCAAACTTGTTGGCCTGGGAGTGTCTGGCCTAGCTCCCATACCTCAGCGGGACTCAGTGTCCCACATGTTGTATGGGACATGCATGTAGTATCAGCATACTTTGTATTTAGGAGTTTGTGGGGCTCATATTTGTTTCAGTCAACTGCTGCTCTGATGGCACTTTGCCCCAGTTTAGAGAGTCAAAAAAGGACTGAAGATGCATATCTCTCTCCAGCATTCCACACCTCTGAAACACGCCTTCCAAGACTGTCTACTCAGCCTTGTATGGTTCTCCAAACACACTTTGTACAGATTATATCTGTTTTCTACCTCCAGAGTGATTTCTTTTTTTTAATTGAAATGGAGTCTTGCTCTGTCACCCAGGCTGGAGTGTGGTCGCGCGATCTCGGCTCACTGCAACCTCCACCTCCTGGGTTCAAGCAATTCTTCTGTCTCCGCTTCCCGAATAGCTGGAATTACAGGCACACACCACCACGCCTGGCTAATTTTTGTATATTTAGTAGAGACGGGGTTTCAGTATGTTGGCCAGGCTGGTCTCGAAATCCTGACCTCAGGTGATCCACCTGCCTCAGCCTCCCAAAGTGCTGGGATTATAGGCATGAGCCACCACGCCCAGCCTCTCCTTTTCTCACCCAATAGCAGGCACCCCCAAGACCCAACTCAATGTGTCCTCAAATCAAACATTCTTTGGATGCTCTTTGACACCATCTTCCTGTCCTAGAACCACTCAATCGCTACTTAATCCTGTAGAGGCCATAAAGCTTAGTGGCTAAGGGCCAGGCTGCTGGAGTATAAATTACATCTCTGTCAATAATTGCTTTGTGTCTTTGGGCAGGTCCCTTAACTTCCCTGTGCCGTAGATTCATTCATTGCCTATTAAATAGGGATAATAATGGTAGGTACCTCATGGTTTTGTTTTGAGGGTTACATGGATTTATATTTATAAAATAATGAGAAGAGTGCCTGATAGTAGATGCTAGATCAGGGTTTAATATCTTAATTGCTATGGTTTGTAAGTTATTTAACAAATGTGTAGAGTTTCTACTGTGTGGACAGTCTGGTACAAGAGGCTGGGGGCTAAATGGTCAAAGGGAAAGTCTACTTACTCTTTGTTTTTTGGGTTTATTTTGAGGGGACCAGATATTTATCAAAGAATTACACAAGAATATCTCACTCAAGTTGCAGCTGAAGTTAGTGCAACCCAGAAGCTGTGCAGGAGTTAGAGAGGGAATAGTGAGGGGGAATTGGCCTTGTCCAGGAGGTCTGAGAAGGCGTTTCTTGGGAAGTGACAGGTGAGCAGAAGGAAATTATGAGGTAAGGCAGCAGCAGGGGAAAAGGCCCTGGGCTGGGAGATGACACAGTCCAACCTAGAGCTCGGAGGAGGCCGGGATGGCAGCTGTGCAGCGCTGAGTGGAGTGTAATGGGGACGAGGTGGGAAATGTTGCCAGAGCCATCTCCAGGTAGGATTTTGTATTTTGTTTTAAGAGCAATTGTAGGTTGGGCATGGTGGCTCACGCCTGTAATCCCAGCACTTTGGGAGGCCGAGGCGGGCAGATCACTTGGTCCAAGGGTTCAAGTCTAGCCTTGGCAACATGGTGAAACCCCCATCTCTACTAAAAAATACAAAAATTAGCCAGTTGTGGTGGCGCACACCTATAATCCCAGCTACTCGGGAGGCTGAGGCACCAGAATTGCTTGAACCCAGGGAGGCGGAGGTTGCAGTGAGCCGAAATGGTACCACTTTACTCCAGCCTGGGTGACCGAGCGAGACTGTCTCAAAAAAAGAAAAAAACAATTGGAAATCATCGAAATATTTTTGTTTGTTTGGTTTCTTTTTAATTTTTGTTCTTAGTGACAATACAAGGTCTGATTTACTTTTGGAAAAGTCATTTTATAATAGCTTTAGTGGCACAGACAAAAGCAACCTGAAAAACAAAAAAGCACACTATCTTTTTTTTTTAAATTGACTACTTTGTACTTTTTTTTCTGCTTGATTTTAAGTTTATAGACTTGTTCATTCCAAGATAATAACCACTAACTACTTGTGGCTATTTAAATCTAAATTTAATTTAATTAAAGTTTAATGAAGCAAAAAGTTTAGTTCCTCAATCACGTTGGCCACATAGTGCTGTGAAGTGGCACGTAGCTAGTCACTTTCATATTGACAATACAGATGCGTGGAACACTTTTAGCATCTTCAAAACTTCTCTTGGATACCATGTAAAAATTGTGATATTATAGTATTTTTTAAAATACCTTGATAGTTCTCCAGTTAACAATGATGAAAATATACATAGCACTTGTTCAAGAAACATTTACTAGAAGAAAAATGAAAAAAGTTACGATATCAATGTTCTTATAAATATTAAGATTCCTTCTCCAAATGATTATTGAATATGATTAAGTTGACTTAAGCCTTAATATATACATGAAGAAGTAATGTGTTTCCAAAATTGTGTTCCGTTTCTAATTATAAACTCATGTATCAATTACTAATTTTTTTCATAATACCCATTTTTCATCTTTATTAACTTAGAAAAATTTACTTCTTATTTAAAGTCCTGGGGCATACTTTTAAAAAATGATTTTGAAATATGGGTCTCTTTTCATTAGGTCAACATCTGTCTAAGCGCATCTGTAAATATTCTGTTACAGGAAGAGTATTGAGCAAATACTCTTCAACAATCAGACAGCTCTGTTTTAGGGACTGATATCCTTCCAGTTCAGAAGGAAGTGTTTCCAGTCGTTACCAATGAGCTCCAGATGAGTATGGTTTGACAGCTCACCCATGTGAGGGGACAAATCCATCAAGCTCTTTTATCCCAAAGGTAAACATTGCAGCTTTTTGCACTGAAACAGCCCATCTGGTAGCATCTCAGTATTATTGTTGGTCACAGCAAAGTACTGCAGATTACTTGGATGTTGGATTTCTTCTGGAATGAAGGGCAAGTGGTTATAGCTTAGATTCAAATAATGTAGTTTGCTGCATAGGAAAAGCTGCAAGGGCAGATTCTCAATATTATTATGACCCCCAAATCGCTGCTCTAGGTTAGATAATGCCTCAATTCATCTAGGAATATAAGCAATGTTATTGTGCCATAACTTGAAGCAGGAAAGATTCTGAAGACGCTGAAACTAATGATCTCTTCCACAGTTTAAAGACTGTGATTTCCTTTAGGTCCATGCAGATTATTCAGGCTGAAAATGGAGTATAGACTGTGTTCCAGGTCACAGCTGATCAGTTCTAGGCTTTTTGCATTGACCATCTTTTTCAAGTTGTTCAGCACAACCAGTTGCTTCCCTCATTATCAAGGGAACAATTTCTGCAGTGAAGGCAGGAGGTCGGGAACAACTTGTGGGATTGGGGAGAGGCTGCTCTTCAAGTAGAGGGTTCTCAGACTTTTTAAGTCCCAAAAGCCCTCCAACTGCATAGTACTCAACGTTTCAGGGAGAACGTAGCCTCCCTGCGTGGCAGAGAAAAGGTTCCCACACAGGGGAAACATACCAGTCCTTCAGATTCTTCAGGTGAAATACCCTGCATGAGATTTTTGCCATTTCAGGAAACTTCAGGCACAGGGTTTAAAACTTTTCCTCCAAAAGAGCCAGTGCAGGATGGTCTACTACCAGAGACGAATGGTCCACATGATGCTCCTTGAGGTTGCCCAGCTGTGAGACAGCAGAGGGCAGCTTCACCTCTGGGATCCGCTCCAGGCTTAGCAGCTCCATTTCCGTGAACTCAAAGACACTGTGTGGAAGACCACTGAGCATAAAAAGATGCCGTTCTGCCGTGTCCTGGGCATTTTTCCCAGGCTTATGTTTCAGTTTCTCAACTGTCCATTTGTTATTGAGGTTGATCTGTTTCAGTTTGAGATCACTGACCTCTGATAGGAATATGGAGAAGTGTCGGGCATAAAGAGGATTATACTGATCAGCCAGATGAAGGATGAAGACAAAGTCATTCTTAACATCAGGGATGTCACTGTAGTTGCTTTCTCTCTCTCTCTCTCTCTCTTTTTTTTCTAGCTGGAGTCTTGCTCTGTTGCCCAGGCTGGAGTACAGTGGCACGATCTCAGCTCACTGCAAACTCCACCTCCTGGGTTCAAGAGATTCTTCTGCCTCAGCCTCCTGAGTAGCTGGGACTACAGGCCCGCATCACTGTGCCTGGCTAATTTTTGTATTTTTAGTGGAGACGGGGTTTCACCATGTTGGTCAGGCTGGTCTCGAACCCCTGACATTGTGATCCACCCACTTCAGCTTCCCAAAGTGCTGGGATTACAGGCGTGAGCCACTGTGCCCAGCCTGCTTTTTTCTCTTAACTCCTCAAAGAAATATTGCTTCAAGGAACTCCTCAGCACCCACCACACCCAATAGGAGGAGGTCAGACCATAGAGTATATCCAGAATGACATAAAATAAAGCCAGAAGCTTAAAGATTTCTCCCAACGAGTGGACATACTGATAGTGCTTATATCCTATAAAAACCTGCACATCAACTGAACAGTCAATTTCAAGCGGGATGTAGGTTAAAAAAATATGGGACATAAGTTATGATGAGCACAAACAAAATAACTTGGATTATTATCCACTTCAGATACACTCTATAAATTAATGTCCTTCTGTTCCTCATGCATGCCAGATCTTCTTAGTTTTCAAAGATGGCTTTGGCCTGTTGCCCCTCCTTCTTGTCCAGACCACTGGAAGTTGGGCTTTCTATGCCAGCTGACTCCAAACCTGACTGCAGGTAGGACAATGACTGCTTGCTGGAATCTGTGTCAGCTGAACATCCTGAGGACGAAAGCAAAATCTTGGACTCAGAGAGTTTCAGAGGCCTCACTGACTGCTCAGCCACTGTTTCTGACAGGGTGCAGGTGATCCATGAAGAATTGAAGCTCTTTGTAAAGGATGGCCACAAAATGCTCAAGCCTGGAACTGGTACTGGGGTAGTGAAGCCAAAAGTTGCTGCAAGCTGCAAAGAAGAGTGTGTGCAAGAGCACCAGCTAGGGAGAAAACTTGGCAAACCAATGGAGCTGTTTCTTGTAACAGATGGCATTGATGTGGGAGTACTGCTGTCAGTGGAGGTCATTCTAGTTTCGGAGTGGGAGCGGAAAGTCGCGTCCCAGGATTAAAGGATGTGTTTATGTTGGCTTTCGGGATGTCCCATGGCACGGCACAGTGATTGTCAAATTCCGCTTTGTATGAAGACAGTGCAGAACCCTGCTCTGCGTCAGCTGGAGAGCTCCGGGCAGCAAGCCCACCAGCAGCAACATAATTAATGTGTTGTAATACCAGAAGACGTCCCACCATAGTTTTAAGATGTGATAAGATGACTGGGTATCTGCTAAGAAACATTTTAGCTCGGTTAGTGTAATCATGCCTTTCCCTTCTAGGAGGACAGAAATATAATGAAAAGATATTAAATAAATAAAAAGTGCTTCTGTCAGGTGATCTACACCTTTCAAAGTTTCTTAGACACACCGTCTCTGTGTTTGTCTTCATTCCTACGAATGCTGGTCAACTGGAACCCTGCAATTAGTCTCAATTTGAAAAATTACCTATCTTTGGCCACAGGGTCAGTGGTGGACGGAGCTAATGAGTTGCAGTACCTGTGGGCCATCCAGGTAGTGAGGTCTCCTAGCAGCTGGAAACACAAGCTGGAGCCCTGCACAACTCCAGCCCTGGGCCCTGCACCTGCGCATTCCCCTTCCTTACCTATTCTAAAATTCTGTCTTTAAGTTGTTACTGTAATTGTGCTGGAATGAATACTAGGCCTTTACAGAAGTTAGGTGGTGGTTTGTATCTCCCATTTCCTGTCTGCAGGAAGAATTACTAGAAATCCTCTGTTCAGTTGTCTTTTTGTTTGTTTCTACTGAGCCCATCTTTCAAAGATAAACACAAGGTGCTCAAATGACTATATTCCAAAAATTATTTCAGAATAAAACAGCAATTAAACTACAGAAACTTAACTGCAGATTATGTTCTTTCTACCCTTTGTTTTTCGTCTCTGACTCACTATCCACATAGGTAAGATACTTGCCTAGGCAAGAAAAACTGTCTTTTGGGTAAGATTTATAAGGCTTTTCCTTTCAGTCCCTCTGTTGGGTCCTCAGAAAGAGCTGTTCTGCATCATTAATACGTTGCTTTCCTGTCTTATGAGCTGAACTAAACTTTACAATTCTGCATCATTAATACGTTGCTTTCCTCCTTTTCCTGTCTTATGAGCTGAACTAAACTTTACAATTCTTTTCTGAAGTAATTTATTACTACTTTTTTTTAATGACATATCTCGATAGTTGCTGCAAAAGAGACCAACTATTTTCAGAATTGGGGGACAATTTTTCTTTTTTTTGAAATCCAACTGAAGCAAGATCTAGCTAAAAGATTTTTTTGCATCGAAGAGATTTGAGAATTGGAAAACAGGATAACCCTCAAAATGGAGAATTCATTGCCTGTATTAAATTTAGTTTAGATTGTACCTTGGGATGTCTGTCTGTCTATCTGTCCATCCAACCATGTATTTATCTTGTTCTGATTATTTACTGTTAGTCAGAGTCCAATTAGAAAAACAAAGCTCATACTCAGTAACTTACTCAAAAGAATTTAATATAGGAAATAAATACCATAAGTATTGGAAGAATTAATGGTCAAACAGGGAATGGTGGGACCCTAAGGCAACCCTGAGAAGAGTAGTAGAAGGAAGCCACTACCACCTGGAGAGCCGGAAGGGCAAAATAAAAAGGTGGTGAAACCAGAGTTGAGAGCTTAGGCTTCGCTGTAGCAGCTGGGACCCTGGGGAGATGCAGCCGGTGCACAGGTCCCACCTGGAGCAGGGAGGACACGGTAGATATGTTCTGATTTCTCCCTTCCTCCCACCCTCCAATGTTCTCTTTCCTGTTGGCTTATTCTGGCCTGATGCTTGGAGTCTGGGAACTTGGGAAATAGTAGTCAAAGTTATTTCTCTGAGCTGGCAGATCAAAACAAAGGAGTGTCACAACTTGGGTTTCTTGGGAAACAGACTCTTAGATGGAAATGAGTGTGCCTGGGATTTCATGAGAGTATGCTCTTGAGATCAGCACCTATGGAAAGCAAGACCAGGAATTAGGGTTGTACAGAGAATGAATGTGAGCTTCAGTGCTCACTGGGTGTGATGCTCATTGGTGGCTGTGCAGCTGTAGAAGGCAAGGCAAGGAAGCAGGGCTGTGCAGAGGGTGAAGGTGAGCTGCAAGGCTCACTGGATGTGATCCTCATTAGAGGCCATGCCCACTCTATGGACCTTCTTAAACTAGTTTGAGACCGTTTAGAGTGGTTCAGGAGGGAGCAAGCTGCCCCAGGAAGAAGAGACTTTGGGCTAACTGCCTGTCTTTAGCTGAGATAATCCCTATAGAGGACCACTCCCAGCAGCTGGAGGAGCAGTGCCTTCATCTCTGAATGAAGCCCACCACAGTGTCCATCACAGGGAGGGGAATGATGTGAAAACAATGTCTGTACATTATGGATTTTGAAAAATCATTAATGAAATGTATGAAGTGAAAGTTCAGTTTGCCTTTTTCCCTTAATTCTGTTTATGATTTATATATTTCCATGTCCCAGCCTGTAGATCGACCTGTATATGTTAAAAGATTTATTGATAAAATAAAACAGTGTTTATAAAATAGTATTACATGCAAAAAGATGAAACAAAAATTGTATATAGAATCATTTCTCAGTTATATACATATATTGCCTTGAGTGTGTAAATGCATTTAAAATAATCACAAGAACATAGGGTCAGGCTGGGTGGCTCACTCCTATAATCCCAGCATTCTGGAAGGCTGAGGTAGCCTTGCTTGAGCTCAGGAGTTCAAGACCAGCCTTGGCAACATGGAGAAAGCCTGACCCTACCCAAAATACCAAAAATTAGCTGGGCATGTTTGCATGTGCCAATAGTCCCAGCTATTGGAAAGGCTGAGATGGAAGGATCACTGTGAGCGAGTGAGAGAGAGAGAGAAAGAGAGAGAGAGGGAGGAGATCAACATTTTAAAAATGAAATGGAAAATTTTTGGTAGAATAATATGGATTCATGCCTGCTTCTCTTCTCTCTCTCTTTTTTTCCCTTTCAATAAATACACTGTTTGAGAATAGTTTTAGATTGGTGGAAAAGCTGTGAGGCTCATGCAGAGTTCCATCTACCCTATACCCAATTCTTCTGTCATTAACATCTTACATTAGTAAGGTACATTTGTTACAACTAATGAATCAACAGTGATACATGATTATTAACTAAAGTTCATACCTTATTCAGAATTACTAGTTATTTCCCTAATGTCTTTTTTGTTTTTTTGTTCCAGTACCCCATCCAGGAATACCACATTACACTGAGTTGTCATGGCTCCTTAGGCTTTTCTTGGCAAAGCGTCTCAGACTTTCCTTGTTTTTGATGACCTTGACAGTTTTGAAGAGTATGAGTCATGTATTTTGTGGAATGTCCTTCAACAAGGATTTGTCTGATGTTTTTCTCATGATTATACTTGACTGATGTATTTTTGGGAGGCACATGACAGATGGTAAAGTGCCATTCTTAACACATCATTTCAAGAGTGTCTACTATTAATATGTCTTCTCATTGATTATGTTAAGCTTGGCTACCTGGCTGAGGTAGTCTTTTTCAGGTTTCTTTGCTGTAAAGAAACTCTTTTTGTCCCTTTCCATTCTGAACTTTTAGAAGGAAGGTCACCTTAAAGGATAGAGAGTTATATTCCACCTCCTTGATGATGGAATATCTGCATAAATTATTTGGAATTCTTCTGAATTGGAAATTTGTTCTCCCCCTTATATTTATTTATTCAGTCTTTTTCAGTATGGACTCATTAGTGTGTATTTCATACTTTGAATTATAACCCAGTACTCTGTTTTTTTTATGTTTTTGCTCATTTTGTTCCAGCCATGGCCACTTGGCACTTAATTGCTATGACGCTTTGACATGTCTGTTTGTATGTGTTTAGCACTTCCTTACTTTCTGGTACTACAGAAAGGTTCTCTTGACCTTTTTTTTTTTTTTTCTTACAGATTTCTTAATATTCTTTATAACCATAAAACTAGTGTGTATAATCGAAAGTCAGATTATCCGCCCTGCAAATTAGGAGTGGACTTACATAAACCTTTGTGCCTGAACTCTGTGCACTTACCAGAGATGGGCATCATACCACCCATATCTCCACAGCACTATGTGTGTGGATTAGTTTTCAGACATCTCCCTTTCTCCAGTGAAGTGATGAACAACCAGGATATTACCTCAGAATGAAGCTGGCCAGATGCACACTTTACCTGGGGAATGATTTAGGCATAAAATCTGGAAGAAGGCGAAAGGCAAGCATGCTTCCTCGTGTGGGCAGGGAGCCATCTTGGTTTGTGTGACAACTTGATAAAGTTGGTCAGCACCTGGTCATCAGCTCTGTAGGCTCAAAAATCTCTTACAGTTTTTGATGTGTCAGGAGTCCATGAAAGACTTGATTGGACCTGTGCGATTCAGGGTCTCTCTTGCAGCTGCAGTTAGATGGTGACTTAGAATTGGAACAGCAAGGGTTGGGGTATTTAGGTGCTAGCTAGGCATCTTTCTCTCTCTTCATGAAGTCTTAGGGCCTCCCCATGTGGTCTCTATGCACGGAATAGTTGGGATTCCTCATAGTATGGTGGTCTCTGTGTAAGAGTGACTGCTTACCTGGAGGCTGAAGGCTTTAAGAGTAAGTATTCCTGTGATAGGTCTACGTAACTTTAAAATAACTGGATAGTACTTTATGTTGTTTGGATTTACCAAATTTTATTGTATTTGCTCCATTATTTATAAACACAAATTTAGGCTATTTGTAAGTTTTTGTAGTTCCAAACACTGTTACAATAAATATCTCTGTAAGGAAGATAAGGTAAGGAACTTTTAGAAAGGAACTTATACTTCTGTGAAGACAGGGTGAAAGAGTCTATTTCGCCTTATGTGTTTGTCAACACTTGTGATTATCAATCTTTTAAATGTTCATTTTGTTGGGTAGGAAAGGGACTCATTGATTTGTAGTTCTTTGATTTTTTTAATGAAGGTGCATGTTTTATATTTTTATTAGCTATTTTCTTTAAATAGTTGGTTTATTACTTTTGGTATTTTAAAAAATTGGATTGTTTATTTTTTTCTACTTGATTTTTATAGCCCATTATCTATTGTAATAAACCAAAAATGTCTTATCCTGGTTCCTCTATCCCAATGTAGTGGTTTTTTTTTTTCTTTTTGGCTTTACAGGAATTCTCAATTTTTATGAACTCAAACGTATCAACTTTTTCATTATAATTATTGGATTTTGTGTCATACTTGTAAAGCAAAATTATAAAAATATTTGCTCACCTTTTCTTCTGGTGATTTTATTTTGTACCTTTAAACATTTGCTCCATCTGCCATTTCATTTTGTTATCAGGTAAGAGATAGAAATCTAGTTTATTAAGCACTTTCCTCAAGATCTTTTTTCTCAATAGATTACTTTTCTTATGATGCCAAAGTAAATCAGTAGAATAGATAAAGAAAGGCCACAAAAAAAGCATATTGCTACAGTGACAATCCTACTGAAGACAGGAGACAGTGAAACCATCAGACCAAAACAGAAGTGTTGCTATTTAATAATTCTGTGATCACTTCTGTGGGTTAACTATTTGCAAATCTAAGTAGAAGTACCAGTGGCTGGAGGCTGTTTCCAAGGAGGGACGCTTTAGCCTTTTTAAGAGTGATTCGACCGGGTAGTTGAGGTGTTTTCTGTCACTCTCCTTATTGACAAAATGCTTGTGTCTCAAGATTCAGTGGCAGCCTGTGAGTCATGGAGTAAAGGTGGACATTAAAGCTTAATGAAACCATTGCTTTATACTATGAGATGGAGGTTTTATTCTTTGACCTTTAACTTCAGAAAGAAATGATCTGTGAAAGCACGTGATGAGATCTTTGTAAAGAAGTGATTTGTTCACTGAGGCAGAGCTTATAGGTGCTGGTTATCCTTTTTCTTTGAAAATGTTTCGTACTTATTGAAACAAAAATGAATGAGCATGATAGGAGAGGAGAATCACTGCCCTTGAAATATCAGCTGTCTGTAGGGCTTGCAGAAACCCAGGAAATATTTCAAATGTAAAGGGCCTGCTGCAGGTGAGTTTCTGACCTCTTTTCTGCTTTGCCTGGGGAAGTGAGGCTCCAGGGCTGGTGTTTCAGGAGCTTCTCATGACAAGCTTCTCATTCCAGTGGCCTGTGTTCAACCAAGAATCTTATGCATGTACGTATTTGAGTTAATAATTTTTCTTTTTTTTTTTTTTTTGAGACAGAGTCTCGCTCAGTCACCCAAGCTGGAGTGCAGTAGTGTGATCTCGACTCACTGCAACCTTCGCCTCCTGGGTTCAAGCAGTTCTCCTGCCTCAGCCTCCCAGTAGCTGGGATTACAGGTGCCTACCACCATGCCTGGATAATTTTTTTTTTTTTTTGCATTTTTGGTAGAGACAGGGTTTCACCATGTTGGCCAGGCTTGTCCTGAACCCCTGACCTCAAATGATTTGCCTGCCTCTGCCTCCCAAAGTGCTGGGATTACAGGTGTGAGCCAGAGCACCCGGCCGGAGTTAATAATCTTTAAGAGATGAGGGTACAGGATGTAGGGTGAGCGTTATCCAAATAAAGGTAGAATTAATTTCCAGGGAGAAGTAAATTTGTAAACATTTTATATGTATTAGGGACCATAGAAAATATTTAGTCTGACTCTTTATTTTTATTGGCAAAGGGGCATAAGTAATGTAACTTTCTCAAGATCACAAAGCTCCAAAAGTAATACATGTCTTAATTCAGATATAAAAGCATGAGAGTTACTGGTCCCTTTGCGGTTATGGTCACAATATCACCAAACTTTATTTTTAATTGAAAATGGCTGGAATTTTATAGTACATATGTAATTTACTAACAGTTTAACTGGTAAAATGTGAATCATTCCTGCTTTCTTAAGCCAGTCTTTTAATTTGATATTTGATTTTAACCTTTCTTTCTAAAAAAATTATTTTGTCAATTGTCATTGCCAGCTCCTGTGAGTTACTGATAGGAGTTTTCTTTGAGTCTGTTCTTCAAAAGCTTATTTATCAGGATAATTAATTAAAAAGATAAATATATAATGATTATTTGCTTAAATATCAGAGGTACTAAAATACTAAGATACCTTTTTTCTGGATTGCTAATTTTAGTTTAGAGAAGACTCTAATAGTTTTATTTATTTAACCAAATCTGTACTGTGTTTATCTAAAATAATTGTTTATTTTTATTATTTTTTTCTTCAACTTCTATCTTAAATTCAGGGGTACATGTGCAGAATGTGCAGGTTTGTTTCATAGGTAAACATGTGCCATGTTGATTTGCCATATAGATCATCGCATCATCCAGGTATAAACCCAGCATCCATTAGCTGTTCTTCCTGATGCTGTCCCTCCCCCTGCCCCCGACAGGCCCAGTATGTGTTACTCCCCCCTCGTGTGTCCATGTATACTCATCATTTAAAATAATTGCTTTGAACTGCATTTTCTATTACCAGTGACTCCTATCATTTATTAGATTTAGGGGACTGTTGTTCTCTTTCATGTATGTCATGTCATACTTGAAAGTTAAAAAAGATATATTTGTGATTATCTTTCTTTTTCACTTAAAGAAAGGTTAGGCTGGGCACGGTGGCTCACACCTGTAATCACAGCACTTTGGGAGGCTCAGGTGGGCAGATCACAAGGTTAGGAGTTCAAGACCATCCTAGCTAACATGGTGAAACCCGTCTCTACTAAAAAAACAAAAAATTAGCCAGACGTGGACATGGGCAACTGTAATCCCAGCTACTCAGGAGGCTGAGGCGGGAGAATCGCTTGAACCCAAGAGGCGGAGGTTGCAGTGAGTCAAGATCGTGCCTCTACACTCCAGCCTGGTGAAAGAGCAAGACTCCATTAAAAAAAAAAAAAAAAAGAAAGAAGAAAGGTTAAAGGCCCAGAGCCCCTAAGTGACATATAGGAACCACTTAAGGATTTCTATTTTGTGCTGTAATTATAAAACTTCTCTACCTTCTCTGACTTTATTTCTCTTGTCTTCTGTTCTTTTAAAAGAAAGATGTGACAGAAAGCACAAGAAGATCCCCAAAAAGAGTTTGTGGTTTTTTGTTTTGTTTTGTTTTTGAGACAGAGTTTTGCTCTTGTTGCCCAGGCAGGAATGCAATAGTGCAATCTCTGCTCACTGCAACCTCTGCTTCTTGGGTTCAAGTGATTCTCCTGCCTCAGCCTCCCAAGTAGCTGAGATTACAGGTGCCTGCCACCATGCTTGGCTAAGTTTTTGTATTTTTAGTAGAGATGGGGTTTCACTATGTTGGTCAGTCTGGTCTCGAGCTCATGACCTCAGGTGATCCACCCACCTTGGCCTCCCAAAGTTCTGGGATTACAGGATTGAGCCACAGCGCCTGGCCGAGTGTTCATGTGTGTTTTTTGAAGGTAAATATTGTTCTTTTTATTCACAATTAGAATTCACTTAGATAAAATCGATTAAACTCAGCCTGCTACTGATTTTCACCAAATAATAGGAGAGCTTGGTGTTTTTTTAAATGCACGAGATTCATGTCACTATTTTTGGCACAAATTAGAAGCAAGTACTATTTGAAATGATGGCATACGTCCAGCAATTTCATTAATTGTTATTGTAAAAAAAATAGGTAGATGGTAGATTATTGGAAAGTCAAACAAATTTGCTATGATATGTCTTTGAAGCATGTTTTTGTGGACTCCCATTTTTCATCACTCATTTTAAAGCCAATATTCTTCCTTTTATGTTTGTGGAAAGTGTGGTACTGGCATCCCCAGGGCAGAGATTCTTTTTATCCATAGAAACAGGAGTCCCTTTTAGGGAAAGTGTTTGTGATCTTAGCTTGGTTAGAGCTCATACAAAGAGGTCCTAGAAATGCCTTAGCAGCTGGGCTTGAGCAGGTAGTGACAAGTATGACCTTATGTATGGATCTGTGCAGAGCCAAAGGAAACCAGTAGTGTTCCCCTCTGTTAACGTTGCTGTTAGCCTACCGATTGCTGCAGCTCGTCAATCTTTACAAGCAGTGGTTTGGTAATAAATGGCCTTGTCCACCAAGAACAAGAGTGAGTTTTCAAGCTTATTTGGGGTTTCTGTTGTCATTATATGTGTATGTAGTTTAATAAATTGTTTAAAAGTTTATAGAGGCTGGACACGGTGGCTCATGCCTGTAATCCCAGCACTTCGGGAGGCTGAGGCAGGCGGATTGCCTGAGGTCAGGAGTTTGAAACCAGATTGGCCAACATGGTGAAACCCCATCTCTACTAAAAATGCAAAAACTAGCCAGGCATGGTGGCACATGCCTATAGTCCCAGCTACTCAGGAGGCTAAGGCAGGAGAATCGTCTGAACCCAGTAGGTGGAGGTTGCAGTGACCTGAGATTGAGCCACTGTACTCTAGCCTGGGCGACGGGGCAAGACTCCATATCAATAAAAAAACACAAACAAACAAACAAACAAACAAAAGTTTATAAATAACTCTTCCATTACTTCTTTACTACTTCCCCTTCCTTCTATCATTGTCATTTTCAACTTATGCCAGCTGTAAGTTGATAGATATTCCTATAATGATTCCTATAATGATTTCTATGAATCTTGAGACCTGTTAATGAGATAATAATTATTACTATTCTCATAATTTCCAAGACAAACATAATTATGAGGATATAGGGCACTCTGCTCTAATGCAATTATCATATTAGATGTTGCCAGACATTACATAGGCAGGTATTAATATTTAATCTTTAGTGTCTTCTACCATGTCTCTTTCGCTCTTAAATCATTGAGTTAATCGTATTCATTTTATTTTGTATTTCTAGAAATTTTATTTTTTAGCTTTCTAGATCTTTTGTAAAATAATACACTCTTTTCTGTTACTATTATTTATCTTTCCTTATTTCTTATTTTGAACGCTATTTGAAGAGATAACGATTCAAGAACTCGTGAAAGACACCAATCTTTAGATTCATGTAGCTTATTGAATCTTAAGCAGAATAGATAAAATAAATATATGCTGACAACAGAATAACTTTGTAGAACACAAAGTTGAAAATAAAAAAGTTTAAAGATATTGGAGAAAATAAGACAGATTCACTTCAAAAGTATGGTAGTTTGATGGCTGGATTGTCAGAGACAGTGATTAAAGCGTGATAGTGTAATGATATCATCACTGTGCCAAAAGAAAATAATTGCCAAACTGGCATTTGTATATCCAGTAGAAATATCTTTCAAGAATGAGAACAAACCAAAGACATCTATAGACTAACAAATACTGAGAGAGTCTGCTATCAGAAAAAATCTAGAAGATGTACTTCAGGCTGGTGATTCCAGAGGAAAACTCAGAAGAAAAAAATGCATAAAGAAAGTGGTAAATATTTGGTACATCTAAATGAACATATAAAACAATGATGTCTTAAGGGGTTTAAAAGTTACAATTATAGTAATATTAAAAGAAAAGTCTGAAAAGCTGTAATTTAAGCATCCATGCTAACTGTAAGAAAAAAAACCCCAAACTCAGAACATTAAACCTAGATATAAAAAGAAAGAAAAATAAGAATAAGATCAGAAATTAATAAAATAGCAATAAGCATGCAAAAGAGAAGGTAAGATTACTCCTGTTTAGCCTAAGCAAAAGACAAACAGACAAAAAAAGGGTACCAGTACGAATAATATCAGGAATGAAAAAGAACACAGAGAAGCAACAGACATTGAAAATGTAGCAAGGGGCTATTATAAACAACTTTATAACAATGTGTTTGAAAATGTAGGTGAAATGAAATAAGAAAAATATAACTTATCATAATGACTCTGGAACAATTAGAAAATCTAATTCTGTAACCCGTGAAGAGATTGAACCAAAAATCAATAAACTTTTACACAGAGTTTTCTAGGCCCAGATAGTTTCACCACTGACTTCTTCTAAACCTCTGAGGAGAAACGAACTCCAATCTTACCATCTTCACAGCCTAGTTTATGAAGTTAGCATAGCCTTTCACTTGACAATCTTTTTACTGTTGGTGTCCTGGAATTTTACAATGATATGAATTGATGTGAGCCTTCTATGATTTATTATTTTGGATCCTTTATATTAGGACTTTTTAATGTGAAGTCTTATATGTGTCTTTTTGAATCCCATTGACTATACTTAATAAGATATCTTTTTATTTCTAATGCTTTTTTCTCTTCCCTTGTCCCCTTTACCCTTCTGTGTTGATCTTAGACTTTTGTTGTAGGCTTACCTCAAATGACTGGTGAATCATGGTGGTTCATTTATATTTAAGAATGAGAGATTAGGTAGATTCATGGAGCTTTGAATATTCCAGCAGAATTTGTTTATTGGAGTTTGCTTAAGGTAAATAGGCAGAGAAGGAGCTTACTGTTATGCTGAGAACCCCTAAAATGCCAGAATGAGGAAGAGTTTACTCTGGGTCACTCATACCCACACTAGCCCTGTGGTTGTCCTGTGTACTGATTCCAACAGGACATGGGTCCACTGTAGAAACTTTGGAAAATAAATATAAACACCAAGAAGATGACAAAATAACTTGTAAGCCAATCCATCAACTGTAGATTCATATATAACCAAAAATTGGAACCATATTACCCATTCTGTTTTATAATCTGTTATTTGTACTCAATAATGGGTCATTTTCCCATCTCATTAAATTTTCTTCTAAATCATCACTGTTAATAGCTGTATAACAGTCTCTTATATAAATGGTCTATATTTTCTTTAGGTATTTTCCTACTCTTGGACATTATGTGTGTGTCTGTTTTTCTCATAAATAGTACTGTGATGTATATATTTACATCTAAATATTTGTACATACTTTCTTTTTTTCTTTTTTCCCGCATCTTTGCCAACACTTCCTATTGCCAAGTATGTGTGTATGTGTATTTATATATATCTATATAAATATTTTATTCTCAGTTACTTTCTAAGAGCTGCTAGTATAATAAATGCAAAGCCAGCTATTTGCCTAGTAAGGAAGCCCAATATTAAAGGCTATACCTAGAATGCATGTCTCTATCTTGTATAATGCTAGATGATCCTCATCTGGATTGTCTATAATTTTTTTTTAATTCGTATTTTTTTCCCCTACTTTTCTTTTTCTTCTTCTTCTTTTTTTAATCTGCCTTAGTCTCCCCAAGTGCTGGGATTACAGGCATGAGCCACCGCTAGCTTCTCCCACTCTTTTTTTTTTTTTTTTAAAGAAGAAGAAAGAAAGAAAGAAAGAAAAAAAAAAAGAATGAAGGAGAGAAAGAAAGAGGAAGAGGAAGAGGGAGAGAGAACAGGGGTGTTGCTTTATTGCCCGGGCTAGAATGCAGTCTAAAAATGGGTATGCCTATAATTGTGTTTAATAATAGAGACATGAAAAAAAAATGAGGGAAGAAAATAACTAACAAGCAGCCGACCAATATTTCATTTAAACCTGTAAATAGGTGTGATGTGGTACTGATAAGAGTGAATATTTTGTGTATTTAAATTGGAGAGTTCTATAAATGTTAATTAAGTCTACTTGTTCCGGATCTGAGTTCAAGTCCTGGATATCGTTGTTAACTTTCTGTCTCATTGATCTGTCTAATGTTGATGTTGAAGTCTCCCACTATTATTGTGTGGGAGTCTAAGTCTCTTTATAAGTCTTATATATCTGGGTATTCCTGTATTGGGTATGTATATATTTAGGATCTTTAGCCCTTCTTGTTACATTGATCCTTTTATCATTATGTAATATCCTTCTTTGCTTCTTTTGATCTTTGTTGCTTTAAAGTCTATTTTATCAGCAAAAATTGCAACTCCTGCTTTCTATTTATTTATTTATTTATTTTTGCTCTCCATTTGGTTGGTAACTCTTTCTCCATCCCTTTGTTTTGAGTCTTTGTGTATCCTTGCATGTGAGATGGATCTGGATTTAGCATACCAATGGGTCTTGGCTGTACATACTTTCTTAACCTTAGTATAAACTCCCAGAAGCATAATTTTTGAGCCAAATACTGTAGATTTGGCTTTTGTTTTAGGATTTTTCTATAGCTACTTGTACCCAAAATGCTTGGATCAGTCTAAGGCTGCAATATGTTAAATGTACAAATAGATATGTATCAGTAGAAATCTCTAGGATATTAATACAAATTCATGTTTACATGGATCCCCTTTTCAGTAGCATGGGCTGGAAGGCCATTGTATACATATAACTAAAATGTCTAGTATCATCATTTCCTGCAAAATCATGCGCTGTGTTTCTTCTCACTGTACTCTGTCTTTTGGACAGATTTCTTTGCCACTGCATGGTCTTCAGCTACTGTCGAACTTCAGATCACTGTAGAACTAAAACAAAAGATGAGAGAAAAACGTTAATGCACTCCTTTATGGCATTTAAAAAAATAGGAAATAGGCTGCCCTGCAGTTGGCAAACATCGGTAAAGTTGCACTGTCCCTTTGGAAGAATCTGTAGTGGGTTCAGTCCTTTCAGTGATTGGATATTTCTAGTAGGAACTATGATTTATTCAGTAACCCTGTGCCCCCGTCGCCAGTCTAGGCGTGTTTTTTACATTCCGCCCAAGGCTCCTGCCAACTTTCTGAGGTGGGTATTATCACCACTTCATAGATTTAAAAATGAGGCTTAGTGAGGATTTGAAACATGCCCTACTTTCACAGCTGCTGGTTGTCTAGAAGTCAGAAGAATGCAAGCCCCGTGAGAGCACTGCAGTTATTTTGTGCACAGGTGTGCCTCCAACACTGGGTCAGTGCTTGAGATGTAGTAGGATCTCAAGAAATATTTGTCCAATGCTGAATAAATGAGTTGATAGGTGGTATTTGAACCAGTCATTTTGAACCTGAAGCTGTTTTTACCAGGCAGATGCCAATTCCTTCAGTTTTAGTGTTTCACTGAGAGATTGTGAGATTTGTCTCTGCGTGACGTGCTTCTCAGTGCCAGACGTCTCTTTTCTTGATTTTCATGTGCCTAGTTATATCAATGGCTTCACATCAAATGTCATTGAAGTTTTGGAGGATCTTCTTCAGATAAGTCTAGCATAACTAAAATGATACTGAGTGCATGAGACCAAGCATGCATGAACAACTGCTTGAGTGAACTTAAAAACCTTTTTTTTAAAGAAGAGATTCTAACTTCTGCTTTGAGCTTTTGTAATGCTTGAAAGTTCTTCAGAAATGTGTTGTCTTTGAGTCTCCCTTTGACTCTCTTGTAGAAGTTTCTTGGCACTGGATTTATTCAATAGGATCAAATTCCCATCCACCAGCAAATGTAATCCCATGAAGACTCCCAGCATCACGCTGGTCTGAATTCTCACAGTTTTATTTCAGAAAGCACGCAACTTTGGTCAAAGGTCAGAGGACTGATAGGCAATGTAGTCAGCTAATTCATTTCAACTGGCATTTTTGTTCCATCGTCACTTTGGAATACCACATCCAGCAATCTCCCATTTCCTAAAAAATTTTTTGTGTGCATATTTATTGTACGTATCCTTTATGTAAAGCAGACACAATGACACTTAACAAACTGACTTGTCAGCTCAGATGAGGAAAATTAGGGGATTTATGGTTTCTCCCCAATTATGTTTAATAAATCACAGCTTGCTGATGTTCAGCTTAACGATTATTTGGTAATGTTTGCTTTGTGCGAGGCACCATACTAGACATGGAAAACACAGCAGTGAGTAAATAAATCCATGCCTCTCGGGAACTCACAGTCTAGTCAGAGACAGACAAATCTTACAGGGCATGGTAAGAGCTGCAATAACTAGGGGTGAAGAAAGATCTGGAAAAACACGGTGGTGGCATCTCCTGGGTGAAGAGGGGCTGGCAAGTCCAAGGCCTCATTTCTCATTGGACTCATAACATAGCCTTCCACAATGATCCCAAGGGATCCTTCTGGGATTTGTAAATCCAGTCCTGTCACTTTCATGTTTCAATGCCTGAACACACTCCACCTACTGCCCCCAGGCTACCTCAGGACTCTCTTATTCTCTCCCCTTTCCTGTCCCCTTCCTACATGCCTCCTTTACACTCTGCCTGCCTATGTTCAAATATTGCCACAGATGCTTATCAAGCCCCTAGTCCTTGGCAAGTTGCTAACCCCTGTAGCTCAGCTTCCTTAAACTGTGTTAATCATAATCTATCTTGTGACGTTATAGTGTGGATTAAATGATTTAATATAAAACTCTTAGAAAAGTACCAGGCACTTAGGAATTACTAGAGAAGTGACGGCCATGATTGTTGTTATTTTCTTTTTCCCAGGCTGGTGTTGTCTTCCCTACCTCTGTGGCTTTGCATGAAGCACCATGGAGTATACGTTCACCACTGTGTCATTCTTAGGTTGCTTCTAACTATGTCATATCTTTATCATCAACCTATGGCATCATTTCAGAGTTGTTGACTTTATTAGATTTATAAACTCTGACATTAGGATTTCAGCACAAATTAATTTTTTTTGTTTCTGTGTTTCGCCATAGAATGTAAATACATTGTATCTTGCGGATACTCAAACCTTTGTTTATTGTTAGAGGGGAGGTCCCTTCTTTTCCAAATCTCTCTTTGTAAAGCCATTTGAAACCCTTCTCTTCTTTTCTGCTTGCTCTCCACTGTGTTGTTAGTATGTTAACATTTTTTACATGTTTCTACCAACGTCCATTGCAATCGTTCATTTTAATATTTCCACCACCCAACTTCCTTTGTTCCTCTGTAAGGGTAGGAGTTATTTTCTTTTTATCTCTGGTCTTTAGCTCAGGGACTGCACACAATAGACACTCATATTTCAATGAACGCCTACTACAGAAAGAATAATATACATGATACTAATGCCATTGTATTTGAGGGAATTGGTGAGGAAAAAGAATTTTTTTTACTTTCTTTTGACTCACTAAATGTCTAAGAGCTAATGATTTAGTTAACTAAACAAGCAGGAAACTCCAAATATTTCAAAAACTTTGCTTTTATTTTCTGTCTCCCGGTTTCTTGTTTTCTAAGATAAGATGTTTTCTATGGTTGCTTGGAAGATATTAAAATTTGAAAAATACCTAGATTGTTATGGAGATTAAAATGGATGGTAGATTATGACATTGATTAATTAAAGTGCTTTGGGAAGAAAATTCAAACTGAATTAGATTTCCCAACTCTGAAAATTGTTGAAGGGAAATTTCCTACTAAAAATCATTCTGGTTAGGTATTTTGTAACAGAGTAGTAGATATTCTAAATTTTGTCTTTTATGGATGTGACTATAAATGAGAAATGATTGTTTCTATTGTCATACTTTTATTTCAGTTCTGTGCTATGCCTCATGTTATGAAAGGTAAATCTAAGAACTTCTTTTTAACAATAAAGAGGTGATTTTTAATAGTCAACATGTGTCTTTGGCTACTTAACAGGAGGATAAAGAGCTGTATATAAACCATGTGTATTTTAAACCAATGGTTGCTATTTAAATGGGTCCTTACCACCTAGTTTTTCCATAGTAGTTTTCCTGTTCACCTAGTTCTCCTATTCAAATACCTGTATTCAATTGGTGCTGCCCCTTTGAGCCGTTCCACTCATGCCTTAATTCTCTTATCCCCTTTTGTTTTCTGTTTGCTCCATCTTTTCCTTTCCCAGGGCATGTCATCTTTTTTTTTTCTTTCCATTTTCCCACTTCCACTCCTAGAATTTTGGGCCATTCAGCTTTGTTACATTCCATGATTTCAGATTAAGGTGGGTTCCCAGAGCTTGAGAGTTTCTTTATTCTTCCCTCGTTGACAGTCTTCATTGTCCCCACTGGTTTATTGCCATCTTTCACATGGGATGCCCTAAGCCCTCTCTATTCCTTCCACACTCTCATCCAGATGTTTTTTACTTGGACAAGACGATCAAAGAGGTTGATTATCAGTTGTTTCTAGCTTCTTATTGTTATACCTTAGTTTGGTTTTTGTGTGTATGTGGTTTGTGTGTCTGTGTGTGTGTGTGTGTGTGTGTGTGTGTATCTTCCTCTCAGCCTTCTGACATGCCTATCTCTGAGGCTAACCCCCTGAGAGTATTTTATTGTATGGGTAAAACATGACTTGTTCAGCCAGTTTCCTTAAAATGAGCTTAGGTCATTTCTAGGTTGGTTGGTTTGTTTTTTGTATGAATACAGTTTTGAAATGAACACCCTTGGACAACTATTTTGCCCCCTTGTAAGAGTACAGGCAGTACTATCTTTGCATAATTCTCTGACATGTACAATTTTAGTTACCATAGTTTTATTAAATAAAACCAGTTCCCAACAACATAGTTCAAATTTCATTTACCAAGGTATATTAACTGTGAGTAATTGCGTAAAGTACAAACTTTGCTGCTAGCTCATCAGTCCACAAATTACTGTGCAAACAGCAAGTGCAAATTTTGGTCAGTTACCAGTTGCATCATTTCTTTCAAAGTCTTATCAGTGAATAGCCCTTAGGTACCATTTAGTCATTTCATGCACAGACAGCAAAGCATGTGGTTGTGTTGTTGCTTTGTCTCGGAGGTGAACTTAATGACATTTTCTAAAAGTGGATCACTGAAAAAGTAAATGGACTGATAATGAAAGTGTAGTAAAGAAAAGAAAAAATAAGAATGCTGAAAGTGAAATTGACGTCAAATGTAAATGGATTTGTGGAAGAAACAGCTAACCATAGGAATGCTAATACTGCCATGATGCAATAGACTCCATATATGAAGCCAGCGGAAATCTAGTGAAGCTGAATTTTTTGACATGAGGAGAGTAGTTGTGAGAAAAAGAGTGAAGATATCCCAGAGGAAGTGACACTGGCACAAAACTTCCTCTTGGAGACATTTCATAATGTTGAAAGTGCAAAGGTTACATTAAAACATTGGAAACTGATCTAAACTTAGAAAGGAATACGGAATATGACAATTCTCCAAGGCAGAGAAAATATTCTCACTCTGTATTGTGAGTTATGTGATAATGAGAAGAAGGTAAATACCGTTTGGAGTATTCTAAATAAGTTTTACAGATAAATACAATTTCAATTCTTCATGTTTTAAGTTTTAAATTATAATAAAATATAGATGTTTTACTGTGTTTTATTTTCTTGTACATTTATAATTGACAGTAAAACAGTTTTTTGTTTGTTTTGTTTTGTTTTGTTTTGTTTTGTTTTTTGAGCATCTCGCTCTGTTGCCCGGGCTGGAGTATAGTGGCCTGATCTCTGCTCACTGCAACCTCTGTCTCCCTGGTTCAAGTGATTCTCCTGTGTGAGCCTCCCAAGCAGCTGGGTTTATAGGCGGGCACCACCATGCTGGGCTAATTTTTTGTATTTTTAGTGGAGATGGGGTTTTACCATGTTGACCAGGCTGGTCTCGAACTTCTGGCCTCAAGTGATCCACCTCTTTCAGCCTCCCAGAGTGCTGGGATTACAGGCATAAGCCAACTCTCCTGGTGTGTTTGATGGACCTTTTTAGACATTGTCTTTTCATAGAGTTGTGTTGCAACAGGAGAAGCCTCGAGAAACAGACCTCTCAAACACCTAACTGGGAAGGAAGGGGTGATTTATTTGGCCAGGAGCAAGGTGGCATAGTTGCTTAACAGTCAAGCTTGTTCAACAAAGGAAACCTCTTATATAGGCTTATAACTCTAGATATTACATGTGAAAGGGTCTTGGGTTTACAGTTTTAGAAATTGCATGTGAAAGGGTCTTGGCCTTACAGCTCTAGAATTTACATGTGAAAGGGTCTTGGGCTTAGGAGTAGGCTTGGGGTATAGTGACTTTGGTGGGGGTTTGAGCCTGTGTAAGTAAACAATGCCTTCTGGAAAGATTCCTCCACACCATGCCTGCCACCTATAGGAGGGTGATTAGGGTGGCCCAGTCTGCCAGCCTTTACTTCCATTGAAATGCAGTGTGGAAGTCAAGCGGGGGATGGTCTTAGATGCTTAAGGGCGATTAAGGGTCTCCTCCCTCAATGTCAGTTTATACCACCATCAGAGGTTTAGGAAAATCCATACTGTTCTCTTCTGATACCTTGTTCTGCTTATTTGCCCATGTTAACTTACTTGTTCAAGCTCTTCCTCTGATACCTCCTTGTTTCTTGTTTAATGAACAAAAACACATGTTTTTGTATCCTTAAAAAAAGGCTAACCTTTTGCTCTCTTTGCAAAAATGCTTGCTTTCCTTTATCCATTTTATTTTGAAGTAAGTTAGAACGGCTGCCTCATTTTTCTTACCATTCACTTCCTCTTAAGTCTCTGCAGTCACTTGACAGTAGGCACCTTGAGAGCAGATGGCATGTTTCCAGTATGTTGTCCGTGCTTGATATTCTTCATTTGATGGAATGAATTCATAAAAGCCTCCACGCATCATCCACTTGGTCCTATTCACCCATTCCTCCCGTCTCTATGATCTCTTCAACTTACCTTTCCAGAAATGCTACAACAGCTTTCCATACTTCCACCCTTCGTCCATTCCCCTTTGCATTTTCTTGGTTCCTGCTAGGATAGGCTGCTCATTATCCATCTGCCACCTTCCACATGCCTGCCTTCTTGGAACCCTTCTTTATGCTGTGCTTTCTCCTCGAAGCTTGCTGTGTTTTGTCCTCTCTTCCCTTCCTCCAATTCTGCCTGGCAACATCATTTTCCCCCATTCAGGGCTATGCTAAGGGCCTGCTCCAGGAAATGCTTTGTGATCTCCCTGACCCCAGCCACCCCAACCTTTCCCCTTCTTTAAACAACTGTAGAACTTTGCAGCTGGTTTGTGGGGTCTACCAAATATGGGCCACTGATGCTGCTGTTTTTAACTTCTCTGACCCAAATAGAAACTCCTTGAGCTAGCTCTTATTTTTTCCTTCAGCGTATAACAGTCTTTGCGCATCATTGGTACTCAATTAATATTTTATTGAAGTGCCTTGTAATCTGACATTCCAGGGAGCTTTCAAGGAAACTTGTCGCACTGAAAAAAATTGAGGAATGTTTTGTGGGTTATTCCGTTCCTTTGTCTTCTAACTCATAGAAGTTCTGGCATGGTTCTTCGGGGTTGTAGCGTGTGTCCACTTATTTTAAAATGTCAAAGGCCAGAAGAGGGAGAATGAGAAAGTGGCAAAGTGTTAGCACTGGAAAGATGTTTACAGATCATGTAATCCAACCCTTAATTTTTTTTTTTTTTTTTTTTTTGAGACGGAGTTTCACTCTTGTTGCCCAGGCTGGAGTGCAATGGCGCGATCTTGGCTCACCGCAACCTCCGCCTCCTGGGTTCAGGCAATTCTCCTGCCTCAGCCTCCTGAGTAGCTGGGATTACAGGCATGAGCCACCATGCCCAGCTGATTTTTTGTATTTTTAGTAGAGACGGGGTTTCACTATGTTGACCAGGATGGTCTCGATCTCTTGACCTCGTGATCCACCCGCCTCGGCCTCCCAAAGTGCTGGGATTACAGGCGCCCTTAAATTTTATAGCTGAATAAACTGGTGTCTGGAAAGCTTAAGCGTCCTGCCTGAAATCACACAACAAGTGTGTTGAACATTTGGTCTGGGAGGTTGTCAGCTGACCCTCTTCAGGTCTTGTTCCCACAGATGCCACAGTACGTGTGAGGATGTTATGTTTGGGTTTGTGTAGAACTGTTAAAAGAGGCATATAATAATAGTCTCACATATTGCCTTTAATGGATTAATAAATAGGAAATTCAGACTCTAAATAGGATTTTCTCTCTCTTTCCCTTAATTATAATTTTTCTGACTAATTTATTTATACTAACTTGGAGAGTTTCTAATTACATTAACATTGGATGGTTTAGAATGGTTGGTTGACATTTGAGAAAACTTTTTATTGAAGTATAAAATGCTTTTCAAGAATGTATACAAATCACAAGTGTATAATTGGAATTTTCAAAAAGCGAACACATCTACGTGATTAACACCCAGATTGAAAAAAAGAACAGCACCAACAAGTTTAGAAGCATTTAAAGCAATAAAACATTTAGAGAAATAGAAGGATTTTGAAACTATATAAGGCCAGGCACAGTGGCTCTTGCCTATAATCCCAGCACTTTGGGAGGCTGAATCAGGAAGATCACTTGATGCTAGGGGTTCAAGGTTACAGTGAACTATAATCGTGCCACTGTACCCTAGCCTGGGCAACAGAGTAAGATTCTATCTCTAAAAATATAAAATAAATAAAATATTTAAAAAAAATAAACCATATAATTTTCTCTTTTCTCCCTACAGGTATTGTCAGTATGTGTGTTAACAACAATACTTGGTTGTATATTTGGGCTGAAACCAAGCTGTGCCAAAGAAGGTAATTAATCGTGTGTGTGTGTGTATGTGTGTGTGTGTGTGTGTGTGTGTGTGCGCGCGCGCACAGTCTTATTAAGAATGTGATTAGAGGTAAACATCATCTCCTATTCCTATGGGTACTCCATAGATACTATAAATTCAATGCTGGTTTGGGCTTTCTTCTTGAAGCTTTTGTATTAGCCATATAAAATTCTACCTACAAAACTTATGAACCATTATCACAAAACAAGGAGGAGGGGCTATGACCAACCAACAAACAAACATCTTGAAATAATAAAAAAAATTAAGAATGAATAAGCAGGCATGGCTGGGTGTTTGGATGATGTGGCCCTGGAGCTCTTGCTCCCTGACTTCCTTCAGGGACTTGGAGGATGTTCTTTACCCTTCTTTTCCCCTAACGAGTTAGTTGCTGAAGCAGCCCGGTAGGTTACTAGGTGACCAGTTATTACCCCTGGGCAACTAGAAAGTTATTAGTACATGCTTTCAAGGTTTTTAAAATTGCAGATACTGGTTATTTGAAAGCCATAGTAATGTTTTTTTAAATTCTAGATATATAGTTCTTTCTTTCCATCAGTTGCAGAAATCTATCCAGCATTGACAAAATTACAATAAATAATTCAACTGGATCACAGTAAATAGTAGTGGCTATTATTTTGTCTTTGAGGTAGTCCCCCCCCAACCCCTCGCAATAAAATCATTGATGGTCATCCTAGAGTATTCAGTTTTGAAAATTGAACAGATTCTTCTGTTTAGCTATTCTGGGATTGTAATATTAATTATTAAAAAATATTAGTGGTTATTAAGCTATCATGTACTGTTGAAAGGTAGTAATTTTATGTATTCAATCAGTAAACTATTCAGAACACACGTATCTAAGTTTAACCAAAGTAGAAAGTTACAGACTTTAGTGTTTATATATGTCGTCTTTTAGCATGAAGTGATTCAATTCCAAGTTGACACAAACAAATGAAGGATTGAAAAGTAGCAATTTTAATCCAAGCCCAACAAAGCATGCATTACGTTTTAAAAAATTATTAGGTACATATTAATGAGCTGCAAATAATAGCTATTATTCTAATAGCCTTCCTCGACCCCCACTCCAGGTCAGGAAAGTTTGTATTTCTGAAATTATTATTGTTACTTCATCTTCTTAAAATTGCTTGATTTCCCAGTATCAAGTGAGAGTTAAATTCCATGCCAGTGTCTTTGGGTCAGAACACCATTAAAGTCAAGAACTAAGATTATTTCTTTTTTGTTGTTGTTAGATGTCCGTTATTTTCCATGTGTTCCATTCTTTCTTCTTTTTCTCACTGTCCTAGTTTTCTAGGACTTCACTGAAACCTGGTTTGTTAAGGTATCTAGTAATGAACTTCAACAGTAAAATTGTTGTTTGTCATGAACAGTATTTTCCTCCAATATCTGCCATTTATTCATTTAGCTATGTGATGTGCAACTGGCTGGGTATTAGGGCTACAACATGCGGGGCAAAGGCCAGATGTGGTCTTTGCTGTCTAACTGGGATAGTAACCAAATAAGCTAGTTACATGTGGAATTAAGTGATTGAGGGGAAGGACCAGGTTTTATATGAGCTTTAAAAAATGGAAATCAGGCCTAGCTGGGGAACTAGGAAAGCTTTTTAGAGGGAGCCAGGCTGAATCTAAAGATGAAATGGGTGTTTTAGGTCAGGGAGGGAAGAGCAGTGCCAAGGAAAATGTTCTGGCAAACCTGCTGCTGCTTTACACCAAGATTGAGAGTGAGGCAGGCTAGGTCATCTGTCCCTTTCTAAAATATTCGTAATCACTTCTAAAAAAATTCCTTTCTCACATTTTGAAATTTTAGGGAACCCCATGCCTGCTTAAGCTAACTTTTTCATAGCATAAAACATTCAGAACAAGCCTTTATTCTGACTTTATCACACCATAGGTATTTAAGTCTTATCAGACCCAGTAAGGTAAAAAATAATAAAGTGATCTTTCTTTCCTACATCAGGAGATAAAAATCAGAAACTGGGTACATCAGGTTACTTTCTGTTTGCATCGCTTTTTGTATGTATTTGTGAAAAGATTTTTGGGTCCCTTTGTTACTCTATCTGTATTTTCTAAAGCGGTTTGAATTTTGTTGATGTTTGTTTTGAATTATATAATGATTAGAAACTAACTTACTGTTCAATATTTTCAGTTAAAAGTTGCAAAGGTCGCTGTTTTGAGAGAACATTTGGGAACTGTCGCTGTGATGTTGCTTGTGTTGAGCTTGGAAACTGCTGTTTAGATTACCAGGAGACGTGTATAGAGCCAGGTATGGATGTGCAGGGAAAAAATGGAGTTATGGTCATTAGAAAAAGATCAAGAAAAGTTCTGTGTCTTGCAGGTATACGATTTTTTTTTTTTTTTTTTAGTTTAGCATATGTACATATTTTGACATTAGCTTTTATATTTTCTTTCAACAGTTCCTTGAGAGAAAAATTTATAGAATTTCTTTGTTAAACATTTTGTAGATAGCAAAACTTTGCCTGTTTTTAATGTATGCTGTAAGCCTTTGTAGTCTAATTTGCACTTAAATTCTAAAAGCCTGCTTGAATATAGAAGTATTTTCATTTTGGTTTTCTGACAGTAAGAGATCTTATCTGATCATCTATACTTTTAAAAATACAACTATCAGAATTTGAGAATTTTCTCAGTTAGATTTGGACTTCACTGTATATGACATGGAATAATACTTAAATGAGACAGATTTATTTATTTTTCATTAGTTTTTATTTTTTAAAGACAAGGACTTTTTCTGTCACCCAGGCTGGAGAGCAGTTGCTCAATCATGGCTCATTGCAACCTTGAACTCCTGGGCTCAAGAGATCCTCCTGCCTCAGCCTCCCAAGTAGCTGAAACTACAGGCTCCCACCATTGTGCCCAGCTAATTTTAAAAATTTTTGTAGAGATGAGGTCTCACTACCTTGCCGAGGTTGATCTCAAACCCCTGGCCTCAAGAAATCCTCTTACCTTGGCCTGAGAGTTAGACCTAGATTAAATTTTAGCAGGTGAAAGAAGCCAAGCCTACATATGAATTGTATAATGTTAAGGTGTGTCTAAATTTGAAAATGACAAAATTCTGGAGTTTTAATGAAATAATAGTAATTGTTTCCTACATGTTTTACCCCATTAGGTCAGAGTGGCCCTGGTAGTGGCTGATTCTGTGAGTGATTAAGAGCTGTGAAATGGTTCATTGTTGCTCATGGATCATACTCAGGAGTTCAGCAATTCTGTGTTCACTCTGGACATGTTGAATTTTAGACATGAAACACATTTTGCTGTTGTTTTTTCTAGAACATATATGGACTTGCAACAAATTCAGGTGTGGTGAGAAAAGGTTGACCAGAAGCCTCTGTGCCTGTTCGGATGACTGCAAGGACCAAGGGGACTGCTGCATCAACTACAGTTCTGTGTGTCAAGGTCAGGTGCTCGTTGGGTTCTGCAGCAGCCTGGCATCTTCCAACATCTTAGCTGGGTTTTACATAGGTGTTATCTTTTATGTTAGGAGTCATGGTTATTAGCCAACTATATTAGCTGAAAAAAATACTTTCAAAACTTTTTATTAAAGAAACTTTTAAATATATCCATGGGGAGAGAGAGTATGTAATGAACATTATACCCATCACCCAGCTTAATAATTATTATTATGGACACATGGCCAATCTTATTTTATCTATAGCCATTCATTCTCCTGCCTTATGTTATTTTGATAATAACAGCATACGTAAGGCTGTATTTGTGGAAAGATCACTCTTACAGTCCTGGCTGACTTTTATGTCCCAGCTTCCCTCCTAGTAAATAGAGACACTGTCTGCTGTGCATTTAGAGAGTCGATGTGAAATTTTTTAGAAAGATTCGAGGGCATTTTGTAAGGTGATGCTATTATGATGCTTGTCCAGGTATTATTATTATTTTTTTCAAATTTCTTGACAGAACCTGACTCTATATGAGAGAGAACTAAGACATTAAAATACCAAGGACTTTGATGAGTGGATAGAAGGAGAGGGTTGTACATTTTGGCTGAAAATAATAAGAATTTGAAATTGAAAACGATACTTTTAAGTTCTCACAAATACAGTAGTGTGTTTTAGCCTTACAATTTTGCATCCATTTTTAATTCCTGACATCAACTAACTCTTTTTTTGAAACAGACTAATTCTCTTCATTGATTATACACGTCTAGAGTCATGTCCCATGTTATCTATCGATCTGTTCACGTACTTTGCTTTTGGAATCTGCCTTAATGTGTCTCACAAGCATCATAATTATTATTATGTGAAATGTGTTCAATTCATTTTATTTTCTTGAAAATATTCTAGGTGAAAAAAGTTGGGTAGAAGAACCATGTGAGAACATTAATGAGCCACAGTGCCCAGCAGGGTAAGATTATATTCTGAGGTATTATTGCTTCTTTTTTAGGAGTACAGTATCATTTTTTTCTCTTTCCAAATTAAGATGATAAAAATAATAAAATCACTGGTTTTTTATACATTACAGGTTGAGCATCCTTAATCTAAAATATGTGGTATGAGAACTGTTCTGGATTTTGGATATTTTTGGATTTTGGGATATTTGTGTTATGCCAGTTTGAGCATCTCAAATCTGAAAATGCCAGATGCTCCAGTGAGCACTTCCTTTAAACATCATGTCAGTGTTCAAAAGTTTTGGATTTGGAAGCATTTGAGATTTCCCAGATTTTCAGATTTGGGATGCCCAGCCTGTATTTTTAGCCCGATCTTGTATTTGGCGATGGCTGTATAGAGATGATTATGGAGTTATCCCTATTCTGGAGTTTATGGAAAAGAGAGGCCATGAATAGTTAGTCCTTAGTACTGATGAATGCTAGATAGAAATATTTGCATTTTTCTTTGTAGGAAGGAAGGATCTTTACTTTCATTTGGAGTTTTGAGAGCTGTTAAACTTGTAGAAAATTTAGCTTTTTCTTTTCTTTTCTTTGTATTTTGGTCCATTTATGCATTTTCCGGATAGACAACCTGTTTGTGAGAGATGATACATTTTTAAAAATAGTTCATTTTTTTTGTCCTTCAAACATTTTGTACAGGGTCTTCCATATATGATACCATCAAAAAGAGTGTGTGTGGAATTAAAGGGTGAAAATTTACTTAAAGGTGTTAGGTGTATTTATCCTTGTTCCATTTGAGGTCTACCATCTCATAAATTTGAATTATTCATTTTCAGAAATAAATTTTTACCTCTTTAAAATGGTAGTTTTTCCAGACTAGTAAAATTTTTAAAGCTGTATTTTAGTTCATTTTGTTCATGTATATAATTTTTGTTATATGTTTTCTTTTTTTTTCTTTCGGAAGGAAGAGTACTTTTTGAATTAAATAAACAGTAGCAACAGCAGCAAAAACTAAACCTTAACCAAATAATTTCATCAGAAGAGACTTTTTTTAAGGAAAACTTTTCATATACTCTAAACTGTCTTTTAAGACCAAGTAGGGCATGTGAGACTTAGTGAATTTTGACTCTTTTTCTTCTAAATATTGCTCATTATTTTTCATTTTTAATGCTGAATCTTTTAGTGGAAAACATAACCCTTTCTTTACAAAAAGATTGTAAGTTAGAACACTTATTATTACACTAGAAAATTTACCAGTACGTTTACCTGATGGCCCTCTAAACTGCTTTAATGATTTCTGTTGATTGAATAAAACTAGTTTTATATAGCTTTATATGGACCATTAAGACTATATACACTGATTCTAGAGAGTCTCTCGGTAGAGCTATGTTACAGGCAGTAGCTAGTGAAAACCGTATAAAAATTTTCTCCTTGTGGGGTTGCTTTTGTGTTTTTGAATGCGGGTAAGGTGGGAGCAGGCAGGGTTAAAAAGGCAAGGTTAGGTATTTGCTGTCACATTTTAAATTTGCTGAGTAAACTTTCAGTGGAAAGTTTTTTCACAGTTATCCAGTGTTATATAAGTTCTCTACCACCTACCACGTATCATTAGATGCTGCAAAATTTCTGAGCCATGGCTGTGTTGGGGTAGCCAGGTAGCTGTTGTCCATAGCTATTCTCATTTGCCAAGTATATTAGCATCCTATGTGGTTTTTGGTCTCCACTTTGGATTTCCACATTGCACATTAACTCTTTGTAGATGTATGTATGCATTGTTGAATCCTCATTGTTTGATCATTCCCAGCTTGGAATTATTTCTTTGTTGTTTATATATTTAAATGTAGTATCTCTCAAACTTTTGTATTAAGTATTTATATCTTTTAAATATATTAAGCCTAAAAGTACAGTATATAGGCTGGGTATGGTGGCTCACACCTGTCATCCTAACACTTTGGGAGGCTGAGGTGGGAAGATTGCTTGAGCCTAGGAGTTCGAGACCAGCCTGGGCAACATAGTGAGACCTCATCTCTACAAAAAAAAGAATTAAAAAATTAGCCAGGCTGGTGGTACATGTTTGTAGTCCCAGCTACTTAGGAGGCTGAGGCAGGAGGATAGCTTGAACCCAGGAGGTTGGCGCTGCAGTGAGCTGTGATGGCGCCACTGCATTGCAGCCTGAGCAACAGAGCGAGACCCTGTCTCAAAAGTAAAATAAAAATAAACTGCTAAAATAAATTAAATAATAAAATAGTGTATAATGTATACTGTATGCAGTACTATTTACTATATTAGAGACCATATCAGAAAGTGATGGTACAGGAAAAAATATTTATGGAAATAAATATTTCCATAATATAGATGTCTAAAATATAATGTAGAAAATGCTGTTTTTTTAATTTGTTCATTTTCCTGCAAATTGGGAAAATACTGTTATATTTTAGTAGCAATTGGTTTAGTAGCAATTTTTGGGAACAGCAGGAACCATGAATGATGTTCTTTGTATGGTGCCTCAAAATGATATGAACGCTTAAAATATACTATTTGATGATATATATGTATTATGAAATTACAGAGCTTGTATATAAATGTAAATGCTTGTGAAATATCGTTTATAAATATGCTTGCCGAGCTTTAGTTTTCTTTAGATCACACAGACCTTAACGGAAAATCTTCACGGGACCTCTGCCCAGAAGGGAATACATCTTCATTGGATATGTCTTCTCTTTGCTTTTTAAACATTTTTTTTTTCTTTTTTATTGCCCAGGTTTGAAACGCCTCCTACCCTTTTATTTTCTTTGGATGGATTCAGGGCAGAATATTTACACACTTGGGGTGGACTTCTTCCTGTTATTAGCAAACTAAGTGAGTAACTTCAGAGTTTACTGCTGGAATATCACAATTTCAGTGAGATAGACTAGGTAGGCAGTCTTTCTTGGAAAAGTACTGGCAGAACCTAACTGTTTCACTGGTGATGAGGCACTTAACCTTTAATAGTGTGATTACTCTGAAGCTGCCCTTCAAATACTTCTAAGTTAATATGGTTTCTTAGACTTTTAACCTTTGGTCACTTTTATATGTATTTATTCTTTCTCAGAATTTTGAATTCCTTGTGAAAAAGTCCCTTATTTATTTATTTATTTATTTTACAAATGTTATTATTATTTATGTGCCATATTGGCTCACTATAACCTCTGCCTCTCAGGTTCAAGCTATTCTTGTGCCTCAGTCTCCCAAGTAACTGGGATTAAAGGCATGTGACACCATACCTAGCTAATTTTGGTGTTTTTAGTAGAGACAGGGTTTTGCCATGTTGCCTAGGCTGGTCTCAAACTCCTGAGCTCAACCAATCTGCCCCACTTGGCCTCCCAAAGTGCTGGGATTACAGGTGTGAGCCACCATGCCTGGCCTTATTTTACAAATATTTTATTTCAAAAATAGAATTTCAAAAACTAAAGGTTATTTTTGAGATGTTACCAGTTCAGACATAGAATATTTGTCAGTTATCCTGTATTCTCCTTTGGATTGAATTGGACTCTTCCAATGTTTTTAAATCCCAATCAAGCCTTAATTAAATGGTTTTTCTATAAATTTCCCATGAAATAGAATGGTCTTTTCTTAATATTGAAGCCAGCGTTTTAAATCACGTTAACAACCTTTAAGCAACTACAGTGTAATACTGGACTAAAATGAAAGTAAGTAAATACAGTTACTTTAGCTTTTTGTGGAATTCTAAAATATTATTTAACAGATTCGAGTATGTGAGTTGCTTTAAACATTAAGGTCACTCTCTGTAAATTCATATGTATGTCATTATGCTTGTCTTACGAAGTGACACGATAATTTTGGGAGAGTTTTAAAAATTTTTAGTTTTTAATTTCTACATGGAAGATTTTTTTTTTTCTTTTTCTAAATATTTTGCATAAAAAGGCTTTAACTTTGCATAGACAAAACTGTGTTCTTCCCAGCAGGCCCATGGCCTTTGAAGTGTAAATACAGCCCTTTGCTACCATTATCAGGAGAGCTTGTCTCCATGGTGCCAAATGTGGCATCCTGACTTTAGAGTTAAGGAGCTGGGGGTACCTCTATATGAAGTTTAAAATAAATCAATAAACAATGAGCCCAAGCCCTAGCTTTGAAGAATTAGGGCATGTATCCTGTAGTTCTGAACTGCTAGAAGGCAGTGAGATATACAGACATATGCCAATCTGAGGGACATTTTTAGGCAATGGAGCTTTGAATGATAGAATCATTAGTTATGTGTTCCCTCCTCAATAGTAGAGGCAGGAGAAAAAGAAAAGGAATAAGGTACTAGAACTAGATCAGCAGAGGATCAGGAATAATCGGACTTCTGGGCATTCTTGGACTTGAAGCCACAAAATGCCTTTTGTCTTTAAAGCAGCTGAGTTTGTCCAAGGTTAGCTGGTTCTAGGTCTACGGCCTGGGACACTGTCTTCCCAGTTACTCCTTCACCCTTGTTTTAATTTATAGACTTAGCTACTAGTTCAGTTTTCTTTTTCTAGCTCTTATAATTTAGGTATTTGACCGCTAAGTAGTATCAGAGAATTTGCATCATTTTATTACAACTCACATGCATCATTTTATTATAACTTGTTCATCTTGAATGAAGTAATGTTATGGGTAAGTATAGGATCAATATCTAATTGGCTTCATTATTTTAATGTTTTTCTGAGAAATGAGGTCATCTTTAACATTGAATTGTATCCACAGTGTTGCTTTATAATTCATCCTGAATTTTTATCTGATTAAAATCCCTCCTCGGCTAACTTTTTATTTTACATGGTTTAGACTGCTGTGGTACCACCACTAAATGAGGTAAGCCGATTGTCGTATGTGTCTAATAACAATGTTTATTTTTTTCCCTTCTAGAGAAGTGTGGAACATATACTAAAAACATGAGACCAGTATATCCAACAAAAACGTTTCCCAATCACTACAGCATTGTCACTGTAAGCTCAGCATTTCAACTTTGATCTCTTTGTAGAAGTGAGATGGAATTGTAACATTTTTTTTGAGGGGATAGATTTAAGATCAAAGAAAAACAACTTGTTTTCCAATATGTAGTTAAGCAAAGAAACCGAGGTTCTGATCTTTGCTCTGCCATGAACTAGCTGAAAGTGGCTTTGGAAAGGTCACTTTACCTGCTGGGTCTCCATTTTCTCATCTGTGAAAAGAGATGGCTCAAGACCTCAAGAAATGATTTCCTGGTTTCCTTTCAGTGTTAAGATTTTCTGATTCTTGTATCTTAGTTTTTTGGCTTATTTTATTTGAGCCAAAAAACAGTCCCAAACTCCTGTGTTCGCAACTTGTCTTTCCAATCATCTTGATGATGAATTTAAGCAAGCCACTTTGCCTGACTCCAAATAGGATTACAGTACTGTTTTTGTTTCAAAGTTTCCAGATTTAATTTGAGTCAAGTAAAACAGTAGAACTCATTAAGCTTTAGAATTGAGGCCAGAAAATTAGTATGTTAGCTTATATTGATGCAGGCTACTCTGGGACCCCGCCAAAAGAGGAATTTGTTCTGCAGAAATGCTTTACTCACAATTTAAAAAAACAGCAGTATTGTTTTCAAAATTTGAGAGGCTGCAGGCTTTTTTTGTTTGTTTTGTTTTTGTTTTTGTTTTTGAGACAGAGTATCACTCTGTTGCCAGGCTAGAGTGCAGTGGCACGATCTTGGCTCACTGCAACCTCTGCCTCCTGGGTTCAAGCATTTCTCCTGCTTCAGCCTCCCAGGTAGCTGGGACTATAGGTGTGCACCACCACACCCAGCTAATTTTTATATATTTAGTAGAGACAGGGTTTCACCTTGTTGGCCAGGATGGTCTTGATCTCTTGACCTCATGATCTGCCCACCTCAGCCTCCCAAAGTGCTGGGATTACAGGCATGAGCCACCGCGCCCAGCCGAGGCTGCCTTTTTTATATAGATCTTTATCCTTAGTATTACTGACTTATTTTCTCCTATTACATAGTTTAAATCACAAATACAATATAAAATCTTAAGTGGTTGATTGTATTTTGACATTACCCGATTGTTTTGTTTTTCTTTCCTTAAACTGACTATAATTCCATGTGGCTTCAGTTATCAGTTTCTCTTGGATGATTTTTTTCTGTGACTTTATTTAACGTTAAATAAACTCAGAAATTGCATAAAATCTGTTTTATCTTTTTTAGGGATTGTATCCAGAATCTCATGGCATAATTGACAATAAAATGTATGATCCCAAAATGAATGCTTCCTTTTCACTTAAAAGTAAAGAGAAATTTAATCCTGAGTGGTACAAAGGAGAACCGGTGAGTTCTTTGTTTTATCTACTAAAATAGTTTGTTATTCTCATCTTTTCCAATCAGAGTAAAATAACCAGATTCTCTGGAGCTTTTAATAACCTATTTCATTTAGTGTATCTGTGGCCATTCTTTTGTAAATGGAGATGAATGCTGATAATCCTAAACATAACTTATATAATTGTGTAAAAGGAGGGTAGTTTATTTCAGAGGTGGATTTGGGTTGTGCTGGGCCATTTTTCTTTTCTGATCAATTCTTCTACCAGAAGCAGATAGCAGTAATATAGGGAGATTACTGTAAAAAATCTTCCCATATTACTGCTATCTGCCTCTGGTAGAAGAAAAACTAGAATCTACACAAAACTACACTGTTTTTGTAGTTTTGACCTACACAAAACTACACTGCTTTTGAAAGCCTTGGTTTTATTTACATGTGCTAATTTAGGAGATTTTTTTCTAATTGTGATTTAGCTGTGTTCTCATTGTTTTACTTTTTAAAATTGTCACAATAATTATATAGGTTCTATTTAACTAATCATAGTATTCCTCTTAGAAAGACAAACAGCATGATAGTTAGTTTGCAGGTTATTAATTCAAATTTTAGCTCTGACGTTTAAGGCTGTGTGTCTTTGGACAAATCATTCTGTCTCTGCCTCTGTTTTATCATATCCATACTGTAGATAATACTGTTTACTACTTTGTAGGATTATTGTGAGGATTATGTGAATTAATAATGTAGCGTACTTGTAGGAATACTATTTAGAGCCATGATTGGAAATAATAAGTGCTTAATAAATGTTAGTCACAGCTGGGTGTCGTGGCGGATGCCTGTAATCCCAGCGCTTTGGGATGATGAGAAGGGTGGATCACCTGAGGTTGGGAGTTCGACACCAGCCTGACCAACAAGAAGAAACGCCATCTCTATTAAAAATACAAAATTTGCTGGGTGTGGTGGTGCATGCCTGTAATCCCAGATATTCAGGAGGCTGAGGCAGGAGAATCGCTTGAAATTTGCAGGGGGTGGTTGCAGTGAGCCGAGATGGTGCCATTGCACTCCAGCCTGGACAACAAGAGCAAAACTTCATCTCAAAAAAAAAAAAAAAAAAGTTAGTTACGTACACAGAGATCTTAGCAAATTAAAGACATGTATATTCGTGAATTTTTTCTTTCAAGAGGAATCTGTTAATTAGGGTTCTAGCTCCAAAAGTTACAGGAGTTAATCTCTGACTATTTAATAACCTGTTGCTGCTTAAGAGTCATATGTCATAGTTCTTGTGATCTAAGTGCTGAAGCTCGTTGACCTTGCGCTATAGACAAGGAATGTGTTGGTATTGCATGAACACATATTTTCCTAAGAGAGGAATGTTTGCATGATTTCTTAATTTTCCTTCATTATCTGCTCCAGATTTGGCTCACTGCTAAGTATCAAGGCCTCAAGTCTGGCACATTTTTCTGGCCAGGATCAGATGTGGAAATTAATGGAATTTTCCCAGACATCTATAAAATGTATAATGGGTATGTAAAATGAACTTTTTCTAGAATCTGTAACATAGAACAGCTAATTCTTACGTAATCGCCTTTTTATTGAATCCTAAGCTTTAGCGTTTGAGTGATATGATGACTGAAAAATGAGAACTGAAGAACTCTTTCTCCAGGAGTTTAGATGGATGGTAAATGGACAGTGAAACTAGACAAGTGTTTTCTAGAGCCTTTCTAGAAACACTGATAACGTGTTTAGTTCAGATCTCTGGGCAAGTATGAAAAATGAGATCATGATGAAGGTAGCCATCTGGGAATGGAGGTACCGCACATCTTAACTCTAGAAAGAGAAAGAACTGTAACTGCCCAAGAGGTTCACTTTGTATACTTCCTAGACAGAGTGGGTTTATCAAGAGAGGAGAATTGCATTGGAAAAAATGTAATTCATGCAGGGCCAGCTATGTGGGAAACCAGCGTTTTAATATTACTCAAATCAGCCTTCCTGAGCATTTTGGGATACAAAGTTTTAAGGGTAATTTGGCAGATAGGAGTTTGGGAAGTAGTGAGTGCTGATGGGTCGGGTTGGAGATGGAATCATAGGGGGTCGAGTGAGTTTTTCTTGCTGTCTCCTGTTTTTGGGTGGGATTGCAGAACTGGTTGAACCAGATTACCAGTCTGGGTGGTGTCAGCTGGTGCATGGACTGCGGGATCTGCAAAATATCGCAGGCACTAATCTTAGGTTTTACACTAGTGATGTTATTCTCAAGAGCAATTTGGGGAAGTTCAGACTATTACAGCTGGAGGCTGCATGTCCCCTAAACCATACTTTCTGATCTTGTAGCTTTGTTAGTCACATTAAGGTAGACCGGTCCCCAGGGCAAGAAGGGGATTTTTTTTGGCGGGGGTGGGGTGGGGGAAGAGCTATTACCAATTTTGTGTCAGAGTTAAACTAGGAACTAAATTCCTTCCAAAGGTTAGTTCAGCCTACGCCCAGGAATGAAAAAGGACAGCTTAAAGGTTAGAAGTAAGATGGAATTGGTTAGGTGTGATCTCTTTCACTGTCATAATTTCCTCAGTTACAATTTTTGTAAAGGTGTTTTCAGAACCAAGAGAAGGAAAAGATGAGTGTATTAAAGAGGACACAGGTGGGAATGATTTTCTGCTATTTAGCATCTATTGTGTTTGGAAATACTATTTAAAAGAAGATATTAATGGTACCTCTGATTTTCCATTTCTAAATTAATAAATATGCTTTCTAATGTAAGAAACTGATTAGAATAACCTCTTTGTGATATTTGAAATCCATGATGCATTGAGAAAAAACAAAAACTTTTTAATGAAAAAATTCCTTTGGGCCAATTTGAGCAAGATTACCAAAATAATTTTATTTATTTTAAAATTATAAAATCTCTATCACAAAATGAATACAACAAGGTGTTTAGAAGGGTGAACAGAAATTATCTTAAATCGCAGACAAAAAATGTATGGCAATTTTCCTTGTGATCTTATGCTAGTTTGTGTTCTTATGGTTTCCATGAGCACGGTGCAATGCTTCTTCTCCACTTTCTTATTTGTCACTGTTTTTACTCCATGGACAGTAATTAAGAGTTTATGGGCCAGGTGTGGTGGCTCAAGTAATCCCAGCACTTTGGGAGGCTGAGGCGGGCAGTTCGCCTGAGGTCAGGAGTTTGAGACCAGACTAGGCAACATGGTGAAACCCCATCTCTACTAAAATACAAACAAAAAAAAAAAATTAGCTGGGCGTGGTGATGCACACCTTTAGTCCCAGATACTCAGGAGTCTGAGTCAGGGTTATCACTCGAACTGGGAGGTGGAGGTTGCAGTGAACCAAGATCCACCACTGCACTGCAGCCTGGTGACAGAGTGGAACTCCGTCTCAAAAAAAACAAAGAGTTATGCACTAGGCATGGGGGATTCAAAGATTAATAGTATAGGGTCTCTGACTTTATAAGGTTTAGTAAAGTACACGACTAATTGTACTTGGGGTAGGGCAAGAACTCTGATTGGAAGTGTGTAAACAAAGCCAATGTCCAGAGGAAGGCATAATCAATTTTGTTCAGGAAATATTGCCTCGAGAACTGCCGTCAGCTCCTCAGGTGCCTACTCCGCAGCTGTGCTGAGTCATCAGTGAGTGAGTTCTTCGTGATACCTGCTTTGTGAAATATATTAACACATGAGTTATTCATGTGGTAAGCAGTGACTGTTGTCAGGTCCATGAATATATCCTCAAGTAGAGGATAGCAAGCAAAGTTTTAAATCCAATTGCAACCTTTTTTTTCTGTGTAAAACCTAACTTTCATTCTTTCATTGGGAAAATACATTTCAAATAAAACCCTTAATTGATTTCAAACGCAATAGATGCTAAATAGCACTTAGTAGGTCTTGATGACATTTTCAGTGAAAAAAATCTGTATTTTAAACGATTGTGAGACATCTTTCCTTTTTGTTTATTCTTAATTTTAGTTCAATACCATTTGAAGAAAGGATTTTAGCTGTTCTTCAGTGGCTACAGCTTCCTAAAGATGAAAGGTATGTAGGCGATTAATTTCTTTCGTAAATACTTTTTTATTTTGTAGAAATGTAGTATTTCTGTTTTAAAATAGACTGCAACAAAACTTAGCTATTTGCTATGATGTTTTATATCGAAATAAATTCTTTAGTGAACGACCACACCACATTTTGAAGAATTTCAAAGCTGTAAATTATTTCTCAGTAGAACTGTTACCCCAGTATTATAAAATTTAATCCCTATCAATTGATGAATTATTTTTTCCATTCTGTTTTTCAATGTGTTTGTAAAATATTACATTTTGATACTGTTTGATTTAGACCACACTTTTACACTCTGTATTTAGAAGAACCAGATTCTTCAGGTCATTCATATGGACCAGTCAGCAGTGAAGTAAGTACATTTTTATCAGTAATTACTTCATTAAACCCAGTCATCAAACTGAACCTCGCTTTGAAGGAGGCTGCTAGGCTATTCTGTAAAAGTCTGTGATTTCTGGAAAAAGCGAGTATTATGCACAATATTGCTAAATAAAAGGATGCACTTTAAACAAAATAAGAGTTGGGAGAATTGTTTAGCTTATGTTCTCAGCAGTGCTAAATTGAACTGATAATAAATTAACTTCCATGTTTTCAATTTGAAAGCCTTTATCCACTCCATGGCCTTTTACCTTGGCCTAAATACCAAGTGCTTTTTGAGAATGTTGTAAACAGCTAAACATCCAATATGAAAATATAGGATAGTAAGTCAAAGAGCAGAGGAAGCCCTCTATGAACTCTCTTCCTTAGAAGATATGGCTTTTGCCACCTGAGACCTTGCTTACAACAGAGGTCCCATAGAAGGATGGGAGATTTTGTCAAAAGTATAGAGATATTTGAATAATTATTGAGTATTTCCTAGGAAACTAGAGATAGGAAAGAGCTCATGGACTAACGCTTCCCGTGTAACATCTTGTTTCACCAGACACCCTTTCAGGAACTTAGCCAGCTCCTGGCTATGTTTTTAATCTGAGTAGCACTTTAAAATAGCAAATACTGCTTTCAGTTTTTACGTGACCATATTATTTTTGTTACCATTTTAATGGCAAAAAAAAATGCAGTTACTTTTGCACCAACCTAATATTTTGGAACACAGGAAGCATTAGAACAGAAAATGATTTGAAGGCCCGGCATGGTGACTCACGCCTGTAATCATAGCACTTTGGAAGGTCAAGGCAGATGGATCACCTGAGGACAGGAGTTCAAGGCCAGCCTGGCCAACACGGCAAAACCCTGTCTCTATTAAAAGTACAAAAAAATTAGCCAGGCATGGTGGCATGTGCCTGTAACTCCAGCTACTCAGGAGGCTGAGGCAAGAGAGTCTCTTGAACCCAGCAGGGGGGAGGTTGCAGTGAGCCGAGATCACACTACTGTACTCCAGCCTTGGTGACAGAGCAGGACTCCATAAAAAGAAAAAAAAATGATTCGAGCATATATACTTTGTCTGTTACCTAAGATCTGAAAAGAAGTAAAAAGTAAGGATCTTGACTATTTTTTGGTCATGATAAAAGTGAAAAGAGGTATTGCCGGCATCCCTCCTGTCAGAACCTCACGTAGTTATCTTGTGCCCCATGTGTATTCCAAGGGGTAATGCACTATTTTAAAAAACACTCTTTCTTAATTTCTAGGGCTTCACTTCCAAATTCCTATCAGTTCTCCTGCCCAGATAGCCCAAGCTGGATAGTTGGTGAGCCTTAAGGACTCTTCAGCATAGAGTTCAGACTAAAGCCTGGCCTGACATGTCTATTGTGATCCTGGTTTTTGAGGGTATTGTTTTCCTAATTGAACAACAGCAGAGGAAGGAGGGAAGGCAAAAAAGCATCCTTATTTTTCTCACTTGAATCTACAACAGCTGCCTAAACCATCTTCACTCATTTCCCTTTCCCTGGGTGTGCCCTAGATTTTTGCCCCTCTTAAAAAGTAGCTATCACCTTGGATAAAACAGTGAAGAGAGAAGGAAGCTCTCACCTAGGTCTGTTTTTACTCTTTGTATTCTTTCCATCAGAATCCATCTCCAGCAGCTCCACTGTAGTTAGTTACTCCATTGTGCCTTCCTTTCATTCTGTACTTGAACTTAGCAGAAATGCTCCTGCTTAGAGGGAGAATAAGGAAGATGCATGCCAGCAACTTGGATGTGTCAAAATTGGCCAAAGGGAAAAGTTTCTTGTAGCTGTTGTCTTGGTTTGAACAATTAGTTACATATAGTGTGATTTTTAGTCTTTTTACTTAAGTCACTGATACCGAAGACTCGTATCTAGGTCAATTTGGCTAGAGAAAAGTCCAAGGATCATTTTATATTTGTTTATAAGTTTACATACATTTTAAAATCATTGCTGCCTTTTCTAATTCACTAACAATGTGCCAAAGCACCTGCTTTTCTGACTCATCTTCATTTAAGGTTGAGCCCATTACTTTTCAAATCATATCCATCAATTTGCAAACTCTGTAAACTCCAACATTACTAGCACACCAAAACCACTGTGTCTTAATACTTAAAAATTCCTGTTCATGTTGCTTGGATATCTTTGAATGGAAGACTTTGTCTTGTTTCATATTACGGTGAAAGAGCTTATTTCATATTACAGTGAAATATACTTGACAAGGAATGAAGATTAAGCTGATTCCACACAATACAGGAAATGCACAAAACTGTACAATAATTTTTCTCAAATGATTTTGCAAGGAGAGAGGATAAAATGAATGCCAGAAAGCAATTTGCCAATATCATTTGTCATTCTGTGTTCTTGTTATATTTATATGTAAAATATATGTGGTTTGTAAGGAAATAATGGGTTGTATTCCTATGAGTTCTAATTTAGAAAATTAAATACATTGGATTATAAGAAGCATTTCATGAAAAATTTTAACATATTTGAAAATTAGGAAATGTATTTATACAGTGACCATTTGAATGATCAGAAAGCATAAGAAGAAATTAATTGTAGAAAATGAAGTGGTAATTAAGAACATACTGGTTTCTGACCAGATGCTGTAGATTTGAGCCATTATTATTTTGACTTAAATTGGGTCTAATCTAAGTAGTAGCATTCTGACCTTAGGAAGGGAGAACTAATAGATCAGCTAATGTCATTCCCAAAACTTAAAATTGAACATGTATAGAATTAGGACTCTTGCATTGTTAATGATCTGTAGTTATTTACTGTTCTTTATATCTCAGCCCTGACCTGTGTTAGTCTAATGTAAATTAGCTCACCATAGTTGCATCCACTGGCCCTTTTCTCTCTCTCTTTCTTTCTTTCTTTCTTTCTCTTTCTCTTTCTCTCTGTTTTCTTTCTCTCTCTCTTCCTTTCTTTTTTTCTCTTTCTTTTTCTTCCTCTTCCTCTTGTTCTAATAGAGAGAGCTTTATGTATAAATAGCCATGAGTGTGGAATGTATCACATGAGGTTGCTTCCCATTCTTAGGTCATCAAAGCCTTGCAGAGGGTTGACAGCATGGTTGGTATGCTAATGGATGGTCTGAAAGAGCTGAACTTGCACAGATGCCTGAACCTCATCCTTATTTCGGATCATGGTAATCTCAATTTGCATTATTTACTCTTTCAGGTGAAAGAGTCGAAGAAAGTTTACTTGATTGTTTTCTCATTTCTTCTGAATGTTATAGTTAATTCTTTTTTAAAAATGTAGTTTCTTGTAGACATTACATTAAATATAAAATGTAAGTGAAACAGAATTCACAGAAGCCTAAGTGTCTATCAAGCACAATGTACCTGTATCTTCTGATTTGAGAGAGGAATACACCAAGAATTTGAGTAGTTAAAAAATATATTTTTCAACATGAAATTCTTGTAACTCTGAAATTTTAGATTTAATTGGAACTGGTTATTATATCTTCAGTTTTCTTCTTTTGTTTTTGAGATAGTCTCACTCTGTTACCCAGGCTGGAGTGCAGTAGCATGATCACAGCTTACTGCAGCCTTGACTTCCTGGGCTCCAGTGATTCTCCTACCTCAGACTCCTGAGTAGCTGGAACTATAGACATGTGCCACCACACCTGGCTAATTAAAAAAATATATTTTTTGGTAGATATGGGATCTTGCTATGTTGACCAGGCTGGTCTCGAACTCTTGGTCTTAAGCTCCCACCACCGCCTCCCAAAGTGTTGAGAATGTAGGCATAAGCATTGTGCCCAGACTTCAGTTCTCTTTAGCATGATAAATCTGACTTTAGAAACATTATATATTAATTTTGATAATATTTTAATTTCACTTTTACTTACTATGATCTTTGTAACATGCTTATGTACAGTTTGGGGACTACAGAAGCAGTGTGCATACAGAAAGTAGGTTCTTTTTGTTTTTGTTCTTGTTTGCTTCAGAAATAATTAGAGAAATCTATGTTTAGAAATGGTCCTGAGAAGTTACATGCTAAAGAAGCTCCAGTCTTGGAGTAAGAGTGAATCACATACATACATTCCAAGTTAATATCCTAGGTGGTTTGGGGCAAATTACTGGGCTTTCATACTCAGTCTACAACTGTGATAAGACATTCTTCTTTGCTCACATAATGATATCGTAATATAAAAAAGAAACATTAAAATAAATTTGGGTGATGGAAAAGATTTTGAAAAAATTGAAGTAAGAGATACATCTGAAATTCTGTCTTACTTATCAGATGTTCAACTAATATGAGTGCTACACCCATATTTAACTCTGGGAGTGAAAAAAAATCTGCTCTGCATATTAAATTTTTTGTGAAGGTTACAGCATGTTTTGGAATTTTTTTTTCTCCTAGGCATGGAACAAGGCAGTTGTAAGAAATACATATATCTGAATAAATATTTGGGGGATGTTAAATATATTAAAGTTATCTATGGACCTGCAGCTCGATTGAGACCCTCTGATGTCCCAGATAAATACTTTTCATGTAAGTATATCCCTGTGATAACTTTGAATATGGTCATATTAAGAATACCTTCCTCTAGTCTGGGTGCGGTGGCTCACACCTGTAATCCCAGCACTTTGGGAGGCCAAAGTGGGCAGATCACCTGAGGTCAGGAGTTCGAGACCAACCTGACCAACATGGTGAAACCCCATCTCTACTAAAAATACAAAAATTAGCCCGACATCGTGGTGGGCACCTGTAGTCGCAGCTACTTGGGAGGCTGAGGCACTAGAATTGCTTGAACCCAGGAGGCAGAAGTTTCAGAGAGCTGAGATCATGCCACTGTACTCCAGCCTGGGCAACAGACTAAGACTTGATCTCAAAAAAAAAAAAAAATACCTTCCTCTAAATTATTACTTCTCTAAACTAAAGGAAATCAGGGTTAATTTTGTTCATGATTAAATCTCTAATGCAGATCTTTCGTATGGGAATTGATTTTATGGGACCGGATGTGAGAACACAACTCTAACCACTTACCTATTGGTTATTCATGGACTAAGCATATTATTTGATGAGCATGGTGCAATTTTATGTTGAAGTGTGTGTATACTTTTATATCAGATTAAAGATTATACTAGAAAAAAATTGAAGAGAAAAATCCAACTGCATTTATTCAAGTTTAATGACTTACTTAGTTTGGGAATAATAGTCTATTATGAGGAGGAATGCTGGCAGAAATGATTAATTCTATAGGCAATTGATTCCTATCCTCAGAAATGCCTCCCTTAAACCATTTCAGAAACAATAAAGAATGTATCTTTTAAATAGGGAGGAATGAATTTCATATTCTCTCTTGACTACATGTGGTACACAAACTGCCAAAAAATGTTTTAAGATATTTATTCTTTTGCCAGTCAAGTGTATTTCATAACTGTTTCTACCTCTGTTATCCACCTCTCTTTTTGATTACAATCCATGATAACTTTCAGATATGTAGAGCAAATTATGTCTTTTTGATATAGTTAACTTTGAAACAGAAAGAGAATAAAATTTTCTGACAATTACCAGAATTGGTTTAGATTGGGCTATTTGGTAAGATATGTTTCAATAGATACATACTGTTGTCTATTAATGAAGAAAACAGCTTTCACTGCAGGAAAATGGTTATGCAGATATATTTACACAGTGTCACAAAGCACAGGCTCCATATGCATAACATCCGGTTTTAACTAGTATTTTTTTAAATTCAGAAAAGTAGTACATGACTGTTATAAAAACCTGTTATTTATAAAGACAGTACAGACAGGCCAGCTGCAGTGGCTCACGCCTGTAATCCCAGCACTTTGGGAGTCCCAGGTGGGCGGATCACAAAGTCAAGAGATCAAGATCATCCTGGCCAACATGGTGAAACTTTGCCTCTACTAAAAATATGAAAATTAGTTGGGCGTGGTGGCACACGCCTGTAGTCCCAGCTACTTGGGAGGCTGAGGCAGGAGAATCACCTGAACCCAGGAGGTAGAGGTTGCAGTGAGGTGAGGTTGTGCCTCTGCACTCCAGCCTGGTGACACAGAACAAGATTCTGTCTCAAAAAAAAAAACAAAAAAACAAAAAAAAAACAAACCTCTAGAGGCAATAGCAGTCTCCAGAATAGTAGTTGCCAGAGCTGTTTGGGATGGGATAGCTAAGCTGTAGCCATTCCCTTATCACAGTTATACCCTCAAGTTTCACAAATTAAAGCAAAAACTATATGTGTACGTCATTTTACAGAAATACATGAAATGTATTTCTGTAAAATTGTACTTTTATATTGATAATTTTCTCAAACTTATATAATGTTTGGCTAAAATAAAATCTAGGAAGCTAGGTAGTTACTGAATCGTAGTACAAACTACCCTAAGTAAATTCATGTGCATACTAGGCAAATTCAGTTTTTAAATTAGCCTACTGCCTTCTCTTTGAAGTTTCCTCATGCCCCTCTTATTTCAAAATTCTAGAACTATCATTGAATGTTGAATTATACAAAGTAAAAAGTAACAGCTTCCCACCTGAAGTCTTCCAACTGGACAACTCATTTCCCTTCTCTAGAAACACCTACTGTTAAGCTTGGACTGTATCTTCCCAGATAATGGCAATGCATTTACAAAACACATACAATTTTTATTTTTGCACAGTGAAACCATACCAGATCTACATGGATAGTTCCTTCGGGGGATGGATAGATATTTGTTGCTAAATGGATGGAGAGATGGTTGGACAGGTGAATGGATAGTTAGATGGGTGAATGGATATGTGGTTAACAGGTGGAGGAATAGGTAGATGTTCTGTAACTTGTCTTTTCATTTAACAATATGACTCTATGTCATGGGAGTCATTACAGGGTGATACCTAAAGGTCTGTCTAATTCCTTTCAGTGGCTAACGTGTAATGACTTAAATGAGCTTTTTAAAACCTGCCTTGGTATTTAAATACAGAGTTTGAATCTGACATTGTACATTTTTGTGTTATCTTTTAATTATAGCACACCATCTACTATTAATTCTTATATTTGTTTCCCTCCAGTTAACTATGAAGCCATCGCTCGAAATCTTTCTGTGAGTGTCTTTATTTTCCATTATCTAGTTATTTTTAGATTTGTATAATATATATTGAAAGAAAAGTTTCAACATCTATTATTGGAATTGAAGGATTAGAATATTTTAGTAATCTGGGCCAACATGTAAATGCTGTGTAGTTTAAAGATCTTTAAGGTTGTGTCCCAATAATCTAAGTTTGAAAAATTTTTAAGAGTTATTTATTGGCATTGTAAAATTTATATGAGAAGAAATAATTTTGAAACTATTTACAAGAAATAATTTTTAAAATAAAAGGAAAAACCCTATAGCTGTACCACCATAAACACCATTAGCATGATGATATATCTCCTTCCAGTCCTTTTTTATGCCGTAACAAAATAAGCTTCTATACTAATGCTGAGTACGTATACTACATTTTATACTCATACATTTTAAGTCTGCAAGAGAACACGATTGCAGTTACAAGGATGTTTGAAAATAGAATCCTCAGCGGTAACTTGAATGTGATCTAGTGACAGTCTGAGTTCTGGGGCTTTTATGTGGTAATAATTATGATTTCCTCTTAATGTTTCAAGTAGTTTGGAAGATTTACCTTGTACTTTATACAAGCTGTAAGAACTTTTAGCTGTTTTTCCATCTCTGACTTATTGGGCAGGCTGATGAAATGTTTGTGAAGAAAAATTTCATAAGAAGTTAGAAAGCAATTTCAAGAAAAGTTGACACGTTTGATATTAGGGAAATAATAGTTTTTCTTTGCTGTTTGTAATTTCAGTGCCGGGAACCAAACCAGCACTTCAAACCTTACCTGAAACATTTCTTACCTAAGCGTTTGCACTTTGCCAAGAATGATAGAATTGAGCCCTTGACATTCTATTTGGACCCTCAGTGGCAACTTGCATTGTAAGTTCCGATAGTCTCCCAGGTAAACTTAGCCTGATCTGTTAGTGATTCGGAGTAACCACTGAGCCCTTTTTAACAATACCGTTATGTGAAAACTGTGTAAGTATGATTCTCTTCACTCTAATCCAGGACTTCCCATGTCGGCCTATGGATGTTTGAGTTGGATAATTCTTTGTTGTGGAGAGCTGTCCTGCACACTGTGGGGTATTTGACAAGGATCCTTTACTTCTCCCCACTAGCTGAAAGTAGCATCTTTTCTCCAATGTGACAATCAAACATGCCCCTCAGCATTGCCAAAAGTTCCCTGGGGAGGAGGGATCACCCAGACTATCCTTGGCTAAGAACCATCGTTTGGGCCTTTCATGTCCATATTGATTACTTCTTATAATCTACATTTGTTACCGCTTGCCATTGCATCTCTTCTACACATTACAGTTTGTCTAATTGTGCCTCCAAAGCCCAGCAAACAGTTGGTGAAAGTACTTTACTTTATAATGAATAACTATCTTTGTTATACACAATCAATAAACTTTAGTTCATTAACTGTTTTGGTGGTTGCCAAGAAATTAGTCATGATACATTCCCCCTTCAAGCAAAACCTAAGCAGTGAAGCAAAATCCAGTAAACAGGATTATACTGTCCCCACTCTTACTGGAGAGCTAGGCTTTTAGTTTTCAAAGAAAAAATACAAAAGGAGAAATGATCCTACTCTCATGGGAAAACTAATATTTAGTAAATATCTAAATACCATGTTGCAAGCATTTCTTTAGGCTACGTCATTATTTTTACGAATAACCAACATGAGAAATCGAAATCAAAGAAGATCGTTAAATCTGTGTGAATTCACAGGTAGTTAATCGCACAGCCAATGTTCAAAACCACTTCTCTCTTGATGCTAGTGGTTTTTCTCCTGTGTACTATATTGATTATAGTTTATTTGTCTATGAAATAAAAGATAGAGGTGACTTGTTAATGCTTTTCAAAGCCAGGTGATTTTATTTACTTGTTTGTTGGTTTATCAGAATAGTTACATACCTTTTATTAATGAAAATAATGTTATGATTATTAATTATGTTTTATGAAGGGACTTTACAGTTTTGATTCATATATGTCAAAATTAGGAATCCCTCAGAAAGGAAATATTGTGGAAGTGGATTTCATGGCTCTGACAACACATTTTCAAATATGCAAGTGAGTAAATCTATTATACTTAATTGGCTTAAATCTAAAGAAAAAATGATATATGAAGTTTGAGACTTGAAAACAGACTGTGATTATATTTCTTGAATGAGAATTAATGAAACATATTTTCATAAAGCTACTTTTCTTTGAACTTTAAAGAATTTTGTTAAAATGTTATATTCATTGGCTATTACTGAAAAGTCAAAAAACATGAGATGTTAATAAGGATGTGGAGAAAAGGGAACACTTATACACTGTTGAAGGGAATGTAAATTAGTACAACCTTTATGGATCACTGTATAGAGATTTCTCAAAGAAATAAAAATGAAACCATGTCTCAATCCAGCAGTCTCACTACTGGGTATCTACCCAAAGGAAAAGAAATCATTTTACAAACAGACACCTGCTCTCGTATGTTTATCGCAGCACTGTTCACAGAAGTAAAGTCATGGAATCAACCTAAATATTTATGAATGGATGATTGGATTAAAAACGTGGTATATGTGTGAATATATGTATATATGTACATATATATGTATATGATGGAATAAAATGTGACACATGTGTGAATATATGTGTGTATGTACATATATATATATGATGGAATACTGCTCAGTCATAAAAAAGAATGAATTCCTGTCCTTTGCAGCAACGTGGATGGAATTGGAGGCCATTATCTTTAGTGAAATAACTCAAACAGAAAGCCAGAAACCGCATGTTCTCACTTGTAAGTGGTAGCTAAACAGTAGGCACACATGGACATACAGAGTGAAATAATAGACATTGGAGACTCCCTAAAGGCGGGAGGGTGGAAGGAGTGTGAGGGATGAAATACCATTTACTGGGTACAATGCACACTATTCAGGTGATGGGTAACCAGACTTCACCACTATGCAGTATATCCATGTAACATAATTATACCCATACCCCTAAATCTATAAAAATTAAAAATTTAATAAAATTTTATATTCATATTTCATGAACATATGACTTATATATCCTGTATTTCTTATAATTATTTTTCATATTTTGTGCTCTGATAAGAATATTGCTTTACAGTTGAAGAAAGCCAGTGATATAATAGATAAGAAAGTATCATACTTATGTTCAGAGAAGAGATATCTTACATTTACTCAGCACTTTAACATTTTCAAGATAAACTTACAATAATTATCAAATTTGATTTCTGCAGCACTGTGTAAGGTGGGCAGGGTGATGTTTGTATTGTGTCATAGATTAAAAAAATTTTATCATTCATTTGGTTCTGATTGTCAAGTCAAGAATTGTAATAAAACTAAGAGACATATCCTGGATTATATGTGTGATAGGGTTAAAACTATATTTCCCACAAAGTCTACCAGGCATGGTAGTTTTCCTCTTATCATAACCAGTTTGTATATGTACAATGTGGATAACAGAATTTTTTGGACCAACTTGTAGACAGCTGAAATGCACTGATAAACTTTCTTTTCTGGCCATCTAGGCCCTCTTTATTGGCTATGGACCTGGATTCAAGCACGGCACTGAGGTTGACACCTTTGAAAACATTGAAGTCTATAACTTAATGTGTGGTAAGTGTGAATGGGTGGCTTTTTTCCCTTCTGAAAACAGACCTGAAATAGGATTATCAAAAGCAAATCACATTGTAGGCAACTTTGTGGAGATGATGGTGAGACAAGACAGATTTTTACCTTTTCCCTGACTCAGACCCACTGAAGAAATGTGGGGAATGTGTCATCTTATTACTTATCTGATTCACTAGGCTGCATGCTGGTAAAGTACACCACTCACAGCAGGCTGGTCTGCACACCCCCAGTGCCCAGCACTTACACCCTTGGTTTAATGATTTGATTCTTGGCTCAGAGCAGTGATAGAAGTCATAGAAGAGACTTGGGTGTAGTGAAAGGTGTACAAAATTGGTGGAACTTCTGGTAGCTGTAATGGTTGGATGTCAGTCAATGTCAGCGTGGTGGAAATGAAAGTGGAACACATTAGGGATATTCTTCGTTACTTTATACTTTCTGAAATAGTCCTTTTAGGGTGAAGCAATTGTGTTTTAAATATTAGTTTCTTATTCTGATAATGGTCCTAAGCATTTGCAAAGCCTTAACTATGTCTTAAGTACAGTTGTTTTAGTGGGAGCCTGTATAGTTTAAATGAGTTAACATATCCTAAAATACTTAAAAGCACCTGGCATATAGTAAGTGCTTACTACAGAAGTATTTGCTCTTACTACTTTTAAGAGCATGAGTCTTAGACAAAGCTGGTGTTGAATTCTAGATCTTCTAGTTAGTAACTTTGAGAATTGGGGAAAAGCACTTTGATTACTCATCTACCAAATATTGATGATAACTTCTTAAATTGTTTTGGGGAATAAATAAGAAAATATATGAGTACCATGACTGGCATAAGATATGCATTCAACAGGCGGTGACTGTAGTTATTGTCCACTTTAAAATTCAGAAATTTTGTGGTGAAGTACAGCATGCATATCAGTATTTCTGTTAAAGATAGCTTAGTCTTAAATACTCTAAAACCCAAGAGAGTTTTATACTTTTATTTTAGTTAGAATAAAGGACTAATATATCTGATTTTTAAAAGGTAAAGATTATGGTGCATGTCTCCTATTTATTTGGTTTTGAAACATCTAAGTAACTCTCCCATTCTTAAAATTATGCAGATTTACTGAATTTGACACCAGCTCCTAACAACGGAACTCACGGAAGTCTTAACCACCTTCTAAAGAATCCTGTTTATACCCCAAAGCATCCCAAAGAAGTTCATCCCCTGGTACAGTGCCCCTTCACAAGAAACCCCAGAGATAACCTTGGCTGCTCATGTAACCCTTCGGTAAGTATCATCAAGAAGCTCGGTCCAGTATGTATGCATAGCATGTGCTGTAGAAATACTTAATAATCAAGTTAGAATGTAGGAGTGGGGGTAGGTAAACATATATTTTACTTCTAGAAGGCACATGCAGAACTTTTGTAATATATCTATTCTCTTTCTAGTTTTTGCATTTTCAGCTCTTTTTTTACTTGCTTGGTGCTATGACTTGACTTGGGTGCAGGTGTGGAGAAGTCTGGCTCAGTCCTTGAGCATCCTGAGTTAGGGCATCTGTGCTGTTACTCTAGTAGTGAGGTCATGAGAACATAGTAAACCAATCGCTGTATATATCTTTTTAAAAATACAATTCAGGTTATTTAAATGTAGGAAGAAAAAATATCTTTTTTTGAAATGAATATGTGACATATGAATATATTACACTGTCCCTTTTCACTTCCATGTTAATATATCATTGTAAAAAGATAAAAATACTAGACAAGTTATGAACAAAATTGATAAAATCCACAAATATAGCGATTTAGAGAATAGTTTATGCTTTACCTTTTGTTTTATACTTGAGTTACACTAGAAGAAAGACTGTTGGAGTATATGGATAAGAATTATAAGGCAGCAGTCATATTCTTATTTTTTAATTCCTGGTGTGATGCTTATGCTAACAATTTTTGCAGCTATCATTCCTTTCCTTCTGTCCTCCTCATCAAAAAAAAAAAAAAAAAGTCACTTCTGGCTTGCGTGGTGGCTCACACCTGTAATCCCAGTACTTGGGGAGACCGAGGTGAGAGGATTGCTTGAGACCAGGAGTTCAAGACCAGACTGGGGAACATAGTGAGACCTCTGTCTATATAAAAAACTAAAAAAATTAGCTGGGCATGTTAGCATATGCCTGGAATCCCATTTACTTGGGAGCCTGAGGTAGGAGGATTGCTTGAGCCCAGGAGGTCGAAGCTGCAGTGAGTCATGATTGCACCACTGCACACCAGCCTGGGTAAAAGAGTGAGACTCTTGTCTATAAAGAGAGAAAAAAAATCCACTAATACAAGACTATTGTAAATGATCTTTGTTCTATGTTGGATTAATCAATCAATAGCATTTCTATGTTACAAAAATTAAAATATGTCTCTCAGTCCTTAAAAATAGTTTATGACCTTTTTTAGATTTTGCCAATTGAGGATTTTCAGACACAGTTTAATCTGACTGCAGCAGAAGGTAAGGCATGCTACTCTCAAGCGTGGAATGTGAAGCAGGCTTTTTCTCAACACTGTGAAATGCAGAGAACTGGTTTGGGGGCATTATTTGAGAATAACCAATGAAATGAAGGGAGTTCTGGAGGACCAGCTGATGAAACATAGAGATTTATTTGCTTGACAGTTTAGACTGTTAGGCATAAGGAAAGAAGAGATATTTTGCAATGGATATTGTATGGAACATATTTAGTGGAAGCTGAATCACACTTTATGAACATGATGGAAGTATTCTGAAATTTTTGATGACTTCCCTAAGTTGATAGAGCCTCAGATTCCCATTTGAAATACCTAAGTTTCTGTCTCACCTGGTTCTTAACCATACAAGATTATAAATGTATTTATTGATCTAAAGTTATTTCTTCATCCCTTTTGACTAAAAATAAAAAATATAAAGACAGCTGATGAAAGTTTGCACTTATGACTTGAATGTTCAGGGTCACCATAATATATTTTCTCATCCTTAAGTTACTTGGCCTACATTTTTTTTTCTATTGGAATAAAGGATAAATTCTGCATTAATTCTGATGTAAGCTTGTCTGTATAAAATCCTTATGTAAATGTTAGAATTAGAAAAGTCTTTGATATCCCCAAGGTGGCAAAGTATTGTGGTGAATGATGGCACTTTCAGAACTGAGTAGACTCAAGTTTGAATATGAGCTTAGATACTATATATTATGTGGAACATATAATATGAAGTATTCCCTGTCAGCTGCTGTTTCCTCATCTGTAAAATGGGCATATAACCTTAATTCATAGGGAAATGTAAAAATCAGTTATATGATGTGTACCAAGCACTTGACATTTGGAAAAAGGGCAATAAATAATATCTATATTGTTATTATTTAATATAGTTTAGTCTCATAATTTCTTTTCTGTACTTCTGCTTTCCAAGTATACATATCATCCAAAAAACTTGCTTTCTGGAGTGTGTCCTAAAGAATAAGTAACTAAAATAATACTACATAATTTTTAGTAATATAACTTTGAATTAACTGGAATATTTAGCAATTTCATATAGTGTCCTCTTGGTATCTCAATATTACATTGACTTTAGAATCTTTATAGGCAAAAATTACAGTGAACCTCACTTGTCTTCTTAATTGTTTATGCTTCTATTCTTTATAATTAGTTTTTTTAAATAGTCCAAAGTAAATCTTCAATATGGTCAAGTAGAGGAAACGATTAGATGAGTGTATCACACCGTATATTATCATATAATGTACACTAACTACATTTATTTTTATCCTGTGACCCAAGAGAAGATTATTAAGCATGAAACTTTACCCTATGGAAGACCCAGAGTTCTCCAGAAGAAAAACACCATCTGTCTTCTTTCCCAGCGCCAGTTTATGAGTGGATACAGCCAAGACATCTTAATGCCCCTTTGGACATCCTATACCGTGGACAGAAATGCAAGTATTTGTCACCTCTTTCTCTATGTGTGGCTGTTTCAAATGAACGATTAGGCAGAACATTGACTGCATAGTTTCTCACTGTTAACCTTGGCTTTATCCTCAGTTTCCACATTAGAGGAACACTGAACAGGGAGTCAGAAAAATTACATTCCAGTTCAAGCTGTGCCACGAAGCAGCTGCCTGACTTTGAGAACTCAGACCAGATTTCTTCTGTGAAATGAGGGTTGTGTAGTAAAGAATTCTCTTTTGCCTCCCTGCCCCCAGTTTTGATATTTTATGATTTTGATTTATAATTGCATGAAATCAGCCTTAGGACCAGTCATGGTTATCCATTTCTAAATACGTGGCTATGTGAGGGCAAGTGTTTCCTTCAGCTGCTCAAATCTAAGAGGGCCTCACTGTTTGGCAAAGCTGTCATTATCACTCAGTAAATTCATTACAAGACATCTATAGGAAGACTCACCAGGGAGAAGCCAGAATCCCACCCACCACCAACACCAGAGGAGGTAGGACTTGAAAGGAGTGAGGGCAAATATCTCAAAATAAGAGCAGCCTTCCCCCTTACTTGTGGCCTCCCAGGTGCTCTGGTAGAAGGAGGAATGGTGAAGGCGATGGTCCTAGAAAGAGAAGGGGGAAGAGATGAGATTGTGATCTTACGAGGAATAAAATTTTAAACTGGGCTGAAACTGAAAGTGACAGGAAGGTATGGAATGCCCCAGAGGGAAGGACAGAGGGATTTGAGAGAGCATCCTTGAGGGCAGCTGTTGAATTTTAAAAATAAAACTATTTACTAATCAGTGAGACTGCTAAATAAAAAGACAGGGATACGTGTGTTTATATATAATTTCTATGTTAAAAATATATGATACCCACATATATTTATATAAAGTTTCTTGAACTTTGATCTTTAAAATTTTTCAAGACTGTCTTTAAATACCAAACATTTTTTGATTTTGTAATTGATCAGTCTACACCATTTTTTATAGGCACCTCATTCTGTTTATTAATATTTATACCTGAATTATGGTGCTCCTTGATTCCATTTTGTTTTCTTCTACAATTAAAAAGCGTGACTTTACAGTCATCGTGATGCTTGAGGTTTTTCCATTGCTGTTCAGTGACTGCCTCCCTTGCCCCACCAACTTTTGGCACTGTAGTTGGCTGTGGAAGATAGACTCAGATGTCTAAAAATCAACATTTTACTATGTAAGAGCTTAAAATTATATAGATCAAAACATTGTAAACATTATTTCGTATTAGCACAGCAGAATCTGAAGATATTTGCACATATGTGACAATTAGTATCTTTAATATTGTGAAGGATTTTTACACTTTAGTTAGAAAAAAAGGTGAATATACTAGTAGGAAAATGGGAAAATAGTGAAGGACATGACCTGACAGCTGGAACTGCGTAATTTCATGAGGTAGTTCACCTTTCAGTATTAATAAAGCGGTTTCCTTTTCTGTGCCTGATATGTGAGAGTTCTTTTTCATTTTGTTCTTTAGGACAGTTTCTCTACAGAAGACTTTTCTAACTGTCTCTACCAGGACTTTAGAATTTCCCTTAGTCCTGTTCATAAATGTTCATTTTATAAAAATAACACCAAAGTGAGTTACGGGTTCCTCTCCCCACCACGTAAGTTCCTTTCTCTCCTGACCGTCCCTTTTCTTACCCTCTTCTCTTCCTTTTCATTTGCTTTCTTGTTTATCCTACCATACATTATAGGGGAATATATGTAGCTTTGTTTATTTGTTGGTGAAAAACTGTGAATTTGGTCTATAACTACCGAGGAGAAAATTTTAATCATCTAAAACTTGAATTTTATAAAACTGTATTTTTGTTGGGAGGGTGGTTGATTCTGTGCAGTTACAATAGGCAGAACACTTTATATTTCCCTTCTGCATTTCTTTTAAACAGAATTAGAGAAAACTTTAAAGTTGGAAGAATATATCAAGACTTTTAGGAAGAAGATCTAACTTTGTTGTTTAAAAAGAAAATGCGATTGTCAGAGAACTGGGTAAAGGTAGAGGCTTAAGTATGCTTGCATTTTCACTGATGCGGAACCTCTAGGGAATGGTTTTTTTTTGAAGCTAAGGTTTCTGTTTTTTGAAATGGCAAATTTGTATGTTGATGAGAAGCCATTTTGGGGCCAGCCTTAAAAGGCAAACATCAGAAAGCTCCAGGTACTCCAATACCATCAGCATCCAGTTCATTCCCAGAGTATGTGTCTGAAGTCAGAACCTGGCTATTGCATTGTAAAAATAGACCAGGCCCAAGCCTCAAGTTCATACAGAAAAGACTTGTATGGCATTTCGAGACAGACATTCTGTGATGTTTTTTCTGGTTAGCAGGTGTTGTTCTAGAGCCAGATGTTCTCTTTTTTGTTTTCACTATGAAAAAGTTTAAGGAAAGAAGATTGTCAGCCCAATTCCTTTTAGTTGAAATAAGGCTAATCAAGTTTGAATATGTTTAATTTGGAGCTCTTGTTATTAAAGTTCCTGTTTCTTTAAAACATCTTGTAAAGACTTTTATTTTTTAAAGGACTTGAGCAAACACACTACATTTTCCCTTGACCCAGTACCTGGGAAAGTTTTACAGGTTTAAGATAGTACTCAACTAGTTTTTAAAAATGTTCCCTCTACCATGAGATATCTAATTTGTCCTCTTTTCTCCTTGTAGAACTACATAAAAATTCAAGTGGAATATATTCTGAAGCTTTGCTTACTACAAATATAGTGCCAATGTACCAGAGTTTTCAAGGTAAAAAATGTTAACTCTATATTTGATAATTTTAATGAATTTCTGCACATATAGGCATAATTCATTTGTAATAGGACTTATGATCTAAATTAAATGAATTAATACCAAATATATTCTTAAAGGTTTGTTTATCTTTGAGAATACTAGTACACAAAAAATCTACAAATATTAGAATTATCGTATATTCCAGTATCCATTCTGCTTTATATTTAAGTGTTTGTAAACATTTTTGGTAAGAAAGTATGTGATGTTCTTCCTAAACTTATCAGGCTAATACAGTCTGCTAACACTTATATTAATTTTCATTTGGCTTTCATGCTTAACTTTTTGGCAGCTCTTGATAATTGTTTTTGTTTTCAAATGAATAGCTTTTATATCATCATTAACTATTGCAGCATTTGACTTTTACAGCAATAAAAATAGTCACACTTAATTGATGTATAGAATATCAAAATATAAGCATGTAAGAAGTTTTTAGTCTAATTTATATCTAGAATATTTGTGAATATTTCAGCAATATTAATATTAATATTAATATTCAGCTATTAATAGGAAATCTGAATAATATACCTCGTTTGTGTCTGTGATCTTGCTGTGCTTTAGTGATGACAATGATCACAATTTCAGCATGATGCACTTGTTCAGTAATGCCTCAAATAGAGTTGAGCTCAACATTTGTCTGTGAGTTGTTTCAAAGGCCAAAGCTGAACAATGAATTTTTGGCCCAACACTAAGATTGGAGCCAAGGCTGGGTATGGTAGCTCATGCTTGCAGTCCCAGCACTTTGGGGAGGCCAACTCGGGAGGACTGCTTGAGGCCAGGAGTTCGAGATCAGCCTGGGAAACAGTGACACCTAGTCTCTAGTCTCTACAGAAAATTTTAATTAGCTGAGCATGGTGATGCACACCTGTAGTCCTAGCTATTCTGGAGACTGAGTCAGGAGCATCTCTTGACCCCAAGAGTTTGAGGTTGCAGTGAGCTATGATTGTGCCATGCACTCCAGCCTGGGTGATACAGCAAGACCCTGTCTCTAAACAAAGCAAGACAAAGACTGAAGCCAAACTTGACATTATTTATTATAAATGCTAATTTTGAATCATGGTGTTAATTTATTTCACATGACAACATGGTACTACCTTGTTCTTCTGAAAGTACACCGTCTTCTATTTTGTTTCAGTTATATGGCGCTACGTTCATGACACCCTACTGCGAAAGTATGCTGAAGAAAGAAATGGTGTCAATGTCGTCAGTGGTCCTGTGTTTGACTTTGATTATGATGGACATTATGATCCTTCAGAGATTCTGAGGCAGTAAGAACATACTTCATTACTCTCAAAAATGGGTATCAAATGGGATTACCATCCAGTTGAGTCAACAGAAACTTTTTTATTCAGTGTCATGTATTTATGTGTATGACACTGCTGACTACACAGGAAGGCTCTTGAAATATCTGATTAATGTTGACGTTTTGCTCAATGTTCAATAAAATATTTTTAGATGAAAGAAGTAGTGTTTCTCACCCATTCAGTTCAGTTGAATAATTTTTTAGCTCAGTTTAAATGTTCAACTCAGTGCTTAAGATCTGTGTGGCTGATTGTTAAGGTATGATCTTAATGATACTGTCAGTCAGAAGATGAAGAATTCTGTGGTTGACTACAGGTATCCTGAGTCTAGGAATGAATAGGGTTATAAAGCTATAGTGCTTGGAGTCTGGTGCCCTTGGGGGTGAATGGTATGGTTTTTACTCAACTCTGGCTGGAGGGGCATGATACAAAGCAACCATCTGGAGGAAGCCATCAGTGGTGCTTTTTTAAAAAAAAGAGAGGGAGAGAACATTTTAGAAACTGATTGATCTTTATTAAAACAATACAGTGTTTTTGGAAGCAATTCTGCTGTTAAGTCTGTAGGATAAAGACTGAGATTCAGCCCCTCTCAGAACTTTCCTACTCTCCCAGGCTGACTTAGATATATGTGACTTACAAAATATATCAGAAAGCACATCAGTTTGTAAAGTTACAGATCTTGCTTTCCTTTGAGGCATATACACTGTAGCACTAGAGTGGATAAAGAAGAGAACCGCATGTGCTCCCTACCCACGGCTTCACCCAGAGCCCTCTGTTTAAATCTGTTTTATAGATTATGATTCTACATAAGGTCATATTTGAAAACAATGATCCCACTACCTTAAATTTTGAAAGATGCTGAAAAAAAAAACAAACACAGCCTTAAAACAAAAGGAAATAAGAGAATGACTATGAGGTAAAGATGTTTGGGACATCTTTGGTAATATACTGTAGTTAAAAAATTAAGTTTTGAAGATAAGGAAGAAAATCCAGTTAAAACAAACAATTCATGACAACACACCTCCCTGAAGAAGCTAATATAAAAAAATCCCTAACCAGTTCTTTCTCTGCCCACTGTTTGTCTATAATGGCCTAGAAGTTAAGACTATCAATAATGGGCGTAGGTGTTAAAAAATGATCTTTTCTTTAGTGTTTCAATTTCAGTGTCTTTAGGTAGTACTTAAAGAATTCCAAAAGTCAATAAATTTCTACAGAAAATAATAAGTATTTGGACTGTGTTTATCTGCCTGTCTTCTAATTATTACACTCAGTCTGGCAGAATATGTTGAGTGACTGTGATTACTAGCTTCTTATATTTAATTATTTGTTGGAATTTGATTTTTATATGTATTAAAAACATCCTCCACTGAAATATTCATCAAGAAAAAAGATAGTTATTTCTTTCTTAAAATGAATATTGGCATATTTTACAGAAAAAGAAGAGTCATCCGTAATCAAGAAATTTTGATTCCAACTCACTTCTTTATTGTGCTAACAAGCTGTAAAGATCCATCTCAGACTCCTTTGCACTGTGAAAACTTAGACACCTTAGCTTTCATTTTGCCTCACAGGTCTGATAACAGTGAGAGCTGTGTGGTAAGTAGCTTTTGTATGTTTACTTTGCATATTGAAAATCTAAGCATATGCATATTTGTTTGTGTCATTTATCTGACATTCCAGTGAGAGAAGACACAGCACTTGAATACACATGGACTTTGAAATTACAGGATGCCTTAAAATTTGATCCTTTAAGATGACATATCTTTGGGGAAGACTACCCTCTTTGTTTTTTTTAGTACCTTTTTTTAATATTAAAATAATTCTAATTTGCATGTTTGTAGGCTGTTCTGGAGAGTCGGGAAATGGGGGACCTGATCCGGGATGGCTTTCCATAAGGCAAGGATGGGAGAAAGCCCTTGCCCCCTGGGAAAGTGCTGAGTGCACTTTGCTGCCAGAAACAAAGGATTCCACGTGCCATTCAAATACCCCTTGAAGGGCGTGAAACCCTTCTGGGCCTCTAAACAATCTAAAGAACTGACTTGGTCTAATAATCTCACCCATCCCCAACTCAGAGTCTGGTTTGAACTTTGATTCCTTAGTAAGAGGCATGGGGTGGAAGGTGGGGGTGGTACAGAGTGTCTGCATTTTTCATTTTCTTTCTTTTCTCTTTTTTTTTTTTTTTTTTTTTTTTAAAGGTAGGGTCTTGCTTTGTTGCCCAGGCTTGTCTTAAACTCCTGGCCTCAAATGACCCTTTTACCTTGGCCTCCCAAAGTGCTGAGATTGCAGGCATAAGCCACCATGACTGGCCCCTTTGTCTGGTAAAGATATTAAAAATCAGATCAGAATAAAACTTTTTATGGCTTAACCACTAAATTCTAGGTTTATCTGAAGTATGGATTTTCTCGTATTTCAAAACTGGATTTATAATTTCAGAATATCAGCACTGTTATAAATCACTCTTCAAGTTAGACAACATTTCAAATTTTCTATATATCACTTAATTAAAAATCTTATCCTTTCTTATCCTCTTGTCATCCCAGTGTGTTTGGGAATAATGGTTTTATATTATCAATTTTTAAAATGTACATTGTAGATTTGGACATCAAGACTGCATAAAAGTTTAGCAATTTTTTTTTTTTTTTTTTTTTTTTTTGAGAAGAAGTCTCACTCTGTCATCCAGGCTGGAGGGCAATAGTGCAACCTCTGCTCACTGCAACCTCCACTTACTGGGCTCAAGTGATTCTCCTGCCTCAGCCTCCTGAGTAGCTAGGACTATAGGCACTTACCACCAAACCCAGCTAATTTTTGTATTTTTAGTAGAGAAAGGGTTTCACTATGTTGGCCAGGCTAATCTCGAACACCTGACCTCAGGTGATCCGCTGGCCTTGGCCTCCCAAAGTGGTGGGATTACAGGCATGAGCCACTGCACCCAGCCCATTTTAGCAATTTTTAAATTTTCTCATATGATGAGCCAAAATATTTTTCTTTCAGAGTACTTCCCACATTTCCTATTTTTTTTCCATTGAAGTGACACCAAGTCAGTCTAGACCTGAATCTGCAAAAAGATTTAACTTTCATACCAGTTCCAATGGATGGGTTGTAGGTAACTGGAGTTAGGATCTTGAGACCTAGTATGACTCAGCAGCTGCATTCACTCATTCATTCACTACTTCTTCAATTCAGCCATTCATTCATTCCTCTGATATTTATAATCAGGTGCTGTAGATACTGAGGACACAGAAGGGAACAAAACAGTGAGCCCAGGAGTATAATACAAGTATAATACAATGCACCATTTGCCATCCCTGATGTGGTAGTCTTTCTGTGTATCATTAAAATTCATGAAGATATGTCTCTCCTTAATGGCTTCTATGGTAAAGTTTCAGAATTACTTTTTCCTATAGAACACATTTCTCATCAAGTTATTTTCCCCTTATTCTTCAGAATTAAATACAGAATAGCAAGACTTTAACTAGTTGGCTGCCTGATGATTGTCTGACTCTGCTCAAAGTTGTCAATATTGTGAGCATTCTTGGACACATGCAGCTATTCCTTCTTCATTATTTTCTTTCCTTTGAGAGATTATATTGTCATTGAATGTATCAGTTAGAGTAGAGTTCCGCAGCAAATAACAGAAACCCCTTTGCAGTGGCTTAAGCAAGTCAGGGGTTCCTTCTGGAACAGGAAGTCCAGCTGTACACAGTCCTTGGATGGCACTTTGGGTCAGCAGCACGATTAGGGACTCAGAACTTTTCCCTTTTTTTGCCCTACCTTTCTTAGCATGTGGCTTTGGCCCACTTGGGCTGAAGAGCGGCTTCTGCTTCTCTAATATCATATCTCAGTTCTGCCCCCAATTCACCTGAAAAAGAAGGCAGCCACAGGCATGTGCTTACATCTCATTGAGCAAAGTGATGTCAAGTGCCATGAGTTAGGCATTGAGTTCCTTTCCCAACTCCAGCATTCCCAGTGCTATTATGCCACTACTGTAATGAGAACATTAATCAAATTCTACAATGGCACTGTGCCTAGGAGATACTAAATATTGAACTTGAGCCAGTGAAGGGATTGTTTTAAGGTATATCGTACAAACGTATTGATTCCTCTGTTTCATCTCTTAAAGTAATGACTAAGGATTAGTTGGAACAGATGCCTTGAATGTACTTTTTAATCTGTTCCTCTGAATGTTGGAACAGATGGCAATTATTGTCTGGTCAGGGAGTCCACTGAGTCAGGAATGTTCGCCCTTAGAGCTAGAGTAAGGATTGTTACAGAGAGGGAGACTGAGTATGGAGTAGTGGGTGGTTGGAGGCTAATGGGAAAACAGAGGTTGTTGGTCTGTTTTATATGTGAAATATCTGTGTTTATCATTTTCAATGAGTAATGTCCCAAGAGTTACATGAACCTTTATTAAGAATGCCTTTAAAGTACAATCATAGCCCATGGACTAATGGATATATTCTTTGTCTAACTTTCCCCAGTGGCTAATTTCAGGAAAAATTAAGCTAACACATGGATGTGTGATTCCCATTCCTATTGCCTGCTTCAGTGACCACATTTCCTTCCATTTGCCAGAATATCAGTCTTTAATTCTTTTCAGATCTCATATCATTTAAGACTTTACCATCTCACCAGAAATGAAACTGTGCTTTACCACTTCCTCCAAGCCCATCTTCATGCATCTGTATCGATAAAACATTCTCATAGGAAGTAGTATTTGTGTAGTACATTTGCACATATCATTACATTTGATCCTCAAAACAGCCCGATGAGGAGGATACTGATACAGGAATCCAGATTTGTATGTTAAATAACTTGCCTTCGTTTACCTGGTAGATAGTCACAGAACCAGTCTCTTTTTAAAAATTTTCCAACTTTTATTTTAAGTTCAGGGATATGTGTACAGGATGTGCAGGTTTGTTGCATAGGTAAACGTGTGCCATGGTGGTTCTCGGCACAGATGATCCCATTACCCTGTTATTAAGCCCAGCATCCAATAGCTGTTTTTTCTGATATTCCTCCTTCCACCCCCTGCTCTCCAACAGGCCCCCAGTGTATGTTGTTCCCCCACATGTGTCTATGTGTTCTCATCCTTTGGCTCCCTCTTATAATTGAGAACATGTAGTGTTTGGTTTCCTGTTTGCTAAGGATAATGGCCTCCAGCTCCATCCATGTCACTGCAAAGGACATGATCTTGCTCCTTTTTATGGCTGCATAGTATTCCATAGTGTGCATATACCACATTTTCTTTATCTAGTCTATCATTGATGGGCATGTAAGTTGATTCTATGTCTTTCCTATTGTGAATACTGCTGCACTGAACATATGTGTACATGTATCTGTATAACAGAACAATTTATATTCCTTTGGGTATATTCACGGTAATGGGATTGCTGGGCCAAATGGTATTCCTGCTTCTAGGTCTTTGAGGAATTGCCACACTGTCTTTAGTTCATAGTGGTTAAACTAATTTACACTTCTACCAACAATGTAAAAGCATTCCTTTTTTCCACAACCTTACCAGCATCTGTTGTTTTTTGACTCTTTTATAGTAGCCATTCTGAGAACCAGATTCTTTACATTCATTCCCATATTCTTTCTATCATGCCATGGAATTTGTTTTCTCACTTTTTTTTTAATCCCACACCATTGAAGTTGCTTAAACCCATGTAATGCGTGATCATCTGTTCCAAGTATATATATTTTTTCCAAACTTATACAACTAATTAAACAGACATGCATGGTATGTATTAGAAGGACAGCTACTCAAGAGGAGAGATAATGCCTAACAAATCATGTGGCATGTTCCACTTCAGAGCTGAAATCTCATAAATGATTAAACTGGGGAGATGGAGCGCTTATAGAGGTGAACTGAGTGTTCTCTTGGTAACTTTTCTTTTATATTTCCTATTCTCCTAGCATGGGAAGCATGAATCCTCATGGGTTGAAGAATTGTTAATGTTACACAGAGCACGAATCACAGATGTTGAGCACGTCACTGGACTCAGCTTCTATCAACAAAGAAAAGAGCCAGTTTCAGACATTTTAAAGCTGAAAACACATTTGCTAACCTTTAGCCAAGAAGACTGATATTTTTTTAATTCCCAAACACCATAAATCTTTTTGAGAGAACCTTATATTTTATACAGTCCTCTATCCACACTATTGCGTTGTTCAGAAACTATCGACCAGAGTTAGAACGGAGCCCTCGGTGACACGGACATCTCAGGGAAACTTGCGTACTCAGCACAGCAGTGAGAGAGTGTTCCTGTTGAATCTCGCACATATTTGAATGTGTAAGCATTGTATACATCGATCAAGTTTGGGGGAATAAAAACAGACCACACCTAAAACTGCCTTTTTGCTTCTCTTAAGGGAGAAGTAGCTGTGAACATTGTCTGGATACCAGATATTTGAATCTTACTGTTGGTAACAAACCTTGATGTATTGGGCAAACAGTAGATTTATCGGTAGGATTGGGGTAGCCCATGTTACGTGACTATCTTTATGAGAATTTTAAAGCGGTCAGGATTTCTTTTAACTTGGAGTTTCATTTCTTTTCATTTTAATCAGAAAAAAAAAAATTAACAGAAGCCAAAATACTTCTGAGACACTCTTTCAATCTTTGTTGTATATCCCCTCCAAAGCCAAATTATTAACCTTGGGTTTTTGTTTTTCCTTTTTTAATTTTTTTGATTGGATTTTTTTAGGTTTAATGATTCAAATGAGTTCAACTTCAAGGAAAGATCTTTGGCTATACTTACCTATTATAGTCTTACTCTGTATTAAAAAATATATATATTCCCATCTTGCTTACTGGTAATTAACATAGGTTTAAAATTGCTTTAAGTGTGGCCCTTTAGACTGCTAAAATTGTATCTTATCTTGGCAAAACTTCAGAGCACCGGTCAGCACATGCAAGGTGCCATTTTTTACTGAGATGGTGGGAGTCTTTCTCTCCGCACAAGACTTCCTCTAGCAGCAACAGAGCTGTTCTCTGTTGAGCGGTTCATTTTGAAGTTCCATAGTTTAAAGAGAACATGTCACCAATCACCTCACATCTTCTTGGTGGACATGAAAAATGAACAATGACCTTGATTACTACCTTGACTGTACCTTTTTGTCCCTACCTGTGAGCCATCTAAGATTTCATTAACTTTTAGGCTACCTAGCTCCAATTTAGGTATAATTTTAGTACACCAAAGATTTTTATATGTTCTTCATATGACCATTCTTCAACAACCTAAAGGCCAGCTGCAAAGACCTTTGAAAAATACAATTTGCAACTGAAAATTATGTAATAATTTAGGAAGTTTCATTTTTTTTTTTTAAGTCCTGCAGTTTCCTCAGGCTCTGTATATTTTTTTCAGTCTGTTTTCTCTGCTGTTCAGATTAGGTAATTTCTATTCTTCTGTCTTAAAGCTCACTAATTCTTTCTTCTGTCTAATCTGTTCTGCTGTTGAGCCCATTTATTCCTGATTTTTATATTTTAGTTATTGTATGTTTTATTTCTAAAATTTCCATTTGGTTTTTCTTTATATGTTCTATTTGCTTAGACTTTCTGTCTCTTTGTTGAGACTTTTTATGTTTTTATTTGTTTCAAGTGTGTTTATATTTGCTTGTTGAAGCATTTTTATGATGGCTGCTGTAAAATCCTCATCAGATAATTTCAACATCTGTCACCTCATTGTTTGCATCTGCTGATGGTCTTTTTTCCATTCAGAAAGATTTGCCTGTTTCTTGGCATGTGGAATGATTTTTGATTGAAACCTAGATATTTTTAAGTATTATGTTATGAAACTGTACATCTTATGTAAATCTTCTGCTTTAGTCAAGTTTCTCTGATACCACCACAGCAGGGGAATTGGGAGCACTGCCTCATTATTACCAGGTATGACTTGGAGTCCAGGTTCCCTTCTTAGCCTACCTTGACACTTGGAGTGACAGGGTCCCCTTGTTACGGCTGGGCAAGGTGAGAATTCAGTTTCCCATTAGGCCTCTATTGATTCCTCCCTGGCAGGGATGTGCAGGGCACCGTTTGCTGCACCCTGGGAATCTCTACGGATGCTGTGGGATAGGAGTGACCAGGAAGGGCTTTATTACACCAGGTGGGAATGAAATTCCCAGTGGCCTATACAGGTTTCTCCAGCACCGCTCTGGTAGGAGAGTTGGGACACCTCTTTACAGCTTGGTGAGAGTGTAGATCTAGGCTCCTCACTCAGCATTTCCTGGTATGGGTGGGGCCATGTTTTTTCCATGGTGTTTGGTTGGAGTAGAGCCGTCTTTACTCTTGCTTGGCTACCCTTTCTGGTCCTTTGGCAGGAGAAAGAGCATGGGACTCTTTTAGGGATTTTTCTTTCCCCTGCATTTGTTGACATTTCCAGGTTGCTGACTTTTTCAGCTCCAAGTTGGAAATATTTGAGCTGAAAAGAAAACGCAGGGAACTCATCACAGTGTTGTTCCTTGGGCCCCAATGTTCCTAGCCTGTCTATTTTCTCTCTACTGTTAAGAGTCTTGCTGTGTTTTATTATAATATCCAGGATTTTTGTATTCATTTAGCAGAAGGATATCTACTCTGTCCTTGTAGAAGTGTCTCACTGATTTTTATATACTCTTCCAGCACACAAACATACACAATTTAACTCAAAGCATCTTAGCAGAGCTTAATTAAATGGATAGATGCCTGTTCCCTTTGCTGGACACCAAGAATACAGAAAAGAACAAGTGACAGTTTTCACCGTCTTAGGGAAAAGATGCAGCAGAAGTGTGAATGATCCCTAAAGAGTGATAGATGTTACCGTGAAGCCACAGGAAGGGTACCAGGCAGCACAGAAGACACATTGGATGCCTCTTAGTAGTAGAGGCAGTGGCTTCCCAGCCTGGGGCTAAGGCTTGAAGGGTGAATTGGAGCTTTTCAGATGAGCAAGGCAAAGAAGGGACCTTCTAATATTCCTTGGATGGATACATTTTTAACATTTCCTCATTTATAGCTACCTATATTTTCTACAAGTGTCACTGTGACCAACTTATGTACAAATAGTTTTTCTTGCTTTGTTATAATAACCTGTTCTTAAAGAAAATGTCAGACTCTACATTCTTTTTTTTTTTTCTGAGGCGGAGTTTCGCTCTTGTTACCCAGGCTGGAGTGCAATGGCGCGATCTCGGCTCACCGCAACCTCCGCCTCCTGGGTTCAGGCAATTCTCCTGCCTCAGCCTCCTGAGTAGCTGGGATTACAGGCACGCACCACCATGCCCAGCTAATTTTTTGTAGCTTTAGTAGAGACGGGGTTACACCATGTTGACCAGGATGGTCTCGATCTCTTGACCTCGTGATCCACCAGCCTCGGCCTCCCAAAGTGCTGGGATTACAGGCTTGAGCCACCGGGCCCGACCCCAGACTCTACATTCTATGCTGACTCTTAAGGAAGGGCCCCCCACATCTGCTCCTACCTAGCTTTTTTTTTGTGATTTTTACACAGTATTCCTTTTTTCTTTTCTTTTCTTGAAAGAGACCCCTCCTTTTGCCATTTTATCAGTTTCAATCTGTTTTTTAAAATCAGTCTAAATCTGATAAAATGGTAAATGTGACTGATCTCTACTTCCCCAATTTGAATGATAAATTCCCATTTACCATTCAAAGTAGGATAAATTCCCATTTACCATTCAAAGTGGGATAAATGTCTTTATCCTACTTTCTTCAATAAAGGGTGTTCTTTGCTTTTCAAATGCAAAGTGAAACCTTAATTTATCCTGAATTTTACTGCCATGCTTCAAGTCAGTACTTCTTAAGTGAGGTAAGTAACCTCCATAGAAAAGTTCTATCAGTTCATTCATGAAAGAACAAAGAACCTGGAAAAATATAAGAATATTTTCTAAGAATCAGAGAACAGAGGACAAACCTTAGGGAGAAGAAGGCAGAGGCTCATGTTCCGGCAGGGAAGTGACTGCATAGTCTACAAGGACTGTTAGGCCAGTTGGCCAGTCCTGTTTAAGGAGACAAGCTGGGTATGGAGCAGGGACCACCCTGTCCTCTGGGAAAGGTTGTTACCCCCTTCACTTTTCTTCTGTCATTACCCACAATCACTGTCCTCCTTTGCACTATGGTAGATGCTTATCCATCATGAATGGATATTTGAACTTTGAAACTGAATGTGGTGATTGCACTTCATGCTGAAGCTTATCACAGGGTGCTTTCATAAGCATTAAATAAAATTTTATAATGGCTGCAGTCCAAGGACATTTCCCTGGTTTTTGGCCAGTCTAAATATCGTAAGAGAGAGAGAAAAAAAGTGTACGGAATAGAGTTGTCTCTAAGGTAAGAAATGTGGATGTTCAAATAAAACATATATACAGAACCCTGGCTGCTTTCCTATGTGGCTATGTGTGTGGAGGATGGGCAGGGTCATGGGCGACAGTGCTTCTCTTCAGACATGAAACTGAGTCCAAGGGTTGTTGATGGTTAACCACAGCTGTATTGTTGGAAGGCAAAAAAATACAAAGTTCATTTCAGGTCATAGAGTAAACATTTCTGATCTGTGACCTATATCCTTGCTCTTGGTATTTTAGTTATATTTAATCATACTTCCAGGTAAAAACAAATGACCGGCACATACTTTAGGATTTAGAATGGTCTGGGACCAGACTTGGAACTTCCGTGGATTCTTTTCATGTGAAATTTTTGTATTTATCTTCTTCATTATAGTGATTGAAGAAAAAAAAATGTTTACTAGAAATCATATCTATACCAGAACTCATAGATAAGTGAACTATGTTTTAGTCTACAAGAAACGGAAGAACCTCTGAACGAGGCATTATACTCATGGGATGTCAAAAGGAAAGAACATAAAAGAAGCCTCTTTCATCCTACCCAATGCTGTTTTAAATTTAACTTTTTACTTGTCTGTAAATTCTCAATTCAAGGGATGATTTTAGGATTTTAATTAAAATGGCATATTTTAAATTATATGTCAGAAATTCAGAACTCAGAATGGAATATGCTTTGAGTTTCACATAGTAGAGATACAAAACAATGTAAGAAATATATAGGAAATACATGTTTTACAGTGTCTCATAGTTTTGCCCCACAATATTCAGATATTTTTCACTGTCAAAAAAATTTATGCATATACTTAGATGGCATTGTGCTGGCTGTGACATAAAGGAAATAAAACAGGGATCTCAGAAGTGAAAGTTTATAACTTACTAAAAACTCGAAAGGATTTTAAACGAGACTGAAATGTTCTCAGTCCAATGAATGGATCTTGTTCAAATTTTCACAGTTTAGAAAATCTCTGATGACACCTACCATTTTGGATTCTCTGTTTTATTCTATATCTTGACACAATGCCACTGTCTGTTTTGGAGAGTTACCCACTTACATTAAGGTCCAAACAGAAGCAAGATGGTAAATCGGTGGGTCCTTTGTCTGGGTACTTGTTCATAAGCTATCTCTGCAGTTTTACTCAACAGCACACTTTATTGGCACTGGAATAGATTTCCCCAGCTCAGGGTTGACAGTAGATTTCAAAGCTGCACTTACTTTTTGTCAGGCATTAGGGGTAAGTTGGAGAACAGGGCAGATGGGGTGCCTCCCCCTTTGGGGCTCTCTTGTCAATATTTGACCTTTATTTCAAGGTCCAGCCAAAAGCCATATCCGTAGGATCCATTGGTCATGTGATCAGACTTCGGTGGTCAACATTGAAGGTAACACACAGCACACGCCCTCAGTCTCGTTCTTGTTATGTATTATAGTTGCAGTAGAACTACAGATGTGTAATGCAATTTGTTATTCCATAACCCATACACCATGTTGTTAGATGGCACTGTGGCCTACTAAGAAATTTTACCAGAACCCAGACTCCAAATCCAAATATACAAGTTGCTAAAACCGGTCTTTGCAAGCATAACATGAAATAAGATAATTTCAAGGTGCTGTGGTTATAGGTAGAAGAGGATTGTTAGCTTCCACTTGGGGCTTCCAGGGACCTGATGGGATCTTATCCTACAGAGAACACCAACCTCTTAAGGAAACTGGGAAGTTCACAGAAGTTGCGCTACCTAAACATTTCCCAGCCTGTGATCCTATGAGAAAAGAGAAATTAGCTCAGAGCAGCCTGAGCTGTACGAGGCATGTACAATTTATCAGGCCCAGGCACTTGTGAGTGTGAGGCTGTCGTCTTACCACCCACCTCCCGCCATGCCTTGGGGCAGTTGTTTAAAGGCATTTCATTCCTGATTAGCTGCCTCACTCATTATCCTTACACGCTTGGAGTTTGTGATGAAAAGAACAATGTATAGCCAATCAATAGGTTATGTTATTTTGATGTAACTTCTTGGTAAACAATTTAGGAATTGCCTCTTTTTTTCTTTAAATGCTCACTTGTCACTGCGCTAATTGGAGCATATATTTAGGGCAAACGAATCCATGCCGCTGGGTTACAATTCTCAAAATGGGCCCAAGTAAACTCTACTTATATTAAGTTTGCTTCGGTTTCTTCATTTAGGTCAACATCTGTTACATTTGCGTAGATGATATACTTTGATCATATTCCTGAAAACTGTAACCCTGATGACATTTATGTGTGCTGTTTCACAAGTGTAACCACCTGATGGGTTCTTCCTGCCTACTGACCAGACAAAACCAATTCACTGAGACTTGCAGTAAAGACAGCACTTAATTAATGTTAGGCTAGCCACATGGCTCAGAGGTTAGGATTTTTCAAGGATGGTTTGGTAGACATGGGACTGGGGAATGGGTACTGCTGATTGAAGCAGTACCCATTTCACAGGGGTGTGAAAACAGTCCTCATGCACTGAGTCCACCTCTGAGTGGGAGACCACAGGACTGCTTAAGTCATCAGTCATGGGTCCAGGTGAAGTCAGTCAGTTGCCAGAATGTAAAAATCAGTAAAATGTATCAAAAGACTAATCTTAGGTTCTACAATAGAGATGCTATCTATAGCAACAATTGAGGAAGTCACAAATTTGCTTCATTGGATGGAGTGAAGATGGCCAGCCTGTGAGGCTAGAAGAAAGATGAGTCAGCCACATTGGATTTCTCTCACTGTCATAGTCTTTGCAAAGGCAGTTTCGCAGGGCTACAGCTCAATACTGTGGAATTTTTTTTTCAGTGGTTGTAACTCTCATTTGGCATCTTAGCATATGTATTAGTCCATTCTCACACTGCTATAGAGATGTACCTGAGACTGGGTAATTTATAAAGAAAAGAGGTTGTTTAGTTGGCTCACAGTAACGCAGGCTGCTCAGGCTTCTGCTTCTGGAAAGGCCTCAGGAAACTTACAATCATGGCAGAAGGGGAAGGGGAAGCACGCACGTATTAACATGACCAGCAGGGGAGAGCAAGAGCACAGCGGGACGTGCTACACACTTTCAAACCAGATCTCATTAGAACTCACTTACGAGAACAACAAAGGGAAGTCTGCCCCCATGATCCAGTCACCTCCCAGTGAGCCCCTCTTCCAACAGGGAGAATTACAATTTGACATGAGAGTTGGGTGGGGACACAGACTCAAACCATGTCAGCATATATTTCATACAGAGATAGATTCATTTTCATGTGATTCTCATCCTTGTGTTTGTCTGTTTGCATTGCTGTAAAGGAATACTGGGACTGGGTCATTTAAAAAGTAAAGAGATTCTTTACAGTTCTGCAGGCTATATATTAAGCGTGGCACCAGTGTCTGCTTGGCTTCGTGTGAGGCCTCAGAAAGCTTCCAATCATGGCAGAAGGCAAAGGGGAAGCCAGCATGTCACATGGCAAGAGAGGGAGCAAGAGAGAGAGGGAGGAGGTGTCATGCTGTTTGAAACACCAGCTCTTGTGTGAACTCAAAGTGAGAACTCATTACCAAGGTAGCATGAAGCCATTCATGAGAGAGCCACCCCCATGACCAAAACACCTCCCACCAGGCCCATCTCCAGGATTAAATATCACATTTCAACATGAGATTTGGAGGGAAATAAAACATCCATCTCATACAGTCATGTCTCCAAAGCCATCTGTTATTTCTCGCAAAATGTTTGGCACATAGGAGTTGCTCAGTAAAAATGTCCAGATGAATGAAAACCAAAGGTACAGTCACACCAAACACCCACTTAAGATAGCTAAGGAATAACAGGTTACAGACATACAGTCAGATAACAATTTCACAGTAATTATTCTTTGCCTCTGTAGTTTTTAAGTGTTAATGATACTTTCAATGGGATATTTTTTAAAGAGTTCATTTATAGATATCTTTCCAGTGCACAAAGCAGAATTTTTAAAAACAATAATAAACGAATAAGAATACTTTTCAAGAGTCTTTCACAATTGTTTCATTTAATCTGTCCTGTGGAAAGTCTGCTACCTGGTGAGCTCGAGGAAAGTGTGAACTTTTCAGTTTTGACATCTCCAGTGAAAACCTGTCCATAAAGCACGTAGTGTTTCTCCAGCAACAAGCTATCATAAACATTCACTGGCAAAGGTGGAGATGCAGGGTAGTGTCTCTTGGCTCTCATATCCCTCAACTTCAGGTAACACCTGCTATGAGGAAAAGCACATCAGTGCTATTGGTGTTATACTACCCCAGCAGCAAACACACTGGAGCATCAGAAGAAATAGATTTTGGGCAACTTTCACACACTTTACCAAAGAGGAGAGACGTTTTCTTACCCTCCCTCCTATCTTTGAAATTCAGGGCAATGGAGTTTAGCATTGGCTAAGATAGTAGTGAAGTGAATTAGAGGTAAGCAGCATCATCCCATCCATCAGGTGTCTGATGGAAAGTTGACAGTGAAACTAAAATATGGAACATAAATTTTCATAGATCCAACGAGCCAGTAATATTGTGATAGCCAGAGCAACTCTGAAATAGATCAAATATAATAATCATAGGTATCATTTACTGAGTGCTTGTTTCAGACATTGTGCTAAATGATTTACATTATCTAAGGAAGAATTTGAACCCAGGACTTGGCAAAGCTCATATATTTAAACAATACGTTATATTGTCTTTTTTGAAAGTACATTGAAAATGTTCCTGTTCTTTCATTAAGTTCTATTCCATCAGTAGTTGCATTCTAAAAGTTATTGAAATAAATTTATTAATAGTGTACTAATAGCATGAAATATTACCAGTAAAAAAGAGCACTTAAAACCAGGCTGGGCGCGGTGGCTCATGCCTGTAATCCCAGCGCTTTGGGAGTCCAAGGCAGGCAGATCATAAGGTCAGGAGTTCAAGACCAGCCTGGCCAACATGGTGAAACCCCGTCTCAACTGAAAATACAAAAGTTAGCTGGGCGTGGTGGTGCATGCCTGTAATCCTAGCTACTCAGGAGCCAGAGGCAGAATTGCTTGAACCTGGGAGGCAGAGGTTCTTGCAGTGAGCTATGATTGCTTCACTGCACTCCAGCCTGGGCAACAGAGTGAGACTTTGTCTCCGAAAAGGAAAAAAAAAAAATCAAGAAAAGTTAAGTCTCAAATGAAAAGTGGGCTAATGATGAGATTAAGACTTTCATAGGAAACAAATGCAAAGAACTAACAGATACGTAAAAATGTTTCTTTTTCCAAGAAAAGCAAGTGACATGATTTTGTGCTTACCACACGGGAGAAGATTTAAAAGATGCAGATCTCCAGTGTCATGAAGGTGGAATTATGGACAGTCATACTTTGGGGACATCTTGTCTCACAAGGTACTATGACATATCTGAGGACAATTTGATAATTGATTTCCAACACTCGAACACTTGTTCAACTATGACTCATATTTCAGCTCTTCAAATTTATTCTGAAGAAACCATTCTATAGTTTTACAAAAATGCAAAGTGATGTTTAGTCAAAATGATTTATTCTTATTAGAAAAATGGTAACAATATGGTATATTCACATAACAATACATTAGAACAATTTGACAATTTGGTGTTTATCTAATTTACTGAAGTAGGAAACTTCATAGTATCTTAATTGAAAATGATAGCTCTTATAATAGCTTATGATAATATGTCCATTTTGGTGAGTGAAAAAATGGAATCACTTTTTCTTCCTTGCTTACTTCCTCTCTTCTCTTTCTCTGCTTCCTTATCTCTCGTCTTCAGTTTCTTCCCTCTTACTCTTCTCTCTGGAACTTAACGCAGTAAAAGACTCAGAGTTATTACATCTGAGCAGTGGGATTTGGAATGATTCTCACATTCTTATTCCCCTATAATGAACTACTTTATAACCTGAACTAATTTTTTTTACTGATGAAAAAATCATCAGTAAAATTCATTTAGGCAAAATATATTTTTTAATGTCCTAAAATTCTTGAAGTATCTTTACCCATCTCTATATATGTGATAATAAGTGTACGAACAGCAAAAAAATATCAAGTACCTAAGGATACTGATTAGGTGCAGTTTAAGAATGAATATGTAATATTCCCTCATTATATTGCTATTTGCTACAGCGATGTTAACAGATTTCCAACAGACTCACTCTGACTTGAATTCTGCTGTACAGCACAAGACATTTGTTTTTTATCATCTTCCTTTCCACTTTCAAGCATTTCTGAGTTCTAACCTGCCCATCTTCTTTCTAGTCCCTTTTCATTTCAGACCAGATGCATCACTTCCTACAAGGCTTTGTTTCTCAAATCACACACACACACACACACACACACACACACACACCCCTGTAATTCCTACCTCTGTACTGCTTCCACCTCTCTTCTTGAATATACCCTTGTCTTTCCATTTTTCTGCTGTCTTTACCCCATTTCTTTTGCTCCCCTCTGGCCTTCTCAGCTCTTTCACTGCAGAACAGGACTAATAAGTGTTTGGTTTATATTTCCTGTCTTTATTTCCTTACTAAGCTCTCCGTTTTTTATGTGTCAGTTTCTGACCCCTCCCAACATCTCCCACCTCTGTTTTAAAAAATAATAGTGATTTTCCTATGTATAGATTTTATTTTTATTTTGAAAATTTAAAAAAATACCATAAAGTATAAGGAAGAAAATAGCACGCATTCAGGCCACCCACAACAGTTAACGTTCTGTCTTCTTTGTTAGCTTCTGGATTATTACATTAATCTCTTTTAAAAATATTTTTAATCACTGCAATATCTCAAACATTCCAATATGTCCCATTGCTTTCAGTTTTATCAATGCTTATTATATTACCTGCTATTTATAATTTATTATTTCTATATTTTTATTTTTTGGGACTTGGTATTCCCTGTTTTAAAATCTCCTGTTTTTTTTTTTTTATCATTTCTTCTTTGAGCTTCTTTTTATTTATTGAATTTGTGTTGTGTTCCTTTCTGTCAACCTGTTGAATAACATGAAGCATTTTTTCAGTGTTTGTTCTCATTCTTTGACCTTTATGTTCTTCCAAGTGGGGCAGGTAGAATGAGCCTTTCCTTTCTCCCTTCCTCTCTCCCTCTGTTTCTTCCTTCCCTCCTTCCTTCTTTCATTCCATCCTTTCTTGTTCCCTCTCTTCCCTTCTTTGTTTCCCTGTTTTAACCCTATAGTATATTTACTGAGTTTAATACTGCTTCTTTTTATGTCATTCATGATCCACATTCTATTTTAATCTGAGGTGGGTAGGTGACCGTCTCCCAATTGTGTCTGAGTTATTTCTTCCTTTAAACTACAGTATCAGGGAGGAATATTTGGTAACTTATCAACTTTTCTGAAGCCGCAAGGCAGGTTAGGGGTAGGAGAAAGGATGGATTGAGGTTGTCCTTAGACTTTTCGTGATACCGGGCCGTTTTCCTCCTCTGGAATTGTGTCTCATATAAAGTTTCTCTTCATTTCAGGTATAAATAATTCCTGTGTTAAGTGCTTTTATACTTTGGCACATTTATTTATCACCTACCCAGGAGATGTCACTTCACTGTCAAGTCTATTTTCTATTACCTTTTTCCTGTGCTCAAGCAATCCTTTGCCTCAGCCTCCCAAGTAGCTGGGACAACAGGTGCATGCCACTGTACCTGGCCTTGTTTTCCCTTTCCTTGTCTCACCACTTTTCCCATCGGGTTCCCTATTTTCCGTAGTGGTTGATTGTTTTCTCTTTCCATCTGCATGCTCCTTTGGAATGTGACTTTGCTGCTTCCCCAACAGCAGGCAGACTCTGTTCCCCATCCTCTTAATGTGAGCTGGACTTGGGACTTGCTTTGGCCAATAGAATGTGGCAGAAGTGACATTTTGCATTTTGTAAGGTGTCCTTAGGGGGTTTTGCAGCTTCTGCTTTAGGTTCCAAAAATGGAGCTCCTACCACTATGAAAAAAAAAGCCCAGGTTAAATTACTTGAATGATGAGAGACTATCCAGTAGAGAGGTCCAACCTCTTACCCAGCACCAAGGCCCCATATGAGAGATTAAGGCCACTGTATGCCCTCCAGTCCCAATAAAGCTGCCAGATGACTGCTGAGTCACAAGTGGCCCCAGAAAAGCCCATAACAAGAACCACCTGTATGAGCCCAGACAAGCCACAGAACCATGAAAACAGAAAACTGTGCAAAGCCCATACATGGGTATATAATTTGTTATGCAGCATTAGCTAAATAAGACAACTGGTTTCCATTCCAAAGTAGCCAGGAAAAGTAATAGGTAAACCCATAGTCAATTTGCTTTTCTTCATATTGAGACAATTAGTGAGAAAAATCAGGGTTCTGAAAGGCTGGGGGGCAGAGTTCAGAGCCAATTCTGGCTCTGCTTCTTGCATTCAGAATATTCCGTTTATTTCAGAAGGTTGGGATGTTTCTCCAATTAAGAGGGAGTATAAGCCACTCTCCTGCTACACTCATTCTTATAACACAATGTGTCATTTTAAACCCACTTTGGCCACTCTTCCTTGGATTGGATGAACCTAATTATGGTCTGCTTGGGGAATCTTGGCCTGAGGCTGTGGTTCTCCACTATTACTGTCTATAAAACTCAGCAAACCCCACTGATAGGTAGAATCCTGCCTATCACTCTCACGACAGTCAGTAACTCTTCCTTGTAAATACATCCTAGGTAATTCTGAGGCTCGTGGTCTATACTTTGAGAAATACAATTAACATAAATATAACATTTCAGAAAATAATAGGTCCGGTTTTACTTCTTTCCATCAGTTGTTTGTGAAGAACTGAGACACAGCCTAAGCCCCAAAGCAAGACTCCATATCTACAAAAGATACAAAAACAAATTAGCTGTACATGGTGGTATGCACCTGTAGTCCCAGCTACTCAGGAGGCTGAGGTGGGAGAATCCCTTTAGTTTGAGGCTGCAGTGAGCCATGATCATGCCACTGCACTGCAGTTTGTGTAACAGAGTGAGACCCTGTCTCAAAAGAATAAAAAATAAAGAATTGGAGGCCAGGTGCAGTGGGTCATGCCTATGATCCCAGCACTTTGGGAGGCCAAGGTGAGTGGATCACCTGAGGTTGGGAGTTCGAGACCAGCCTGACCAACATGAAGAAACCCCATCTCTGCTAAAAATACAAAATTAGCTGAGCATGGTGGCACATGCCTGTAATCTCAGCTACTCAGGAGGCTGAAGCAGGAGAATTACTTGAACCCGGGAGGCAGAGGTTGCAGTGAGTCAAGATCGTGCCATTGCACTCCAGCCTGGACAACAACAGCAAAACTCCGTCTCAAAAAAAAAAAAAAAAAATGGGCCAGAAGTCATTTGGGTGTGCATATTGATTCCATATTTAAAAGAACACAGTAGATGCATACCCATGTTCACAGCATTGTTCACACCAGCCAGAGGGTGGAAACAACCCAAGTGGCCATCAACAGATACAAGAATAAATAAAACATGGGATATTTGTGGCCTATTAGGCAGCCTTAAGAAAGAAGGACGGTCTTACACATGCTACAACATAAATGAACCTTGAGGACATTATGCTAAGTAAAATAAGCCATTCACAAAAAGACAATGTATGATTTCACTTACATAAGGCATCTGAAGGAGTCATAGTTCTAGAAATGGAAAGTAAATTGGTACTTATGAGGAACTGGAGGAATGAGGAATTGTTTAATGGGTAAAGATTTTCACTTTTACAAGATGAAAGAGCTCTGCAGATCTGTGGAACAACAATGTTAACACTACTAAACACATACAAATGTTTAAGATGGGAAATTTTATGTTATGTGAGTTTTTTTTTTAAATTGTAGTTAACCACAATTTGATTTTTTTTTTTTAATGAGGAGGAGAAGAAGGAGGAGGAGGAGGAGGAAGAGGAGGAGGTCCTGTTGAGAACATAAATGGTGAATCCTGATTACAGATAGAGAATTTGCAAGTTTGTTTTGACTGTGTTGTCACAGCAATACTAAAAACAACAGCAGTAAATACAATCGTCACTTTAGAAACATTGTTAACTCTATACATCAGATACAATTGAATATAGGAAATTCCTGCATTTGCAGAGTAGTATGTAGTTAGAGGTCAACTCTAAAGAGTTGCCCTCCCCCTGCTGGTAATTCTTGGAATTGTTCATTTGGGGGAAGGAACAAGGACAGCTAGCCTGAGAACTCAGTAAGATGCTCTTGTCATTAAAATGTAGGTGCTATCATTCATCAAAATATTTCCTGGAAAGACACCAAACTCCCATAGCTATTATCTGAAGTTATTCAGTCATACATTCTTCCATTTATTTATTTTAAAAATTTTAATTGACAAATGACAGATTGTATATATTTACAGTGTATAATGTAAAGTTTTGATATGTGTAGACATTGTGGAATGATTAAACCAAATTCTTCCACTTCTGAAAATGAATGTACAATTTATTTGACTATAGCTCACTCATTCACCAACCTATATTTAATTTTTAACATCACTGCTGTGCTAAACACTGGGATTTCAAAGGTGACATTTGTGCAGACCCAGGTTTTACATCTGATAGAGGGAGATAGACTGTAAATCATTCAACTGAATTCAGTAAAGAGTTGTAAGTGTAATAGAAGCCATCTATGTACTAGAGTATAAGAACTGGGGCATAAAGGAGGCAGTAAAGCTATTCACCAGGAATATAATTAATACTTTGGATTCCTGCCCTTTAAAAAATTAATTATTATTATTGAGATCAAGTCTCGCTCTGTCACCCAGGCTGGAGTGCAGTGGCACGATCTTGGCTCACTGAAAACCTCCCCCTTCTGGGTTCACGTGATTCTTCTGCCTCAGCCTCCCGCGTAGCTGGGATTACAGGCACTTGCCACCACGCCCAGCTAATTTTTGTGTTTTTAGTAGAGACGGGGTCTCACCATGTTGGCAAAGCTGGTCTCAGCCTCCTGACCTCAGGTGATCCATCCACCTCAGCCACCCAAAGTGTTGGGAGTATAGACGTGAGCCACACGCCTGGCCTTCCTGCCCTTTAATTTACCAAGAAGTGGTAATTTGATTATGCATAGCACACAAATATGTTAATTGTCCAAGGACATTCTCTCTCTATTTTGTTAGTTGTATTTTTAAAAATACTTTTATTTTGAAATAACTACAAATTCACAGGAAATTGCAGAGATGGATAGTACAGAGGTTCTGTGTGCCCTTTACCTGGTTTCCCCTGTGATTACATCATCAAAACCAAGGAGTTGATTGATAATGATAAAAAGCATATGCAGAATTCCATGCCCTTTTACCATATGTTTAGAGTTGATAAGTACCACTTCAATCAAGATATGGAACTATTTCATTAACATAGGGATCTCCAGGGCTACCCCTTAACGATACTACTAACCTTCTCGCTCTAGCACCATTAACTCTGGCAACTGTTCTGGAGATGACGTCTAATAAAGAGACACAGACAATTAAATCATGCAAATCTAATGCAGAGAATAAACTAAGCTTGTAACCTGTAATGGCCTGTAACTTCAATGTTATATAAATGAAATCATGCAGTATGTGACCCTTTGAGATTGCTTTTATTCCCCCCAAGTAGTGCACTTTCCTTGTAAGCAAACCAAGTTCTGCATGTATCAATAGTTTATTGCTTTTTTACAGCCAAGTTGTATTTCTGGTATGGATGTCCACAGTTTGTCGAATCAGTCACCTACTGTAGGATATTTTCAGTTATTTCCAGTTCTTATCTGTTACCCCTAACACTGTTATGAACAACTGTATGCAGGTTCTTTTGTGGACATACAGTTGCATTACTCTGAGTTAAATGTCCAGGAGGATGATTGCTAGGTTGTTTAGTAAGAGCATGTTGAGATCTTTTTGAGAAACTGCCAAACTGTTTTTCAGAGCGGCCATCACACTTAACACCACCACCTGCACTGTGGAAACATCTGTGTTTTTCCATATTCTTGCCGGCATTCATTGTCCTTATTATTTTTCATTGATTTGACTTAATAGGTATGCAGTGATAGCTCATAGTGATCTTAATTTGCATTTCACAACTGAATTATGGTGTTGCATATGTTTTCATGTGCTTATTTGACATATATGTATCCTTTTTGGTGAAATACCTCATCAGGTCTTTTGCCTGTTTTCTAAGTGAATAGTTTAATTTTTTACTGTTGCATTTTGAGAGTTCTTATAAATTCCGGACATGACTCCTTTATCAGATATGTGGTTTACAAATATTTCCTCTCAGTCTGAGGCTTGTATTTTCACATCTTTACTGGGTCTTCTGCAAGGCAAACTTTTTTTAATTTGGATGAAGTCTAATTTATCATTTCTTTTTCTTTTAGGAAGCATGCTTTTGTTGTCAGGTTTAAGAATTCATCAAACCCCGATCCTGAAAAGGTTTGCCTATGATTTCTTCTAAAGATTTATAGTTTACATTTTACTTTTACATTTATGACTCAAAAATTTAAGTTAATTTTTATATAACGTGTGAGATTTAGGTTGAAATTTACATCTTTATGAGTATACAATACCTGGCAGCACCATTTATTGAAAAGGCTATCTTTCCTCCATTACAAGGCTTTCTGACCTTTGTTAAGCATCACTTCAGTGTATTTTCCTGATCTGGGTCCTTCATCTTGTTCCACTGATGTATGCTACTGTCCCTCCACCAATAGTATGTAACCTGTTTACTGTGTCAACAAAGTAAGTCTTGAAATTGGTTAGAGTGAGTCTTCCCACTTGATTCATCTTTTTCAAATTTATTTTTAGCTATTCTAGTTCCTTTGCCTTTTCATATTATTTTATTTTATTTTATTTTATTTTATTTTATTTTTGAGACAATTCTCACTCTGTCACCCCGGCTGGAATGCAGTGGTGCAATCACTGCTCACTGCAGTCTCAACCTCCCAGTCTCAGGAGATTCTCCTGCCTTGGTCTTCTGAGTGACTGGGACCACAGGTGTGTACCACCACACCCGGTTATTTTATTTATTTTATTTTTAAAATTTATAGAAACAGGATCTTCCGCTGGGCGTGGTGGCTCCTGCCTGTAATCCTAGCACTTTGGGAGGCCGAGACAGGTGAATTGCCTGAGTTCAGAAGTTTGAGACCAGTCTGGACAACACAGCAAAACCCCATATCTACTAAAATACAAAAAAAAAAAAAATTAGCCTGGTGTGCTGATGTGCGCCTGTAATCCTAGCTACTGGGAAGGCAGAGGCAGGAGAATTGCTTGAACCTGCGAGGCGGGAGGACTCAGTGAGCTGAGATGGCACCACTGCTCTCCAGCCTGGGTGACAGAAACTCAGTCTCTTAAAAACAAAAAACAAAAAACAAACAAACAAAAGAAACAGGGTCTTTGTACATTCCCCAGGCTGGTCTTGAACTCTCGGGCTCAAGCAATCCTCCCAGCTTGGCCTCCCAAAGTGTTGAGATTACAGGAATGAGCCACTGTGCCCAGCACCATATAAATTTTAGAATAATATTGTCTGTGTCCTCATCGACAAAATTTCTTGCTGGGATTGTGATGGGAATTGCAATAAACCTATATATCAATTTGGGGAGAATTGACAACTTAACTATGTTGAGTTGTCTGATCAATGACCACAGATGTCTCTCCATTCATTTAGATCTTTGATTTCTTTCATTGCCGTTTTGTAGTTTTTGCATGCTTTTATTAGATTCACACCTAAGAATATTTTTAGTGATTGTAAAAGCTACTGTAACTAAAATTTTAGCTTCCACATTTCCATTGCTAGTATATAGAAATACAATTAATTTTATTCTAGGACGTGTTTTTGGTGGATTCCTTGGGACTTTTGTAAATAGACAATCATGCTAACTACAAAATGGGACAGTTTTGTTTTTCTCTTCCCAATGTGTGTGCCTTTTATTTCCTTTCCCTGCTTTATTGCACTGGCTAGAACTTCTAGTACCATGTTGCAAAGCAGTGGTGAGTGGACATTTTTGCCTTCTTCCTGATTCTAGCAAGAATGTGTCGTCTTTCACCCTGAAGAATGATGTTAGCTGTAGAGTTTCTTTTTCTTCTTCTTTTTGGTTGATATTAGTATTCTCTGTTTTTAGAAACAAATGTAACATCTGAATTTATCCACCACTCTAACGTACTAGAAACTCTACTCATTTAGTTTTTCTCAAGGTAAATCAGAATGTTAGTTGTTATGTTTATGACGTTTCCATTTTTGTATTAAACAGTAGCTATTTTATTTTATTTTCAAAATAAAAAACAGAAATGTATTGGCTCACATCTCTGGAGGCTGAAAGCCCAATATTGAGGTGCCACTGCTGATGAGGACTTTTGTGCTATGTCATCCCCTAGAAGAAGGTGAAGGGCAAGAGAGGGCAAGTGAGAGAAGGATGAACTAACCTTGTCCTTTTATAACAAACCAACTCCCCAGATAATGGCCTTGATCCACTTGTGAGGGTGGAGCCTGTCCTAACTACCTCTTTCATGGTCTCACCTCTTCACACTGTTGCGTTGGGGATTAAGTTTCCAATACATGCTTTTTGGGAGACACATTCAAACCATAGTTGTCATGTGATGTTAAGGAGGTGACTCACCAAAGAATCACATTAGATAGTTATTTTTTAAAAAACACACATCTAGAAAAAATAATAAATCATATAAAGAAAAACTTGCACTCCTGGTAGAATTTTTAAATATCCATATTAGCAGCATATTCATAAATAATTGTAAATTTCACCTTGTAGTAATTATATGAAAAGTGGTGATCACAGTAATAATTAGCCCATCAGTAAGTTTAAAACCTCTTTTGTGCCTTCTTTTGAGTGTTTTCATTTCTTTCTTCTTATAATGAAGTCCTCTTCCTTGTGAAGTGAGAAAAGTAAGTCATCAACTATATTGAGCCCTTGCAATTGTGTTCTATTCTCCTCCCTCGGTCTCCTGAGTGACTGGGACCAAAGGTGTGTACCACCACACCCGGCTATTTTTTTTTATTTATTTACAAAGTCTTTTAAATATTAGATCTCAGTGAAGTATCATCCTTGGATATTTTTAGGTTAGGAAATGTTAGGGGTATTTGATGTAAGAGTGCTCATGAACGCGATACACAAATACCACAGGAATTTTTGGGGAACCAGGATGTAGCCTGTGTGTTGGAGTATCCACTGGGATCTTTGAACACTGAGAGGTGCATCATACGGGGGAAAATGCCTTTCCTTGTACCTCAGGGGTCACCGAAATCTGGGTCAATCAGTGGGACCTTCACCAGCCATGTGGAAGCTCTCAGAACGACTTGCAATGGCTGCAGCTGCCTCTGGGGACATTTCTCTGAACTGTCTAGACTGTCATTTTTCAACGGCTTCTGTCTTCACAACTGTAGTGACACCGCAGGACCAAGAACTGGGCGTTACAGCTGCTTAGGGTTAAATTTGTTCTTGAGATACAATTTGTCCTTGAGCGCTGCATCTTTTCGTCCAGCAGGTGGCAGTAAGCGATTACAAGAACCAAGCATCCGCGTTAAGAGCCTTTGGAGTATACTCAGGACTGCTTGGAAGGATTATTCAACATTCTGCGAATCTGAGGTTAGCTTTTCATTTGTGTATCAACTGTAATACTGGTTTATTGGGTGCCTCTAAACGGGTGAAGTGCATACTGTTTGAGCATAAACAGATTTTACAGCAGAGCTGGTTCCGTTGAATGAGGGCTTGAGACCTGGAGATTACCTACTCAATGCCATCTTCCCCACATGCAGCCAACCACTGAGTCTTTGAAGACCCTGCTTTGGCTTAGCTTCTTGGTGGAACAACAGACCTGTAATTCTTACTAGTCACCTCGAATTAGGCATATTCAAACCATCAGTGGCGTGCAGGGGCCGGCATCCACCTACTCATGGGTGTCAATTGACAAATTGTCAGAGGTTTTGCGAGCTGGTTAACTTCACATTGTAGCCTGAAATTATCCACAGTGGAAGCATTTACAATAGAAGTCTTGTAATTCTACCAACCAAGATCTCCCTCACCTCCAGCTGTTCATTCAATATTTAGTAATATTACACTGATCTAAGCACACTTGCTTTCTCCCTGAACAACGTCCCTTTTCCTGCCCATATATCGCATCTGATATGGTTTGGATTTGTGTCCCTGCCCAAACTTCATGTTGACTTGGAGGAGGGGCCTGTGGGAGGTGACTGGATCATGGGATGGATTCCCTGCTTGCTGTTCTCATCATACTGAGTGAGTTCTCATGAGATCTGATGGTTTAAAAGTGTGTGGCACTTCCCCTTTAACTCTCTCTCTCATGCAACCATGTGAAGAGGTGCTTGCTTCCCCTTCACCTTCTGTCATGACTGTAAGTGATTTGGTTTGGCTGTGTCCCCACCAAGAGCTCATCTTGAATTATAGCTCCCATAATTCCCATGTGTTGTGGGAGGGACCCGGTGGGAGGTAACTGAATCATGGGGTGGTTTCCTCTATACTGGTTTTGAGGTAGTGAATAAGTCTCATGAGATCTGATGATTCTATAAGGGGTTTCCCCTTTAGATGGGCTCTCATTCTCTCCTGTCTGCCACCACGTTTTGCCTTCTGCCATGATTGTGAGGCCTCCCCAGCCACGTGGAACTGTGAGTCAGTTAAACCTCTTCTTCTTTATAATTTACCCATTCTTCGGTATGTCCTTATTAACAGTGTGAAAACAGACTAATACAGTAAGTTTCCTGAGGTCTCTCAGTCATGTTTCCTGTGAAGTCTGCAGAACTGTGAGTCAATTAAACCTCTTTTCTTCATATATTACCCTGTCTTGGTAGTTATTTATAGCAGTGTGAAAATGGACTGATACACCATCAGTCCCCAAACCTCTCATCACCTCACTCTACAAAGTTCAGTCCAAATTCTTCTTCCCCTGCAGTGACACTGAACTTGACCACTCTCCCCTCACCACCTCTTCTCCCCTTGCCCGTGGTTTCCTAAAACACTTTCTTTCTGTCACAGGGTAAAATGCTTTTATTTTATAACATGTGTTTCTCAAGAGCCTAGTGGCTAGACATTAGCCAATGTGTTCCTAGAGGGAACTTTGAGGCCCATGTCTGAGACTTCATGGTAACCTCAGTGGCTATGTTAGATCTTGGCAGATGGTAGATAGATGCTCATTAAATGGTTGTGGTTTTCGTTATTGCCACAGAATGATTTTCCAATTCTTTTTTGTTCCACGATCTGACCCCAACCAACCTGTGAACATTATTTTTTTTCTTATTCATCTTCATGATATTTGCTATATTTTTCTCAGGTGGTGACCCTTGGCTTGCCCCATATTCGCCTCACATCTTCTCTCTCCGTCTTTGTGTATGCTCTTCCCTCCCCACGGGCTGCCTTTCCCATTTCCTTTAGGGTCTCACTCAAATGCCATTTTCTCTGTGAAGCTATTTTCTCCTTTTCCTTTTGATTCTGCCACTCTAAGTAATCAGATCTCTACAGTCTTGCATCTGTCCACTAACTTCTATAATTCCGTGAAAAGGGGAAACTAAGCTCATCCACTGTGGTTAACTAGACCACAAAGAGGAATGCTGGCGTTCATGGAGAATATTCTGAGAGCCTTGTCAAAGTCACTCCCTTGTCCAGACCAAACAGAGGAGTGTGGATGATAGAGATTTCGGATGTGGGTTGTGAAGGGGAGGAGGGGTGGAGTTCTGTCTATTTAAAGTGGTCATCATCTGTTTGGCAGTGCTCCCTGGAGGAGACAGGGCTGTTTGTGCTCTGGGCCATATCAAAGGTGCCCTCAACACCCCACAGGCCAGGTCTGTTAGCATTCCTCATAAAACCATGTTTGGAGAGATAGCTTTTCAGAGGGAATTTTGGCTTCAAACTGGAATAAAGCATGCCTGAAATTTAATTGGGAAGTAAGGGATATAACAAGGGGGGAAAGGCAGCAATTTTGAAGTGGAAAATACCTTGCAAAGAGTAAAAATAGCGGCTTTTAAGTGGCATAAGAGGAGGTTCGGCGGCTAGCCCTTTCATTAGCTGACTTCCTGTGCCCCACTGGGACTGTCTTCTGAGGGCTGATTGCTGCCTTTGATGCCTGTAACCAGCTGGTGTCACTACTCAGGCTGAAGATTTCAGGAACACAGGTAGCTTAGCAAACAGGAAAAGAAAGTTTGTTTCATGAAACATGATCTACCAATCACCATCTGGCAAGAGATTAATAACCAGAATATATAAGGAGTTCAAACAACTTTATAAGAAAAAATTTAATAATTTGATCAAAAAATGGGCAAAAGATCTGAATAGACATTTCTCAAAAGAAGACATGCAGATACGGCTGCGGGAGTGGGGGGAATGCAAGATATGGCTAGATGCAGCCAGGTAGACACAGCCAGGTGGAACAGCTCCCACAGAGGGACCCAGATGACTGGCATGTTCCTAATAGATCCTCAGAGGGAAGGCACCGAGTGGATGGACAGAAGACACAACCTGGGCTGCAGGAGAAGAAATTGGGAACGCTGCCTGGGGATACTGCTTTCTGGGACTGATTTTTGGACCACAGAAGCTCCAGGGGAATGGGTGAGTTAAACTGACAAGAAGCAACCTGCTCTCGCCATGGGCCTCTGGACCCCGGCAGGAGGAGATCCCTGGGTCACTGTGGACACTCAAATTGGCAGGAAGAGCTCCTTAGAGAAGTGGTAGGATGGCAAGCCAGCTGATACGGAGCCAGAAGGGTGTGAGGCAGGAGCACCTGCAGTGAAGCGCAGCCAGGGACGGCCATGTCCCCAGGTCTGACCTGCTCCCATAGGAGACATTAGCCCTAGGGGAGCTGCCCATCCTGAACTCTGCAGGGTGGTCTTGTCCATCAGACAGGGCTGATTTGGCCTGAGCACCCCTTGGTCTGCTGGCCATACTGCGGCCCCAGCCTGGCCACACCTGCTTGCAGGGCAGACTTGGGTGCCCTGGAGGCTGCCCTATAGCTTCTGTGCTGGCAGATGGTCCTTGACTGGTGGAGAGCTCCAGCAAGGCTGCCCCTAGGCCACACACCAGCCCATCCACCCCTCACCATACTGCAGCTTCCATTGGCCCAGGAAACTCCTCATATCTCTTTGCTGGCACAAGTCTGCACATGCAGGTTTTGCTTTCCTCACCCTGCCAGTGCTTGGGTGTGTAGTCTGCCCCCTCTGCTGCTTCTGACTGCCATTGAAGCCAGAGTCTTGGTGGGCACAGAACCAGCCAGCTCCCCCGACTCTCACCTCAGCACCTTGCCCTTGTGCTAACGCTGTGCAAAGAACAGTGGATCCTCCTCCCACCCTGAGCGATCACTTCTGCTTGTGCAGCACAGAGAAGGCGCCCAGATCTGCTCCCATCAGTGCTCTGCCCCCAAGCCAGCACTGTCTCCAGCAGGACCCTGCACCCATTCTTCAGCAAAGAGGCGAAAGATCTCTATGAGGAGAACTACAAAACGCTGCCAAAATCATAAAAAATGACACAAACAAATGGAAGAACATTCAATGCTCATGGATAGGAAGAATTAATATCATAAAAATGGCCATACTGCCCAAAGCAATTTGTAGATTCAATGCTATTCCTATTAAAATATCATTGATATTCTTCACAGAACTAGGGAAGACTATGTTAAAGTTCACATGGAACCAGAAAAGAGCCTGAATAGCCAATGCAATCCTAAGCACAGAGAACAACGCTGGAAGCATCACACTACCCAACTTCAAACTATTCTACAGGGCTACAGTAACCAAAACAGCATGGTACTGGTACAAAAGCAGACACATAGACCAATGGAACAGATTAGAGATCCCAGAAGTGAGGACACACACCACAGCTATCTGATCTTTGACAAACCTAACAAAAACAAGCAGTTGGGGAAATAATTCTCTATTCATTAAATGGTGCTGGAATAACTGGCTAGCCATATGCAGAAGATTGAAACTGGGCCCCTTCCTTATAGCTTACACAAAAATCAACTCAAGATGAAGAAAGACTTAAATGTAAAACCCAAAACTATAAAAACAATAGAAGACAACCTAGGCAATAACATCTTGGACATAGGAACAGGCAAAGATTTCATGACAAAAACACCAAAAGCAATTGCAACAAAAGCAAAAATTGACAAGGGTGATCGAAATAAAACTCAACAGCTTCTGCACAGCAAAGAAAACTATCAACAGAGTGAACGGACAACCTACAGAATGACAATATTTGCAAGCTTTACATCCAGAAAAGTTCTGATAGTCAGCATCTATAAGGAACTTAAACAAATTTACCAAAAAAGCCAGTAAAAAATGGGCAAAGAATATGAACAGAAGAAGACATACATGCAGCCGACAAACACGAAAAAAACCTCAACATCACCAGTCATTAGGGAAATGCAAATAAAAACCAAAATGAGATTCGATCTCACAATAGTCGAATGGCTGTTATTAAAAAGCCAAAAAGTAACAGATGCAGGTGAGGTTGTGGAGAAACAGCAACGCTTATACTCTGTTGGTGGGAGTGTAAATTGGTTCAATCACTGTGTTTGTCAGTGTGGTGATTCCTCAAAGACATGAAAACAGAAATATCATTCTATCCAGCAATGCCATTGCTGGGTATATACCCAAAGAAATATAAACCATTCTGTTATAAAGACACCTGCACTCATATGTTCATCATAGCAAAGACATGGAATCAACCTAAATGCCCTTCAATGATAGACTGGAAAAAGAAAATGTGGTGCATATACACCATGGAATACTATGCAGCCATAAAAAAGAGCAAGATCATGTCTTTTTCAGGAACATGGATGGAGCTGGAGGCCATTACCCTTAGCAAACAAAGGCAGGAACAGAAAGCCAAATACTGCGTGTTCTTACTTATTAAGTGATGAGAACACATGGACATGTGTGGAAGAACAACATTGACTGGGGCCTGTTAGAGGGTAGAGAGTGGGAGGAGGGTGAGCATCAGGATTAACAGTTAATGGGTACTAGTTTAATACTTGAGTCACTAAACAATCTGTACAATAAAGCCCCATGACACAAGTTTACCTACGTAAGAAACCTACACAGGTACCCCTGAACTTAAAATAAAAGTTACAAAAAGACATACAAAAGGCTAACAGGCATATGAAAAGGTTCTCAACATTGATCATCAGATAAATACAAGTCAAAACTACAATCCGGTATCAATTAACCCCAGTTAAAATGGCTTATATCTAAAAGAAAGGCAATGAAAAATGTTGGTGAAGATGTAGAGAAAAGGGAACCTTTGGATACTATTGATGAGAATGTAAATTGCTAGGTTCAGAGGTCAGTTTGCTCCTGCAGTTTTACTCCTGCCTCATTTATACAATGAGGTCACCGTCTTTAGTTCACTCCAGATTTTTAGCAATTGTATTCTGTAGCTATGGAAGGGTAGCTGGTCCTGAGCGCTTTTTAGCCTTAACCAATGCTGTGCCAAACAACCTCTTTCTCACTCAGGTTTTCCTGTTCTCTTGCATTGCATTAGTGTTGAGGCTGCATATATTTATTTCAAGAATATTATGCCTTCAGGCCGGGCTTGGTGGCTCATGCCTTTAATCCCAGCACTTTGAGAGGCCGAGGCGGGTGGATCATGAGGTCAGGAGATCGAGATCATCCTGGCTAACACGGTAAAACCCTGGCTCTACTACAAATAAAAAAAACATTTTTTTAAAGTATCTGGGAGTGGTGGCACGCACCTGTAGTCCTAGCTACTCAGGAGGCTGATGCAGGAGAATCACTTGTACCTGGGAGGTGGAGGTTGCATGAGCTAAGATCATGCCACTGCACTCCAGCCTGGGTGACTGAGTGAGGCTCCATCTCGAAGGAAGGAAGAAGGAAGGAAGGAAGGAAGGAAGGAAGGAAGGAAGGAAGGAAGGAAGGAGGCAGACAGGGAGGGAGGGAAGGAGGGAAGGAGGGAAGGAGGGAGGGAAGGAGGGAGGGAAGGAGGGAAGGAAAGAAGAAAGGAAGGAAGGAGGGAAGGAGAGAGAAAAGGAAGGAAGGAAGGGGAAGAAAGAAAATTTTGCTTCCACATTCTTTTCACTTCTCACTTAATACTGATAAAGGTAACAACTCTCATGGATACAGTGCCTTGCTATCTTATAATTTTTTGATCCTCAAAACACACTCTATGCAGGCAGCACTGAAGCCCAGAGAGGGACAGTGACCTTCCCAGTTGAGTTCTACAAATTAATAGAAAAGCTGGAACTCCGCTGCCTGCTGCAGCACCACCATATCTTTTGGACAGTACCTCTTGCCACGTGGTAAGCAGCTTGAGGTCAAAACCAAATATCTCCTATACAGCCGCATATACCCTTGCTCCTCTAAGTGGAGTTTGCCTCGCTCATGGTCTGCACTGAATTCTAGCAGTTGCGAACACACCACCAGTGGTTCTCAAATGCTGTGCTGGGACATGGAGTATCAGCATCACCAGGAAATTTGTAAGAAACGCAAGTTTTCAGATGCCACCTGGGACCTCCAGAGTCAAAATCTCTGGGGACAGAGACTACCAATCTTTGTTTTAACAAGCCCTGTGCCAAAGATTTTGATGATTCTGATTAAAGTTTGGGAAGCTCTGTCATAAAACAATAGTTCAGTTCATCTGTCAGATGCAGTGCTTATGGACATAACGTTTTAAAGGCCTACAAAAATGTTTATAAAGTTTTGTCTCCAAATCACAAAAGAAAAATACTAAAGTGCACATCCAAGACTAGTGGGCCAAGAACAGTGGCCCACATCTATAATCCCAGAGGTTTGGGAGGCTGAGGCTGGGAAATCGCTTGAGGCCAGGAGTTTGAGACCTGTCTGGGGCAACATAGCAAGACCCTGTCTCAACCAAAAAAGAAAAAATATTAGCCAGGCATGATGGTTTGTGGCTGTAGTCCTACCTAGTCTAGAGGCTGAGGCAGGAGGCCAGGAATTTGGTGCTGTGAACTATGATCATGCTATTGCGCTCCAGTCTGAGTGACAGAGTGAGAACTTGTCTCCCTAAAACAAACAAACAAACAAATCAATAAGTATTTTATTAACTAAATCACAGAAGAATATGTCAAATTATTCAGCTAATCTGAATACTTAGAATTATCTACATATATAGTATTTAAAGCCTCCAAAAGGGACTTGTTTTGTCATTTAGTTCTCAGATGTAGAGATTCAGCTATTCACACGGCATCTCTGCAGCTATAGGTTAAAAATTAGGCATGGTGGCTCATGCCTGTAATCCTAGCACTTCGGGAGGCCGAGGTGGTTGGATCACCTGAGGTCAGGAGTTCAAGACCAGCCTGGCCATCAGGGTAAAACCCCATCTTTAAAAAATAATAATGTAATAAAATAAACAAAAAATAAAAAAAATCTGGAAATGACAGTTGTCAATTTTTAGAGATGCCTTCAGATGGCCACATGATGTCAGTGTAATACAAAAGAAAGAACAAATGACACATGGCATGGACTTCCATTGCCATGTCTTTTGAAACAAAATCATTAGGAGCAAGTGAAATGAGGGGGTAAAAATCTCCAAACTGTGTATAATCTTCTTAGTCTTTTATGGCGGGGTGTCATGTTTCATTTTTATTTTCTTCCTATCCTTGCTCTTTTACCTGTGTATTCTCCAATGTAGCTGGGCTAGATGTTTAAGTAACATAAGGGGGAAAAGAAAAAAAATAATTTTTACTTAGCATTATATATGAGCTACTATGTTCCTAGCACAAAATACATGCTTCAAAAATCCATTGAACAAAATACTAAATTTTGATATTTATATTGACATATAGGGCATTTATTACTGCTTCCTTTTAAGATGGGGAAACTGAGGTTTAGGAAGGTTAAATTACATTCTAAGGTCACATGATACCATGCTGCGTCTCTGAGAAGTAGCGTTATTGGTGAATATTGTCTCTAGACAATTTTTACTGTGCAAGGAGTATTGGTGCCATTAACTACTCCTTTGGGATCTGAAAATTTGTGAAATAATTTAGCCTTTCTGTGCCAGTATATTCAATATATCAAATACTGTACATTTCCATGTAAGAATAATTATTCTTTAAGAGAAGTCCAGATTTGCTATGGTTGAGTTGAAATTCAAAAGTTGACATTTAAGGAAAAATTTTCTTATTGAGGATCTATTTTGAGACTTTATTACTCCCTGCTCTCTTACAAGACTTTCAGTGCAGCAAGTCTCATCAATCTGTTTTGTGCTGGTTGCTTGGAGGCAGTCTGTGGGTACCGCATGGTTTGTCAGCTATATAGTCACCTCCTAAAAATGGTATTTATCGCCTGATCATAAACCTGAATGAGAGAATATCCCATAGATATTGTCGTCAAATGATTGTCTGTTATTGTTACTACAACTAGCACAGATGTAATATGAAAAGTTGAGCTCGTAAACACTCCTTTCATCCAAGTCTCTCCTTAGATTCTTGGAAACACATCTCAATGCATGCTTCAGGGCTCCCCTGCCTGCCACCTCTTTGCTCTGCTCTCAGTATTTTAGGAGGAGGTCTAATTAAGGAATAAGATCAAACACAAATAATATGCTCAGCAGTAAGTTCATGCCAGAAAATAAGGATCTCTCATTTTAGTCTTTGTAAGGTTGTGGATAAATATCTATGGCTATGGCAAGATGTTCTTGACATATTGAGGAGTGGAAACAATGGTTACCAAATAGTTTGTACAGTATTTAACCATTAAGATTATATTTATTAAACAATTTAGATGGATATACACATCAACCATGTAATGGAGCAGTGCTGTTCAGTAGAAACACATGAGTCATATACGTAATTTAAAATTTTTTAGGAGTCCCATTAAAAAATTTAAAAGAGACCCAGGCGAGGTGGCTCAAGCCTGTAATCCCAGCACTTTGGGAGGCCGAGGCGGGTGGATCACAAGGTCAAGAGATCGAGACCATCCTGGTCAACACGGTGAAACCCCGTCTCTACTAAAAATACAAAACATTAGCTGGGCATGGTGGCGCGTGCCTGTAATCCCAGCTACTCAGGAGGCTGAGGCAGGAGAATTGCCTGAACCGAGGAGGCGGAGATTGCGGTGAGCCGAGATCACGCCATTGCACTCCAGCCTGGGTAACAAGAAAAAAAAAAAAAAAAAAAGAATAAAAAAGAGATGGTTAAAATTAGTTTCAATGACACATTACTATATTCTTACATATATTACTTGATATATTTATATAGTTATATATTTTACATAAAATATACAAATGTTTAGTGTATTTATATTTAAATATATATTAAATTAATATATTAATATTTTAATACTATATTAATATGTTAATGCATAATAAAGGTGATATATTTTGTTTAAGCTCAATACAATACTAAAGGTGATATAGTTTATTTAAACTTAATACAATGTTGTTATTTCAATGTGTAATCATAAAAGTGTGGATATGTTTTACACTTTTTTATACTTTTTGAAAGCACATCTCAACTCAGACTAAATTTCCATTGAAAATAACTGATTTGTATACAGATTTTATAAAATTTATGACTGAAAACATAGTCATATACTTAAATTATTTTAGTCATATATTAAACTTTTTCAATAACTGAACAGAGCATTGCTTTTTAAAGTTAAAGAAATTCAAATTCAATAAAGTTTAAAAATTATTCCTTATGGGCACAGTGGCTCACGCCTGTAATCCCAGCACTTTAGGAGGCCGAGGTGGGCAGATCACAAGGTGAGGAGTTCAAGACCAGCCTGACCAACATGGTGAAACCCCATCTCTATTAAAAACACAAAAATTAGCCAGGCATGATGGCATGTGCCTATAATCCCAGCTACTCGGGAGGCTAAGGCAGGAGAATCTCTTGAACCCTGGAGGCAGAGGTTGCCGTGAGCCAAGATTATGCCATTGCACTCCAGCCTGGGTGACAGAGTTAGACTCCATCTCTAAATAAATAAATAAGTAAAAAATTAGTTCCTTAGTTGCACTAGACACATTTCAAATGCTCAGTAACCGTGTGTGGTTAGCGGCGACAGTTCTGGGCAGCGCAGTGGTAAAGGATTTCCATGGCATCTCAAATTGCATTTTCACATACAGACCTAGAGGACGGCTTTTCCGGTTCCTAGCAGCTTGTCCTGCTTTCAACATCATTTCTGTTACCAGGCTCCGTTCCCTGTGTCAGGCCCTTTGTGGGCAATGACGCATATGGCACATGCTGTGATTCCAAGGATGGCACTCGCTCTGTCGTGCACTCTTAGTGGCCTCCAGCTGATGCGATCACGGCAGATGTGGGCGGGTGTGCTGGGGCGTCCAGCACACTCAACTCCAGGCCTCTTTTTCCATCAGCCTCATTTGCAATGTGTTCTGCTCAATCACCCCAACTTCCCTCCTACCGTGCCTGAGATTGGGGCGGGCAGCCACGCCCCCTCTGGTTGATACGTTGATACATCTTTCCACAGAGCTCTTTACCATGAACGAGCAGCTCCTAATGGGCCCATGGTCACAGACTGCTTGTGTCTTGCCCGCTCATTCCATGAAGAAGATGGGATGAGATTAGGCTTGAGGGTCAGACTGACACTTTTGCTTTTCACCAATCAGGGCATTATTACTAAAAGTAAAACAACAACAGCAACAACAGAAACTTAAAAAAAAAAAAAAGCAGTAATTAGATACCAGCAGTTCTCTTTCTGAGACTGAGTGAAGCGACGTCTAATTTTATAATTAGAACCTATGGAAATAATTTTACCGATGGTGTAACAATTGTCTCCGCTTCACAACCTGAAACTTAGTGGTCTTCAGACTGAAAACATGAATTCAGTGGGAAATGGGAAAAGTCAGAGGACTGAGATGCTCTAGCACAGTCAGAGAAATCCTTTAATCACTGAGGTCACCCGACTCGAACAGTAATGGGGCTAGAAGTATAAGTATAAAGGTGATAGCAAGACTTCATTTTGAATCTTGGATGCAGAAATGCAACTTGCCTTCAGGAAGGAATCTGCCTTAACAACTGGGGAGACAATTTGCTTTAGACACATCAAATCAAGAAGGGAGAAACACATCAGAAAAAATATAGGCATTTCTGGGATTAGAGTCAGAGACTCTTAACTGAAAGCTCAGTTTAGGACAGCCCAGTGTCTAAGGAGGGACCCCTAGGGCCCACTCAGGGAAGGTAGCACGCAGGGAGCATGGAATGGGAGCCAAGAGGCCTCTCGGAAAACTAGAGAGAGAATGGTGTCAGGGCAGGAGTTCTGGAGTCTGGGGAGCGGTTATTTGGAGCAAGAAAGTGAAGGCATAGTTTTGGCTCCAGATCACCGTAAAATGTGTAATACTTAAAAGCAAGCGCTTCAACAGGCTCCACCTCCCTGAGGCCACAGGGGTGCAAGGTCTGCATCTTACTAATTAAGCTTTCTCTCTCCGCTTCCTCCCTTCACTCCTGTTCCTTAGTTTTAATTTCAAGTTTCTAGCTTTTGTCCTGCTGTCTCACACATAGCTTCTATTCTCTGACCTTTGCAAAATATCTTTTTATTTTAGTTTCTTCTTAAGGTTCTATTTCGGAAATCCCATTTTTAGGATGGATTTTTTTTGTCATCCAGAATGGTTTTGGGATAATGGATAATGCGCCTTTGGGACTATTGATTCTTTGGGCAGCGTAGGCACAGAGGCTTTTCGGAGGGCCATGAAAATGACCGAGTCCTGAAAAAATATGCATAGGCTTAAAATAATATCAGAAATGGGAAAATTGAAAGTAATGAGTGTTAAATTGAAATCTATGACTATAACACTATGTCAGCTGTATTAATTGTAAAATTTAGGATGCATACTAATTTCACTACATTTGAAAATAATTTTGGAATTTGGGATTTCTTACTTTGAAAGAATTCCTAAGTATACATGGTGATGATAGCTAACAAATCATAGCCAACCATAAATCAAGTGCTACCTGTAGGCAAATAATTTCAAAAGCAAAATTATAAACATCCTTTCAAAAAATTTACAGTCCTGAATTATATTTAATGTAGGATGAGGGTTTGTTTTGATTTTTTAATATGCAGTAAAGAGGAACCTCCATAGTAAGAATTATCAGACCTTATTAAGGCCTTAAAATGACACTGAAAACCCCTCTTCACTCAGGCCATACCTGGCCTTTCCATTTCCCAAATAGGACAATTGCACATAGTAGGTAGCATGGTGTGTCAAAAAGAGTCAGCAGAACACATCAGTTTCTAGCAGTAAGAATTTTGGCAGCGGCCAGGTATGATGGCTCACTCCTATAATCCTAGCAATTTGGGAGGCCAAGGTGGATGAATCACTTGAGGTCAGGAGTTCGAGACCAGCCTGACCAATATGGTGAAACCCCATCTCTACTAAAAATATCAAAATTCGCCAGGAGTAGTGGTGCATGCCTGTAATCCCACCTACTCGGGAGGCTGAGGCAGGAGAATTGCTTGAGTCCAGGAGGCAAAGGTTGCTGTGAACCAAGATGGCACTCCATCTGGGGATGAGAGTGAAATTCCCTCTCAAAAGAAAAAAAAAAAAAAAAACAAAGAAAAAGAAAAAAGAATTCTTGCAGCTTCATTGGCCTTTCCGTTCTTTCATTTATTTGAATAAGCAGATATTCCTGGGAGGATTACAGATGACACTACCTCATGGGTTGGTTGTACAGTCTGGAAAAAAGAGGACATGGGTAAAGTCTTTGTACACTGTGGAAGAATAGGCTTGAGCATAAGAGTAGAACTGAACAGAAGATCAAGTGCTTATTCTTATAAAATTTGGTGTGTCCAGGAGCGGTGGCTCACGCTTGTAATCCAGCAATTTGGGAGGCTGAGGCAGGAAGATTACTTGAGCCCAGGAGTTAGAGACAAACCTGGGCAACATAGCAAAACCCTCTGTCAATTTAAAATTTAAAAATTTGAAGAGATGAAATTTGGTATAGTCTATTGCGGGAAGGATACACTTAAGCTGGTTGTCCAAATCTGGTCTTGTGGTAGATTGCATTGCTGTTACAAGGATTCATCCTCGGCCCTGTGAGATAATCATGCATTTTCACCATTGCCATGTTCCTTGTAGAGCCCCGCTTTGGCAGCATACACTTCCTGCACCAGGTCAGGTTGGCGTGTAACTTGCTTCAGCCATTGGAAGTGTGCAATGCCACAGCCAAGCAGCAGCTTGAAGAGTAATCGTGTGACTTGGCTCTGCCTCTTACTCTCTCTCCTCTGCCTCAAGAATGATGGTATGTCCCCAGTAGGGGCTTCTCTTTTAGCTTGGTTCCTGGAATGAGAAGGTGCAAGGAACAAAGCCACAGCAACAGAGGTACAGCTGCCAACATGTAATTGTGCAAAAAAATAAATAAATAAATAAATAAACATTTGTTATTACAAACCACTGCAATTTCAGGGCTGCTTATTTCTACAGGAATGCCAATTAATAAAGTTGCTCAGGAGGAAAGCTTTCCAGTAGTTCTTTTATTGATTTAATTTGAAAAAGAGGACTCTTTGCATTAATCAGTGATTAAAAAATGTGTTCCACTCTCCTAGAATAGCATTGTGCCTCCTTTACAGTAACCAGCGCTTTAACAGAATTAGAGACTTAACATAAAGTTAATCCTGTCACAGTGCCACAAGGTTCCATGTCAGATGCTGAGAGTGAAGTCATAGAGGCATTTGAGTATCCAATAATGTTCCTTTTTTGTCCCTAATTACACCTTCTGGGATTTATTGACGTAGGCAATTTGCATTTTTCATTTACAAGTGTGAAATATTCTTGTTGTCAATTTTGCTAGTGTTAGGAATTCTTTGCAACGTACTTTCTGCACTTCATGGAAAATCACCATTAAATAAATTAATTCAGTTCCCAACAGTTTCATTGAACACATTGCTTCTTTCCATATGGTGTGAATCTGTTCTCTCTTCACTGAGTTTAGATAAATGAAATACCCTGACTCAGAAGAATGTAACCTTTTATTAATTATAGCAAAGTATAAACTGTTAAGATTTTGTTGTTTCTGGTTTATTTTGATCAATTGATTGATTGACTGAATGCTACTTTTAAGTGTTCTTAGTGCAACTGTCTGACCGGGCAATGAAACTTTAAACAGAGAGATTGTCATTCTTTGGAAGCTTGGGATTACTGTACTATTCCGAACATTTCTACATTATCCCATGTGAAGAAGGAATAAAGTAACTTCAATAAACAACCAGAATAGGCCAGGCACAGTGGCTTGCGCCTGTAATCCCAGCACTTGGGGAGACTGAGGCAGGCTGATCACTTGAAGTCAGGAGTTCGAGACCAACCTGGCCAACATGATGAAACCCTGTCTGTACTAAAAATACAAAAATTAGCTGGGCATGGTGGTGTGCACCTGTAATCCTAGCTACTGGGGAGGCTGAGGCATGAGAATCATTTGATCCTGGGAGGCAGAGGTGGCAATGACCCGAGATCATGCTGCTGTACTCCAGCCTGGGCAATAGAGCGAGACTCAGCCTCAATAATAATAATCTTCATGATGTAAATAACCAGAATAGTGCTTTCAAATGTCACTTTTGGTGATGATGGAGATTTTCTCTATCTGTGCTGTCTAGTATGGAAGCCACTAGCCACATGTCATTTATGAGTTTTGCAAATATTGCTACTGTGACAGAGAAGGATAAAGGAGCTGAAGACATATCACCAGGACTGAGTACTTTCTATATCTCTGTATAACTCTTCTTTCTCCCTTGTGTTAACTTCAGCCTCAGATAAGCTGTTCCAAGGTGGTTATCGGCACTCCCCGAGCTAGATTTTTCTGGACTCAGAACCAGCACAAAAAGCTGCAGTCTTTGTGGCAGAAGTGCCAACACTTGAGTTTTCATGGTTTAGACAAGCAGAGGCTAACATTTACCTCTGAACCCATCACTCATGACAGTGGGAGTGAATGTGTGGACTGATTTAGCCCAGCAAGCCTTAGAGGCCATAAGTGGGGCCAGCTTTACCCAAAGCTCATGGGCTGAAACTTGGGGAATAATGGTTCCACCAATGCAAAAATCAGCATTTTTTTCTTCTGAAAAGGGCCCCGTAGTAAATATTAATTTAATCTTTGTGGGCCATACAATCTGTCATTCAATTCTGCCATTGTAGCTCGAAAGCAGCCATGGATATTATATTTTTTTAAATGGGCATGACTGTGTACCAATAAAACTTTATTTACAAAATCAGAGAGCAGACCAGATTCAGATGACAGGCCATAGTTTGCCAACGCCTGCACTAGAGAGAGATTAAGTACAGTTATCAGACTGGAAGTCAGGCAATAAAAACAAGCAACAAATGTCCACCACATGCATGGAATAATATAGATATTCCTGCCTCTCTGGGCCTTTAGCTTCTCTCTCTCTTTGTAATAAGAGCCATAGCAGATGACTTTAGAAGGCTCTTTTTCTTCCAAAGTTCACCAGACCTCAAATTAAAATGGTCTACTGAGTGTCCAGGTGGTGGCTTTTGCAAATGCTTGGAACCCAGGAGGAAAGGTGACAGCCTTCATGGTAGCAAGCCTATAAAGAGTAGCAGCCCCAGAATCAAATAATTTGCTTCTAGGTATAACACTTTCACATGCTAAAATATCAAACCTCTCTCCTCAGAAAAATTAATCTACTTCTTCCCTGGTCTTTCCAATGCCAGGTAATAGCACCATAGTTTATCCATTCATTTAGGCAAAAAACTAAGGTGGTGCAATTTTTTTCCTGTTAACATCCTACAGCCAACCTATCAGTAAGTCCCATGTGCAGAATATGCACTGAATCTGACCGCTTTGTCTACCTCCACCAGTACAGCCCCCACCCATCACCATGGACTTCCCCCAGACTTCTCCAGTGGCATCCCCAGTCTCCCTCCTCCCTCTTGGTCCTCTACTGTCCTTTCTCAATTCAGCAGCCAGAATGATCTTTCTAACATCTAAATCCTCCCATGACCTCTCATTATGTTTATTATTTATTTATTTTTTGAGACAGAGTCTCCCTCTGTCACCCAGGCTGGAGTGCAGTGGTACGATCGTGGCTCATTGCAGCCTCTGCCTCCTGGGTTCAAGCAGTTCTTCTGCCTCAGCCTCCCAAGTAGCTGGGACTACAGGCATGCATCACCACACCTGGCTAATTTTTGTATTTTTAGTAGAGAGAGAGTTTTACCATGTTAGCCAGGCTGGTCTCGAACTCCTGACCTCAGGTAATATACCCTCCGCAGCCTCCCAAAGTGCTGGATTACAGGTGTGAGCCCCAAGGCACAGCCTCATTATGTTTAGAACAAAACCTCAGCATAGTTCACAAGGTCCCTAGGACCTAGAATTCCTCAACGCTCCCAGCCTCATCTCTGAACACTCTCTCCTTTTTAACCAGAGCTGAAAGGAGGAGGAATAAAGTAACTTCGGTAAACACCAGTGCTTTCAAATGTCACTTTTGGTGATGATGAAAATATTCTCTATCTGTGTTGTCTAGTATGGAAGCCACTAGCCACACGTCACTACTGAGTGTTTGAAATATTGCTACTGTGACAAAGAGGCTGACTTTACATTACTTTTAATTCATTAAATTTTAATAGCCACATTTGTCTATTGGCTACTATGGAAAGCCAACAACTAGAATATGAGTGAAACTGATATAAATGATAAAATAAAGTTATAAACAGTATTTGTTAGAGCATCTTAAAGGAAAGAGGGCTACTAGGAGGTTATGGGATTCAGGGTAGAATTCAAAAATCGTGGAAGTGACTTCTGAGAAGGGCTTTAAAGGATGGGTAAAGTTGACTTATATGTAAATGTATATGTGCTTATATATATATATATGTACACACACATATATACACACACACACATACACACGTACATTATGAAAAGATCAAGGGAATAATTTTTCAGACAGAGAGACTAAGTGAAGTTAAATGTGGAAACTATTTAGGAAATATGAGTAAGTCCAGTTTGGTTTTTGCATAAAAGGTATGTCCAAAATTTCCATTATGGAAATGGAAAGTTGGAGATGATTTGGAAGAGATTCTCTGAGTTTGCAGTTACGTGAATATGTGAATAAAGATTGGCAGTTGCTTGTTGTCTAAAAATTTCTGAAGAGAGTGATAAAAATTTCTGAAGAGAGCCAGCAGTGATAACTTCCCTCATCAGGGTGCGAAGGGACCTCGTGCTCGGAATGAGATGGGGAAAGCCCAGTTCAGTCTCACTTTAGGAAGCTGAGAAGTAGGAAAGAAGACTTCAGTATCCACTGCTTACTGAAGCTCATGAGGGGTTAGAGCAAGGGCAGGGGTGATAGGACTAACCAGTGATTGGCCCTCCTTAGGAAGCCACACTTAGGCTTGGCTATCTGGATGGATCGTGGGGCTAAAGAGAGACATGTCTGTCCCTCTGGGAAGGGTTTCTCAATGATTGAGCAGGCAAGGGGAAAGTGATCACCAACCCAAAGAAACTAGACCCAACATTTACACAGTCTCATTGATAGGAGCTGTTAGCAGCAGCTGTATCATCCCAAGTGAAACCAGGGATACCTTCCTTCCCAGTTACATGCGATATGATATGTAAGAGAAACCTGCTTCTGTTATCCTTCCAGGAGCTCCCTTCGACACTTAGGAACTAGATGTAGAAGAGGAAGGAGCTGGGGTATGAGATGAGGGTGTGTTCGTCCAGAGACTGTTTGCATCTCCTCCCACCAGTTGCCCTGTTGGTACTGCAGCCTGAGACTAGTTTTTAACTAATAAACTCTATATTTTAGAGCAGCTGTGTATGTTTATGTATATCTCTTGTGTGTGTGTGTGTGTGTGTGTGTGTGTGTATTTATGCATGTTTATGTATAAGTAAAATGAATGACAACAATGATACAAGGGAAAGGAGGGAGGAATTCGGATTACTTGTTATTATAAAGTACTTGTACTACCCATGAAGCCATACAGTGTTATATGAAAGTGAACCTGGATTTGTTGTAAATGTGTATTGCAAATTCTAGGGCAACCGTTAAGAAAAGTTTTACAAAAAAAGTAGAATTGATATGCTAAGAAAGGAGAGAAAATGCAATCATGTAAAATGCTCAGTTAATCCCACAAAAGACAAAAACCCTGTGGAACATAAAATGAAACAAAGAACAAGGACAACACGTAGAAAACAGAAACAAATATGGTAGATATTAAGCCAACTGTATCAATCATCACTTTAGATGGCAGTGGTCTAAATAAGCCAATTAAAAGACAGAGCTTGTGAGAGTAGATTAAAAACACACCGGGCATGGCGGTGCACTTGTGTAGCCCCAGCTACTTGGAAGACTTAGCGGGGAGGATACTGAGCTTAGGAGTTTATGACCAGCCTGTGCAACATCGGAAGACCCTGTCTCAAAAACAAACAAACAAAAAACCAAGACCCAACTAATTATTGTCTGTAAGAAACCCACGTAAAATAGGTTAGGCTCTGACAAAACACCCGTAGGTTAAGCTCTAGTAAAATACTTTCTGCAGTGGGTAGGACCTGCAAAAAAGGGTTCTCAGATGTATTTCAAAATGGTTACTTTCCTCCTCTTACTACTGGAAGTGCAAAGAAATTTTTTCCCACAATTTTGGGAGATAAAACTCCACAAAACATGTGTGGGTGGAGGGACAGGGGGCCCATGACTGCTTCTGGGAGCACTTTTTATATAAATCAATCTCTAAATTGTAGTTCAAATATTTGTGTGTTGGTGAAAGAGAAATGCAGTTATTCTGATACTTGTGAGTCATTGCTATTTTTTTTTTTTTTTTTTTTTTTTGCTTAAATTGTCTCAGGTTCAATTATTGGGAACTCTTTCAAGTTGTCTTTTCAGTATGAAACCAATATTTTTTTCAAGAATTTCTTACTTGCTGGTGCCACAAGTTTTTGCAGTTTTATCTTGTGTTTTCTCTGCCTGAGCTGTGAAATCAGCCATTTTTCCAAAAAGCCCTAGTTCCTTTTATTGGACATTATTGAAATCTGGGTTCTATACATGTTAATTGTTCTGGGCATGTCACAGCTCCTAGGATTGATCACAGCTCAGTTGACAGAGCTAGAAAATGCGCATACAGCTACTTGTGTATATAAACACATTCTATATTTATTTCTGTGTATATGTATACATATATTAAAACCAAGCCCTCACAATTGCTTATTACTTACCTTGACTTGGCTTGACCAAATGTTAGTAAGGCTTCTCGCCACAAGCCCCAGAACTTTATCTTATACCCGAGCTTTTGAGCAAGTGCTAGGTACAGAATATCTTCTCAATGGCTCACTTCAAGAATCTAGTTACCAAAGAGAATAAAAATTTACTGTCAAAATGCCGCGCTCATGCCATCTGCTTCACCCCATTCACTTGCTCCACTCTCCCACAAACTTCCTGCTAGCCCTATTTACTTCTCCTTATAAAAGAAAGGCCTTTTTCTGTTTGAACTTTAGACTTTGCCACTCCTGTAATTAGAGTATTCTCTCTATTGCAAAGTCCCCCTCCCCACATGGCATTGCAGTTGATCCTTGAAAAATACAGGGGTGAGGAGTGCTGACCCCTTGCACAGTTAAAAATTCACATACAAATTTTGACTCACCATAAAATTAACTATGACAAGCTGATTGTCGACTGGAAGCTTTACCAATAACACAAGCAGTAATAGATTAACACATATTTTGTGTGTTATATGTATCTGACATTGAATTCTTACAATAAAGTAAGAAAATAAAATGAAAAAAAGCATTATTAAGAAAATTATATGAAACAAAAAATACATGTATTACTTATGAGATGGGAGTGGATCATCATAAAGGTCTTCATCCTCACTGTCTTCGCAATGGGCAGGCTGAGGAGAAGGGAGAAGAGTAGGGGTTGATCTTGCTTTCCTGGGGTGGCACAGGCAGCAGAAGAGGTGCACACACTTGGTGTACCTACTACTGAAAAAAATTCATGTATTAGTGGATTTGTGCAATTCAAACCCGTGTTCTTCAAGGGCCAACTGTAGACTTTTTGACTTAAATCTCTATTTTAAACTGGCTTTTTAAAAATTTGACCACTTGTTCTACTAATGCCAACCCAATACCACAGGTGTTTGAATTAATCAATTAATTATCTTTATTGAAAAAGGGTCTATGATCTTTTATAACTTATATTTTCCTCAAGATAGATTTGTAATGAAATAAAATCTAACTATTATTAAAACTAAGAAAGAGGAAATGGAGGACTCATTGACAACGGAGTGTTTCTATCTGGGTAACAAGTGGATTAGTACTGCTGGTAATAGAAATGCAGGATCACACAGAAGTTAGTTTTGAGGGAAATTATGATGCTATCTTAGAGTGGAGGGTAATAAGACCAATAGTCTTTTTCTTATTCTCCAAAATCAAAGATGATTCACCTAAGCATGTTTCAACAGAACCAAAACAACATCCTCCACCCTAAAGATTCTTCAAGTAGATGATCCCCTGACTGAACTCTTTTAGATACACCCAGTGGTGCTTTCAGATGTCTCCCAGTAAAGCCTCTTGGCTGCTGCCCCTGGCCATGGCAGCTTCCACTGGTTGCTCCTTCCAACAGCGGTTAGCACGGGTTTCCATAGCAGCAGCTTCCAGCAGCCACTCCTATTGGCTTGGGTCCTTACCACCAGCAGCACCTCCCAGCAGATCTGCCTGCTGGTGAATGCTGCTCCAAGTGATTAATGACTTCCATTCCCCTAGAATCTCATTCAGTGAATCCTAAAGTCTTCAACTTTGAAGGATTTCGATCCCAAAACATCTTCTCTACGAAACGTCTGGATTTCTTCAGTAGCTAGAGGGAGCGTTTGATTTCTAGCCATACCCCCAAGCCAGCTCTCAGTAGGCTCCTTATGAAGCCCTGTGGGGCAGTTAGAATGCCACACTGTTTTATCAAAATTTTTTATTATCGCCATCAGCTGCTATACATACCTGTGGTGGAAGAGTCCCATAGACAGATATTCTGGATTTCAGGCTTGAAAGATTGGTGATGGCTTTCTCATCAAGGGGGTCCTCTATATACTCCGATTAGCTGAACCACTTCTGCATATGGGTGGTCACTAGACTATCATGTTAGGGACAGTGCAACAGAAAGACTAATACCACAGATATAAAATTGACAGACTTAAACTAAAAAGGATGAATGCCAACAAGAAGTCTTAGGAGTGAACTACGAGTGTGTGTCATGTCATCCAGGGTCCCATTCCTTGTTGCCTTTCCCACTTTCTTTTGCTATTCACCAAGGCCAAACACAGGAAAGTACATTCCCAGTGCTCAGGCAGAGCTCCTGTCCTCCCTAGAAGTTGTCTCCCAAAGATCACACTAGAAAGCACACAACTTCTTCCCCCAAATAGCAAAAGCAGGGGAAGCCTAGCATTGGCTAACACCCCACATGCCTCCTTTCTCTAACCACATCCGGATATTGATATTGAGGCATCTATGTAAACAGAGTCCTGGAAATTGGCCCAGACCTCCCAGGGCTCCTTAACATAAATATGTAAGCTTGCCTAATAACCCTGAGTTTAAAATTATGGGTAACATAAAATAATCTTCACACCGGGAGTCATCAGCCCAAATTATGATTAAAGGTTAGAAACAAACAAATAAATAAAATGTGAAAAACACCCACAACCCAGTCTTATGTTGTAGAAAATATTTCCTAAGCCCTTGGGTTTCATGTCATTTTTAGAGCTTGATGCTACCTCCCTAGAGAGGGTATAACAAATACTGAACAAGGATGACACAGATCAGAAAGAATTTAGCTAGGGAGGAATTCAGATTGGGGAGAAAAATAAGGAGTTCGTCCTATTCTCATTTAAAAATAAATCCCTCTGGAATGACATGAAAGGACATTTTTTTAAAAACCAAAAAAATGACAGTTTATCTTTTCCTTTTTAATGCTAAGTGTTTCCATTTTAAAGGACTTCAGTCCCAAGAATATATATTGAATTGAAAAATGGAGAACATTGTTAGCCGTGAATGAAGATTTTTAAGTTCAAAATGTTGATCAAAATTTCCTAATTCAAATTGCTTTTTTGACTCTTGGATTACATATGGTTTGTGTTACATGTCTGTGTTTCCAAAATTCCAACTTTTTCACGGAGCACAGCAGCAGTTAAATTGGGACACTTTACGCGTTTTTGGTATTATTTTTATAAAGATGATGATAGACTGCAGGTTACTTGAAAATACAAGGTACTGAATACAAAATGGTCCTCAATCAATTAGATTAGTGGGCCTTATTATCATTCTCTTTGTCTTTATTGTATCTTGGACTAAAAATGTAATTACTACCGTATTTATTCATAGCCCAGCTTTTGCAGGGAAGGGACCTCGGTGCCCTAAGTAACATTCATCAAACCTAGTTTCTTGTATGAAAGTGAGTCTATGCAGAGTAATTAAAAAAAAAAAAGCTGAATTTGCTTTAAAATATTTATTCACATGTGAGTAAAAATGACTGAAAGTTCTATCTCCTCCCTTCTTTTGGCTTCTTCTGCCCTGTTCCAGGACACTTCATGAACTAGTGTCTCCAGTTTTTGGTTTTGTTAGTTTTTGTATTATTATTATTTTTTTAACTAGGTAAGGTAGAGTGGATAAGAGCAGTTTTTGTTTCCAAAAAGTGGTATTTTCTGTTTATTTGCCTGTCAGTATCCTGCTGAAGTATACACACACATGATGTAATGTGTTAATAACCCCTATTGCTGAAGTGGAACATACATAGTGAGATGTTATTTTCCTCATGGGACACCAGAAACCTTAAAATCTTGTCACGCTCTATAATTAAATGATGTTGATTGAATCCCATTATATGTACATAAATATATAGTTTCAATAGTTTCTATTCATTAGTTTTACTTTGGAACTATGACTTAATGAATAAGCCTGCTGATAAGTTAATACAAATGTGAATGTTGAAAGAGATCAACCCATCCTCTCAGATTTAAATAAAAATTGACATGAGTACACATCTGATGTTAAAAGGGAAATTCAGTGACCCCCTAAGACATTTGTACATTTTGAGGGAATTTCTTCTTATAGGTACTTTTATCTTTGAGTTTCTACCCTCATTAAATAGTCCTTCTCATCTCCCATGTAACAATGAAACTTGTTATGTGCATTGTGTGTTATTTTTCAGGAAGTCATCTGAAATATTTTAAAATACATTTTTTTCTAATTATAAGGAATAACTACTCTTTGAAAATAATTTGGAAAGTATGAAATGCAATAAAGATGAAAAAAGTAGCCCCTAGATAATCACTTTTAACATTTTGGCGAAATTCTTTTTTAAAACTGCTGAAGAAAATGTGGCACATATACATCATGGAATACCACACAGCCATAAAAAAGGATGAGTTCATGCCCTTTGCAGGGACATGGATGAATCTGGAAGCTATCATTCTCAGCAGACTAAGACAGGAACAGAAAACCAAACACTGCATGTTCTCACTCATAAGTGGGAATCGAACAATGAGAACACATGGACACAGGGAAGGGAACACCACACACCAGGGCCTGTCAGGCGGTAGAGGGCTAGGGGAGGGAGAACATTAGGACAAACACCTAATGTATGCAGGGCTTAAAACCTAGATGAAGGGTTGATAGGTGCAGCGAATCACCATGGTACATGGATACCTATGTAACAAATCTGCACGTTTTGCTCATGTATTCCAGAACATAAAGTAAAAAAATAAAAGTGCTTAAATACATTTATTTAATTTTTAAACTTTTAATTGAAATATATAACATACATTTAATAATGTGTGCCAAGTTCTCTCATGCTGTCACCTCCAAAGTAACCACTATCCTGACTTTATCACTATTCGGTTTTGCTTTCTCTTCAATCTCATATAGATGACATTATGCAGTGTGAATGCTTTTGTGCCTGACTCCTTTCACTCACCATAATAGCACTTTTTTAAAAGAGATTTATTCTGAGCCAAATATGAGTGACTATGGCCCATGACACAGCCCTCAGAAGGTCCTGAGAACATGTGCCCAAGGTGGTCAGGGATCAGCTTGGTTTTATACGTTTGAGAGAAACATGAGACATCAAATGCATTTAAGATATACATTGGTTTGGTCCAGATTGGGGGTTCGGAATAGGGGACTCCCAAGTTATAGGTGAATTTAAACATTGTCTGGTTTACAATTGGTTGAGTTTGTCTAAAGACCTGGGATAGGGGCCGGACGCGGTGGCTTATGCCTATAATCCCAGCACTTTGGGAGGCTGAGGTGGGCGGATCACCTGAGCTCCGTCTCCACTAAAAATACAAGCAAATACAAGCAATTAGCCGGCCGTGGTGGTGCATGCCTGTAATCCCAGCTACTGGGGAGGACAAAGCAGGAGAATCGCTTGAACCCAGGAAGTGGAGTTTGCAGTGAGCCGAGATCGTGGGATATCGTGCGGCTGCACTCCAGCCTGGGAGACAGGGCAAGACTTTGTCTCAAAAAAAAAAAAAAAAAAAGACCTGGGATAGATAGAAAGGGAATGTTCAGGTTAAGTTAAAGATTGTGGAGACCCAAGTTCTTTTGAAGTCTTATAGTGGCTGCCTTTAGAGACAATAAGTGACAAACGTTTCCTATTCAGATTTTAGTTAATCTCTTTAGGATTGGGAGAGTCTGGAAGAAAAATATCTAGCTCTGTTAATAGAGATTCTTTAGAGGTGCAAATTTTCCCCCACAAAAAACAGCTTTGCAGGTCCATTTCAAAATGTGGCAAAGAAACATGGGGAAATGCACTTTTTAATTGATGTAGTTCCATTATATAAATATTCCACACTCTATCCATTTTTCTGTTTATACAATGCAGATTTTTACTTTCAGTTTTTGGATGGATGAAACTGCTTTGAGAATTTTGTGTGTTTTTGTTTTTGTTGTTTTGACACAGAGTCTTGCTCTGCGGCCAGGCTGGAGTGCAGTGGCACAATTTCAGCTCCCTGCAACCTCTGCCTCCCGGGTCCAAGCAATTCTCCTGCCTCAGTCTCCAAAGTAGCTGGGACTACAGGCCCTCGCCACCACGTCCTGCTAATTTTTTGTATTTTAGTAGAGAGAGGGTTTTACCATGTTGGCCAGGATGGTCTACATCTCCTGACCTCGACATTCACCCCCATTGGCCTCCCAAAGAGCTGGGATTACAGGTGTGAGCCACCGCGCCCCACCAATGCTTCTCATTTGTTACTAACTCCTCTTTGACTATCTTTTAAACATCGAATATAGAAGGTGGGTCTACATGTCTATTGCTTTGGATTCTATATTTAGGTTTAGAATCTGACAGTATTTTAAGAATATAATTTACTTTGTTTGTTTTATTCTTAGTCTTAGAAACAGTCTATATATAATTAGTATGATTCATGAGGTAAAGAATAGTGGTACAGAGGAAAATCATTCACCAGTTTATTTATGGCTTAGAGAAATGAAGTAAAAGAAAACACTGAATATAAAATAAATATGTGTATTCCCTAGAGATTCTATGTGTGTTACGCATGCTCATTAGCGTGTAGCTAATTAAGATACAGTGACTTGAATAGCTAAGTCATTTACTTGTTTACGTATTGTTTTATCTAACTGAAAATAATAAAATACTTGAACACTTTTTGACATATTCTTTGCTATTTTTTAATGAGATGAAATGTTTTTTAAAAATCTCATAAAATAATATATGTTCTTTCAGAAAATTTGAAAAAGTTAAAAAATTCTTAAAAGAAGTAGAAAATTACTTTAAACTAATTACTTTAAACTAATAAGATGAGCACTATTGACTATTGATTAAAAATTTTATTTTTTTAATGGAAGCCATCTTTAGGTGATGTTAGGGGTTGGTAAACATTCAGCCTGTCTTTTCTGAGGCACGGAGAGATGTGTAATACACACACACACACACACACACACACACACACAAAAGATACTGAAGTCATCAGAAAAAATTATATTTTGTGTATACTGAATCAGTTCCTTATCACTCCCAGAAGGTGACCAATTAATTGTTCTTCTTTAACTGTTATTATGAACTAATGAATGTAAGCTTAGTCAATAGGCCTGATGAGGCCTTAGTCAATAAGCCCTTCTCATTCTTATTAAAACTCAATTGTGTCATTTTTAGTAGGAGTCTCTTCAATTTTTCCCTGGAGTCCTTTTGATAAGATCTTAATGACATCTGTAAACTTCCTTATTATCTAATACAAAAAGATGTTCTAAGCATAAATGAATTTATCCTATACATTTCTTGCCCCAGACTTGGAATCATTCATTCTCCAAGAAGTCCTAATGTGTTTAGGGGAATGTAATATTTCAAGAGTAAAATGTGGGCCTAGGGATATTCACCAGTCTTGAGTTGTCATTCTAACTAAGCTCTTCTGTAGGCAGATGTAAGGGAAAAAAGTGTGTGTGTGTGTGTGTGTGTGTGTGTGTGTGAGCTCACATGCCTTTTAAAAGAGAAAATACCTCATGAATTTGTGCTTATATTTCCAGTTCAACTTCAAGACTACAAACTTTACTAAGCAGTTTTCCATTATATTTCTAATTCCTGACTTTCTCACTGAGAATTCCAGTAGTCAAGAACACTGGGGATAGAATATTCATGATGGCTAATTTGCTTTCTTACACATTCCACACCTAACAGTTCCAGAATAACAATATTAACACCACCACTATCACTAAAAGCAGTTAAATTTTTTTTGTGGGGGAGGCAAATGCTATCTCCATTCTGTCTTCCACTTTTTATGGTTGTACTCTATGCTGTCAGAGCAGATATCCCTGCTCTGTTTGCTTTTGTGCCTGGCTTCAATTTGTTTCCCTAGTCCTTTTGATGTGATCTTAATGGCATTTGTTAACTTCCTTATTATCCAATATATATGCAAATAAATATATATGCAAATAAATATGCAGAGATGGTCTACTTTTTGCACTGTATACTTTTTAACCTTCATTCAGTCTTAGCTCTAAAGGTGAGCTATATTCAATTCTCACTATCAGTCCTTATGTTAATTAGGATATCTGCTCTGACAGCATAGAGTACAATCATAAAAAGTGGAAGAGAGAATGGAGATAGCATATGCCTCTCCCTCCAAAAAAAAAACAACAACAACAAAAAACTGCTTTTAGTGATAGTGGTGGTATTAATATTATTATTCTGGGGCTGTTAGGTGTGGAATGTGAGTCCTTATTTCTCTTTGAGCTTGTTTGCTAGAAGGTTCCTCTGGAAAGGCTCATAGGAACAATATGCCCTGAGTTCTCGTATGTTTTTAACAGTTTGTCTGTGTCCTTCATTCTTGAAAGTCAGTTTTAGTGGATAAAAATTTCTTGACTCTCATTTTATTTCCTTAAGTATCTTAAATAAGTTATTCCATTTTTTTCTGGCATAAAGTATTGCTGTAAAAAATCTAATAATGAGCTCATGCTTTTTTAATTTATAGGCTTGTGTTTTTTGTCTTCGTGTTCAAATAGCTTTTCCTTTTTCTTTAAATTTCAGCAGTTTTACTAGAATGTGTTTTGGTGTTGGTTGATTGTTGTGGGTTTTTGTTGTTGTTGTTGTTGTTGTTTTTGAGACAGAGTCTTTCTCTGTCACCAGGCTGAAGTGCAGTGGTGGGATCTTGGCTCATCACAACCTCCGACTCCCTGGTTCAGGTGATTCTCCTGCCTCAGCTTCCCAAGTAGCTGGGATTACAGGTATATACCAACATGCCCAGCCAATTTTTGTATTTTTAGTAGAGACAGGGTTTCACCATGTTGACCAGCATGGGGTGTTGGCTGATTTTATTAGGCACGTGGCATGCCCTTTCAATATGTGCTTTCAAATACTTTTTTATTCTAGTAAAGTCTTTTTGACTTATAGCTTTTAAGGTTTTTTTCTTCATCTTTAAGTATTTCTGCCCTCCATATATTGGATTTTCTTTGCCTATCTACAATATTTATTGCTTTTTGTTGAAATATTTTTATTTCTTCTTTTACATTTAAACATTTTTTCTTCTTGTCTGTTAGAGTTTATTCACTCTTTGTTCCTTCTAGTTTGATATAGTTCCTTTATTTCTAAATCTCCATTGAGTCCTGACACTCTATTTTTAAGTTTTGCTAATTCTGATTTATGTTGCTATTTTATGTCATTAGTCATTTTCTTACTGTTAGTATCATTTATGTACAGCATCATTTTCTTAATGTTCTTTTGAAATATCGGGGTATAATTTTGCCATGTTTTGTAGATATGTATTTCTCACACTTTTTATTATCTGCAGAAATGTTATTCTATTCTTCATTTTATTTTTTAAATATAGTGACTGTGGGATTTGGCTTCAGTAATTTTGTTTTCCTAATTTATATAAAATTAGTTTGACTAAAGTTTGCTGAGGAAGGAGATTTAGTTTAATTTTCTAAATTCAGAGCACTCCCTCTTTTATTGTTTTCGTGTATTATTAAAAATATTAGTTTACTTTCTGCTATTTTGAACCTCTGTTTGCCTCCTCACTTTAATCTGAATCCTTTCATGTCTCCGTTGTCCCTGACCCAGTCAATTTTTATTTTATTTTATATCGACAGTCATAATTTGCCATGTAAAACATGATGTTTTGAAGTATATATACATTGTGGAATGACCAAATCTAGCTAATTAACATACGTATTACCTCATATAGTTAGCATTTTTGTGCTGAGAACACTTTACAACCATTCTTTTAGCATTTTTCAAGAATGGAATGTATTGTTAACTGAGTCATCACATTGTAAAATAAATCTCTTGAACTTATTCTTACTGTCTAAGTGAAATTTTGTGTTTTTTGACTAAAATCTCCCCAACTTTCCTCCCCAACCCCAACACTCTAGTAACCACCATTCTACACTCTACTTCTTTGAGGTCAACATATGAGTTGATTCCACATATGAGTGAGATTGTGCTATATTTCTCTATCTGTAACCTGGCTTATTTCACTTAACATAACGTACTCTGGGTTCATCAATTTGTCACAAATAACGGGATTCCCTTCTTTTTTAATAAATAGTATCCCATTGTGTATATCCACCTCATATTCTTTATCCACCCATCTGTTGATGGACACTTTGGTTGGTTCCGTAACTTAGCTATTGTGGATAGCGCTGCAATGAAATGGAGGTGCAGATATCTTTTCAACATGCTGACTTCTTTTCCATTGCCTATGTACCCAGTAGTGGGATTGCTAGATCATATAGTAATTCTATTCTTAATTTTTTGTGGAACTTTCTCTTTTTCGTAATGGCTGTACTAATTTACATTCCCACCAACAATGCACAAGGGTTTTTTCCCTCCACATCTTCGCTGACAATTGTGTTATCTTTTGTCTTTTTGATAGCAGTCATTCTAACAGGTGTGAAGTGATAGCTCGTTGTCGTTTTGATTTGCATTTCCCTGGTGATTAGTGATGTTGAGCATTTTTTTCATATACTTGTTGGCCATTTGTGTGTCTTCTTTTGAGAAACATGTGTCTGATGACCTGCTCAATTTAGATTCCACTGCCAGGAGTGTGAGGCTCCTCTCCTGGGAGGGAACCCTGGCTTGTAAGCTTTGTTGGAGTGCTAGGCCAAACCCCTACTAGGTTCAACAGCTGCTCTCAGCCCGGCTTACTATATATCTAGTGAATACTTGCTGGCAGTTTTAGAGCTCTGGTGTTCTCAGAAGCATCAGATACCTTGTTGTGTGTCTGCTTTTCTCACACACGTGCTGACACAGTGCTGGTTTTATGATGGTTGATGATTTGGCACCCCCTCCCAATATTTAGGGGTCAGAGTGTGCATTGCCATCGAATTTCCATATAAATATTGCTTGTAGGATTTTTGTTTTGCAATCTAGTGACTCTTATTTTTATGTGGGTATTTGGAAAATGTGAATCTATGCTTTTCCTGCTACTTCTGTATTTCCAGAATGCTCTGATCCAGCACAGTCGGGCTTGTTTATGATGCATGGCCCTTCATCTTTGCAGTTAGGAATTAATGGAGTGAAAGGAAATGTGAACTAACAGTGTATTCTGTGTGCATGCCTATGTGTATGTGTACGTGTGCATTCATTTGGGGAAGTGAGGTGCTACTGCTGGCAGCATTGCTATATACAGATGTGGGTGTATCCTTAAAGCCCAGTGTTTTGACCAGAAATTCTTTTCACATTCTGAACACAGGAAGTTTTCCCTTTGGTTTGTGGTGTGGACATTTGTTTGTAGAGCTAGTCTTTATTTTCAGGTGTATTTTTGCCTGTCCGAATGACACTGGCACTACAACATTGCTAATTACCTTGGGAAAGGTTAGTCTGTCTGCATTTTCTCCCCTTAGAATCCACAGCTATCCTCATCTGGAGAAGATTCTAGTTGCCTTTGGTGTTATTTCTTTTGTTCACCATTCACTTTGTTTCACTCTAGAGTAAAAACCTACCTGGGTAAGTACAATATTGTTTCCACACCAGGCTTCTTGAACAATTCCATTTTCTCATGTATAAACCACCTGGTAAAGTAGGATTCATTAATCTGGAGGTCTGATAAAGCCAAAGACTTGGGCAAATGGAGGAATTACTTTTAAGACAAATTTCTATTAATGTTAATAAATGGAAGATTTGCTCATCCTCCCTTTTCTATTTATGCCATCTATTTGTCATTGGTTGTCACGGCAACGGAAAACATTATTACACAAAATAAGACTTATGAAATAGCTCCATTTAAATAAGGATTTCATTTCATAATTTTCAGATGTAACAGTAAGGTAATGAAGTTCAGAAATAGACCTAGAGCATAAAATTTTTTAAAAATTTAAACATTTTCCACGTGCAAGGCATGTAGACTAGCTTGTGATGTGAAGGGATGGAAATTAACCTATAATGGCCAGGGTGGTACTGAATGTCAAAAGGACCAAGTGTAATACAACAGGGTTAATGGAGACTGAAGTAATCTAGAGAGAACTGAATTTGAAGTGTCTATAAAGTTCTGTGAAGATAAAAGAAAATGTCCGTGAAGTCAGTGTGGTGTGTATGCCTGCAAGTCTGTGATACTTGATTCAGTGTGAATTATGTTTACATACAAATTCTATGGAATAATCAATGTATTAATATATAGGATAATAAAAGATATTTAGAAAATTATTGGTGAATTCTCTTATGATGACAAGAACTTCCCATTTAGGCTCCAGAAAACTCAGAAATGTTTAGAAGGATGAATGAATAACCACGCCCTTTATAGAAAAAATATATACTTTATTTTCAACTAGAAAGGTGCAAACATGTAACTTTTGGTCACACTCTCAACAAATAAACTGTCTGAAAAACAGTCATAGTCAAAGTAGAAACAAATGCTTCCAGGTGAAAAAACTGATCAGCTACATAGAGCCACTCAGCTTTTAATAAAGGCCATTTATTCATTAAAAGTGAGGCTACCACATTTCCTACCCAGAAATCAGCCTTACAAGGACATTGATGCCTCGCCTTTGCAAACAATCTGTTTTGACGGACTGTCATTCTAACTGAGCAGAATTTCCATGTAAGTATCCATTTCACGCTTCGAATGATCAGACAAGCTTTACATTCTACCCATGGTGTTCAGAAATTGAGGCTAACATTGAAATATCAAAGCATTAAAAACAAAAATAAAAAGGCACAAACAACTTTAAATTAACTTAGATAACTGTACATATATATATATATATATACACACACACACACACAATATTTACAATATAAATTTTAAAAAATCTGGCTTGTTACAGGCAAATTCACTTGCCACAAGCTGTCCAGTCTAATCGACAGGATTCCGATTCCTGAACAGTGTCATTTGAATCAGAATGTCAGAGCCGAATCTGCTGTTCTGACTTAAAGAACAACTTGACTCAGTCTCTTGATGGCTGGAGAATGCACATCCTAGCTGTCACTGGAGCTACAGGCAGGTCAGTGAGCATGCTAAAGTTTTCCTTCTCAATTACACTTCAAATAGCAGGCACATTTCTCATATAAGATGCTATCTGATGATACTAACCTTCTGCTGGTACCCTCCCACTGCTACTAAAGCCCCACCTATAATATACATTCTGGTGCTGTGTACTAATGTAGGTCCACTGTCAAGTCTTAACATTCTTCAAACCAGTGTCTGGGGTTGATAGGCTATTTGTTTGGCATGGCACAAAGTTTTGAATTGGGTGGGAATTTTTCCCCCTGTTAGAAAAACAGATTTAAATAACCTGTGCTACTGAAATCATTTTTACGTGAAAATGAGATGTGAATCAGTTCAAGTTCCAGTCTAATGAGTTAATGTCTCTCACTCTCTGGCTTCACGCCATGTCTCCGTACATCTTCCTGTGGTACAGCGACTCAAAGATGTCATTGTCTCCGGGACAGTTGTAATGGCAGGCACAGGTCTTGATGAACATCATGTTCTTCTTCATGACCTCGCCGTCAGGGCACTTGAACTCCACGGGCAGGGTGGTGGTTCTGTGGGGGGTGCAGCATCTGCCGTCAGTGCATACTCCGCAGAATTTAGCTCGGTATGTCTTCACACTGGTGCAGCCAGAAAGCTCAAACTTGACAGGCTTGGAGATTTTCGGGGTACGGATGCACTTTTTGCCCTTCTAAGGAAGACAAGGGAAAAGAGAGAGGGGAGAAAAAAATCAATGACTCTACAAGAGGAGTGTCTTTCTTCAACCCTCTGCGTTTTAGTCTTCTGTTGTCTGACTTCTGTTTATATTTTGAGGGGAGGAAGTTTGAGTCTCATTTGCTATGTCCAAAAATAGACAGGGCCTCTCTTGGAATGTCTTGAATTAACCCTGTGGAAGATTTTGTAGTGGAAAACTGATGGTTGCTATTACACAAACTCTCATTCCAGCAAAACAGCTCAATGGTTAGATATTTTTGGAGATAAAGGGCTTATACTAACAAGGGCGGCAAGTTGGGTCCTAGCCACTGCTTTTCCTGTGAAATACAGTTAACAGGAGCAGCACGTGTACCTTAATGTTCTCTTCCAGGTCGGCTTCGCAAGGCCTGACCATGCAGAGGCGGCTCTGCTTCTCCAGCCGACAGGAGGCGTTGTCATTGGTAACCCGGGTGGAGATGCCCATCCCACAGGTCTTGGAACAGGCGCTCCACTCTGTGGTCTGGACCAGGCAGTTGGCTCTAATCATAGTTGGGTCTGGGCCAAACGTGTCTTCCAGTCGGTAAGCTGCGAGAGCAGATCACAAAAACACCAGGTAAAACGCCTGAATAAGATGTTTTCCTCGTTCCCTTGGCACAGTTAGGACTCCCTCCCCAGGAAAGAATCCGGACCCTGACTTAGAGGAAGACTCAACTCACCGGCGAGGGCAGGCCCAACCACGGTTTGGTCCTTGGGCTCGTCACACACCCACTCCTCGCAGCATTTCCCGGGCAGCTTGACCCTCCTCGGGAAGGGGCAGTCAGGGCTGGGCAGGCGAACGTCCATGCTGCACAGGGGCATGCAGCCCACCGCCCCATCCAGGCACGTGCACTGGTACTTGCAGCTGCTCTGGAAGGACTCTCCGCTCCGGTACACGGTGCCACCGAAGATGCAGGGAGCACCGTCTTTGGCTGGAGAAGAGGAAAGGAAGAGGGGGTGGGGGATGCAGAGGTCAGGCATTGCGGCGCTGTCGCATCAAGAGCGTGCGGGATGCGAGCTGGGGTCCGGGCTGCAGGGGGCGGGCTGGCAGCAGCCGGAGAAAGAAACTCGGTCGGAGCGGTTTCTTTTTCCAGGGGGCGGGAGGACGTGAGGGAAGAGGCGGCCGGACCCCCAGCGGCGGGGGCTGCGGTTCTTACCGGTGCACACGCCGATCTTGCGGTTGGCCGGGGAGCCGAAGTCGCAGAAGAGGCCCTTGTGCGGGTCGCAGGGGTCGCGCTCAGTGCACAGCTCGCCCAGCTGCTTGGCGCAGACGCGACAGCAGCCGCAGCCGTCCAGCACGAGGCTCACGCCCGCCGGGCAGCGCGGCGCCGGCTCGGCCGGACACCGGCACGGCCCGCTGCAGTTCTGGCCGACGGCCGGCTGCGGGGAGGACGGGGCGGTCAGCGGCGCTCGATCGGCGGCGAGCACGCCCTCCCCGGCCGGCCCCGACTCCCTCCCTGGCAGCCGCTGGCCGCGGCGGGGGCTCCCGGCGCTTACCCGGCTGCAGAGGGCGAGGAGGAGCACGAAGGCGACGCGGACGGGGCTCACGCCGGCGGCGGTCATGGTTGGTGCGCTGCGGGCGGAGCGGAGTGCGCGGCGGCGGCGGCGAGCGGGGAGCGGCGCAGGCGGCGGGGCCCGGGGCTCTGGCGGTGGTCGGAGGTGGGGACCGGGACGCGCCGGGCTGTCGTCTCGGGCTGTCTGTCGGCCGGGGCGGCTGCCGTCGGGCTGGAGGGTGGAGTTGCACTGGCTGCCTCCTCTCAGCGGGGAAGAGTTGTTGTGTGAGGCTGGGGCGGGTGGCCCGAGACTTTTATACGCTTCAGGCGGCCGCGGCTCGCCAATGAGCTGAATGGAGTCCTACACAAACAGGGACATTCCTCGCATTCCTCCCCACCTTCCTGCCTCATCAACTCACACCGGATTGATCCTGACCCCTTGACACTCAACATTCCTCTGTCTGAAAAAGCTGGCACACTCCAGCTCACAGAAAAAAAAAAAAAAAAAAAAAAAAAAAGCACAGTATTTCCAGCGCCAAATAGAATTTTTTTCCCCTATCCTCTTCGCACCACTCCTGATTCATAGCATTTAAAAACACACCAGCAATTATTATATCATTTCTTTTTCGAATAAGTTTGCCTTGTACTGTCCACTGACATACATCCTTTTTAGGAGGTAGGTAGTTGAAGAGGCAAACAGCAGGGATTCCTAAAAAATTCGAAAAGGATTTTTTTCCCCCCTCTTTACAATGATTTTCGTTTTAGAGGCTATAGGCTCTTGAAACTCTCCAGAGAGCAGAAAAGGAGTGAGTTGCTTTTAACCATTTGTAATCCTCAAGATGCCTACCTGCAAAACTCTGATTTCTATATTTGAAATTTGATCCTTTGTCAGTGGAGGTAACGGTTTTGGGACAAGAAAGAGAACAAAGCCAGGGGTCTGACTCTGAATGCAGTCTCCTGGTGCAGATTTCCAGCACTCTTGCTTAGTTTTCTCTTAATATATGTAGTAGTTTTATATAGGGAAGGACAAGGGATGAGTGGCCATCAGTGTTTCCAGAAGAATGGGTCCATTGTTCTATCAGAACAAATGATTCTGTGTTGGGTAGGTAGGGGCCCTGGGTGTTGGGGTGGGAACATCGAGACACAAAGGGGGTTTACCTAGGGGCACTTAAACACAGCTTCACTAGGATCTTTGAGAAATGAGTGTATTTTCCTATATTAAAACTATCATCTTCAAATGTGGATTGAATTTGGTTTGTCTTATTAAAATGAGAAGCCTGAATCCGTAACAAGAGCAGTGTACCCAGTTGTATCTGGATATAAACTAAGATTGACAGTGAATAATATATTTTTAGTGATTCCCCACACATCTATGAATAGTGATTGTGACTTCTTATTACCCAAGGAGTGAGGCCAGGACAAGGAAAGAATAGGTTTTATTCTCCCTGGGTGTGTGCAGATGTCAAATATGGCCAATAAACCTAAGCATATCTCCATTTCTTAATATAGTGCTACTTAGCCTCACTGAGGACCAAGTTAATTCACTGTGCTTTCATTTGGAATCTATGTAGTTCAGTGGCTTTTTTGTTAGTAACTCCAGTTCCCGTTTTATGTAAAGAGAATGATTCTAGGGCCATATCATTTTCGTATTCTGTAATGCCACATCATTCGGCATTGGTGTTACCAATGAGTAGATTCCTTTAAGTTGTTGACGCTTCAGAGCATGGCTTCCAGATAAGCATATCTGTTTCTGGGGCAAAGATCAGCTTTAGAAACAACACATTATAGATTTATCATTTGAAAACAGCCTGTTTCAACTGACCAAATGTTTAAAGTTTCAGTACATTCTATTGAAAAATAGCTAAGAAAATATATAACCATCCAACTTCAGCATAGACCATATCATCTGTGTACAATTACCTCGTTAAGCAAGCCACATGTTGTACAGTGTAGCTGCACGTCAATAGTGTGAATGGCCAACAAAGGGGCGGGGCGCCCTCTGAAGCTCAGGAAGAATTTTCATCATTGTTATTTAATGTTCTTTCCAAGCATTCCTCAAAAAGAAGAGGCCTATGAGTTCCTATTTAAAGAAGGAACATTCCAAGTTAACTTAATAGCCACATGTGTATTAAAGGCAATTTGGCCCTCAATGTTTTCTTCCCTTGTGGATGATTTTAAAAGTTCAAAATATGTGGGAAGCCACAGTGAAAGCTTTCAAGACCTAAACCCCCAATTACATCTACCACTAATGGTTGGAAAGGTGTGGTGGCTGGGGAAGGGTAGGGATGTGAAGCGCGAACCTCACCTAAGGTGGGATGTGGGCTTGATGGTGAGCTCTCCTAGCTTGCAGAGTGAGGAGAAGGGTTGGGGAATTTCTGAATCCTCAGGAGAGTCTGAGAGCTACCACCAACAGCTTCATGCATGCAGCAGCGAGACTCATTCATGGAAGGGATAAATTGTACTGGGTTATAGTTGGATGACCTAGGTTGTATTCTTGGAAATGCCTTTCCCAGATCTCAGGGAAGTCACACGTAGGAACCATATTCCCATTTAAAAAATGAAGGTAATAATAATTTGTTTAATTTAGTTGGCTTCAGTGAGGGCTGGGTAGATAAAAATTCTCAGGGAATTGGTGCTTTATTTTTTTTAATCTTTCTTGATTTTTTTTCATTCTTTGCATATAATAAGTATATAATCATTCTGCTCTGTTAAAAATGTCAAGAGAATTTGGTTTTATTCTAAAATTCTCATAGTCCCTTGAGATCTCAAAAAAAATCTAGAGTCAGTTCCAAATAGATAGCTTTAATGTTACTTAAGAGAAAATAAGCATACTGAAATATATAGAACATATGAAATCTCAGAATAGAAAAAGGTTCTGTGCATTATAAGGTTTGAGGCTTTATGATCAAAACTCTTTTTGAAGGAGTTAAAATAAAAGATTTTTATTAAGATAGTGGCACAGAGACAGACACACACACACATATGCACACACACCCAGAGAAAGAGAGAGAGAATGAGAGAAGACACCCAAGACATTCATAGACTCAGAAGTATGTTTTTATTGTGATATGGACCATCAAATGCCAGGAAACTCAAAGGGAAAGGCTGACACTCCATCCTTATTTCATGCCATGAGATCTGAATTCTTGCAGTATTATAAATGACTCAGCAAATGTTTGTATGTGCCTGGGCGGTCAAGTGGGAAATAGTGGCTTCTTATAACTTTGTCCAGCTTTGACTTACCTCAGCCCTTTTGATTGACAGCAGGTCAGAGTGGGAGAAAAAGGTCTTTGAATTTGTGTGCAAAATGGTTAAGATGCACTAATTTTGACTTGTAAGCAAGTATTTATCTAGCAAATGCTTTTTAGAGAGCATTTTTTCCTCGTGGTAAAATGAGGAATTAACTAAGTTGCCCACTGAGTCCTGTTTACCAAGCTATATAAGGTATGTGTGTGTGTCTACTAGGGCATCGTTTGTACTGGTCATTTGGTTAAGTCTTGTAGGATGTTCAGCTGTGGATGCACTGCATTCCTTCCATTATGTTTTTTGTTGTTTTTTCCCCCCCTAAAAAAAGGCTTTCTTGATCAGGTATCAGACACAGAGAAAACCTGGCAGGACTACAGAAAAGCGGCCAGGGTTGGAGTGTTTGTGTACTTAAAGAAGGAATCTTGCACATTCTCAACTTTTAGTTGTAGACATTTTCTTATAAGAGCAAGAAGGAGTCAGTGCCAGCCCTCAAAGTGGAAATCAAAGCTCCCAGGGAAACATACCGGAGGAAGTGACTCAGAACCAAGACCCATACGCAATGCATACATGGAATTGTCAGACTTATAGGAAGTCTGGCCATATATGGGCATCTGGACAGTGAGCAATTTGTCCTTATGGTGGGTCAGGGGGAGATTTATGATGTTTCTAACATGCCTCAAATTCAATCATGTAAATTAATTCTACCAAAAACAAAAAAAAAATGGTATGCCAGAAGCTTTTTGTAAAATGGTAATAAATATTATTCTGAAATCTTCAGGGACCCTGGCTTAGCTTACATGACCTTCTGTTTGCTTAAGATGAAGGTTAAGAAGAAGGTTAAGAACTGGAAGTTCATAGGGGGAAGAGAAACACGGATGTTAACTCTCTAAAGTTCATTCATTACCTTCATGCATTTTCCTCCGTATAATTAGTTCTGTGACTTTCTTAGGATATCTTCTAATGCCAAGGTATTTGTCAGAAGGCAGTTAAGGCCGTTGCATATGGTTTGTGTTTTACATTTGGCTGTTCCTTTCTTGTCCATAGCGTTGGAGGCCAGAGGGGTGAGAAAGGAAAAGAAGTTTTTTGTTTTTTCTTTAAGATGATATCCTGCCCGGCGCGGTGGCACATGCCTATAGTCCCGGCTATTAGGGAGGCTGACGCTGGAGGATCACTTGAGTCCAGGAGTTCTGGGCTGTAGTGCTATGCCGATCGGGTGTCTGCACTAAGTTCGGCATTAATATGGTGACCTCCCGGGAGCGGAGGACCACCAGGTTGCCTAAGGAGGGGTGAACCAGCCCAGGTCAGAAACGGAGCAGGTCAAAGCTCCCGGGCTGATCAGTAGTGGGATCGAGCCTGTGAATAGCCACTGCACTCCAACCTGGGCGACATATCGAGACCCTGTCTCTAGAAAAAAAAAAAAAAAAAAAATGGTATCCCTTCAACTTACTGTTTGTTTTACTTATTTTGTTAATTAGACTCTTTTTAAAAAAAATTAGCTTACTTAGAATCCTGTGTTGCCTCTAGTCAGCTTTTGTTCAGCTAAGACAGTGCCAGAGGATGTGGATGCTGCTAGGTAGGAATGAGCCTGGGTGGTCTCGTACATTCTCCCTAACAGGTTAGAATCTCTTATATCCCTTAGCAACCATTTAGCAACCAGGAGTATTTACAGCCCCTTGCTTCATCAAGGCTGAATGTGAAGCATCCCCTTGGTGAAACTTAAGGTGATATTTGAGTGGGAATGAAAAACAGGGGAAATGAGCATTCCTTAAAATGTGTGCTTTGAGGACATCCAATCAATAGGTTTAGGAGGAAGAGAGAATTGGGACTACCTATCTTATATCAAAGAATAGAAGTAAAGGGATACATATTTTGAAAAGACTAGTGTGAAATGTACATGAATGTATTCATAGGGATTCTGCTGCAGGGTGGGAAAGGGGTGCAGATTAAGCCAGGCCCCATCATTCATCCTTGGAAATGTGCTCCCACCTCTGGCCAAGAGGCCTCAGGTCCCTCCTCATAGCTCCAAGGCTCCCTGGAATACCATTAGGTAGAGCCTAGAGGACTGGCTAGGAGGTTAGGGTTAGTGTGAGCTCCATACCTGCCATTTACTTGCCAGTGACCTCAGGGAAAACACCTCCTCTCTCTGGGCCTAAAATTTCCCACCTGTTCACAGTTAATGTGCACCTCAAGGAGACAATATTTATGAAAGCACTTTCATAAAGGTATTAGAGTTTTTAAATTGCCCTTCTCTTGCATTCTTCAATGGCTCTTCCTAGCTCTTAAAACTAAGTGCTTCTCAGATTGACTGTAAAAGCCCGTCACAGTTTGATTTTGTAACAGTGTCCAGCTCTGCAGGGGTTTTAGAGTGTTAAAGCTGGGTGAGAGCTGAGAGAAAATAAAATCCTACCTCTTATTTTTTTTTAGATTAGACATTCAGGATTGATAAAGACATTTAGCAAATGAAAACTTTTTTTTTTTTGAACCAGGGTCTGGCTCTGTCTCCCAGGGTGGAGTGCAGTGTCACAGTCTTGGCTCACTGCAACCTCTGCCCCATGGGCTCAAGTGGTCTTCCAGCCTCAGTCTCCTGAGTAGCTTGGACTACAAGTGTGCACCACCATGTCCATCTAATTAAAAAAAAGAATTGTAGAGATGGAGTTTTGCCATGTTGCCCAGGCTGGTCTCGAACTCCTGCCTCCCAAAGTGCTGGGATTACAGACATGAGCCCCCTACACAAGGCCACAAATGAAACTTTTCAATTTGTCTCATGCTTCTTATATCCCTTATATGTCACTTCGATGGGAATGTGGGCATGCATTTTAATTATAGTTTTCAGGACACCTAAAACAAAGCTCTGCACTCAGCTTGTTTTTGTCACCTGGTAGCATCTACTCCCTTTGTCTCCATTGTGTGTTCATAATTTTCATTTATTTTTGGGGAGTGGGAAGAGTTAGGGAGTTCCAAACAGTCTTCCTTTCTTCAAGGAAAGATGTGTAACTTATCACTAATAAGAATACGGTATGTAAATGATAAAGAAACAAGTAAAATTTTATGATTACCTGTGTCCATCATGTTTTCTTTAGATTTGTATTTCTTGGAAACCAGGGTAGTATTTTACTTAAGGTGATGCTACCGACCGTAACACTTTACATATATTTGGGTTGACAGTTTTCTTTCATTTCATTTTGTAATGTGAACTGTGCTACCATGATGGTGGCAAGTAAGTTTTCAAATTAAAAGCAAACTTGGTAGGCGGTATGTTCTAGAATGCTAAAAACTAATTTGTTCAAATAGTCCAAAGAGTTTCTATTTTCCTGTGTGTAAATCTTTAAATAACCATGCCTACGGAAACATGTATTAAAATCTGAGCTCCCCAATAAGGCTTTTTGAGAAGGTATCATATCTTCTAAGTCAGAACTTTCACCACATGTGAAGAAACAACCACATTCTATTTAAAATCCTGACATCATCAGATTTGAAGTAAAAGTGAACTAATGCATTGTTTAATTTGACATTAGAATGCACAATGCCAATTTTATCTGATCAATTTAACCGGAATGCTTCTTAGAGCTCTGTCTGGGTGCCTGAAATAGATGCTCAAAATTTTGACTGCATTCTCTTCTGCTTATTTAGAAATTTTAATTTACAAAGTCCTTTCACGGATACCATCTTACTTCATTATCGTAACAATCTCATAAGGTATTATTCCACACATATTGCAGGTGAGGAAACTGAGGTCCCATAATGCTAACATAACACAAGGTTGGTTAGAGGTGAAGGGACATGTGAATTTCAGTTCAGCTCTTCTAAAGAAAACACCCCTTGCCTTTTCTTCCAAACTTCACAGCTTCTTTTCTTTATGTTCTACATATAGTGACCTCTGAACACTGTATGTACTTAAGATAGTTACCTCAGATCTTAAACTCTTAAAGCACACACCCTAGAATGCATATAAAACATCTGCGGGCTAACTGGAAGTCAGTATTGTGCTGTGGGTCTGAGATAAACATGAATTAGAAAGAAAGTGCTGCCGGGCGCGGTGGCTCACGCCTGTAATCCCAGCACTTTGGGAGGCCGAGGCGGGTGGATCACGAGGTCAAGAGATCGAGACCATCCTGGTCAGCATGGTGAAACCCCGTCTCTACTAAAAATACAAAAAATCAGCTGGGCCTGGTGGCGTGTGCCTATAATCCCAGCTACTCAGGAGGCTGAGGCAGGAGAATTGCCTGAACCCAGGAGGCGGTGGTTGTGGTGAGCCGAGATCGCGCCATTGCACTCCAGCCTGGGTAACAAGAGCGAAACTCCGTCTCGAAAAAAAAAAAAAAAAAAAAAGGAAAGAGAATGCTTACTGATCTATATTAGTAGAGAAACTTGGGCTTAGATTTGCTTTTTATTTTTTTAACAATTAAGATTTTTGTGATGATTTTGCTGTGTAAACAGATGTGCTCTTCTTATCCACTAACTAGCTGATGCAGCTAAAAAAGGAAAAAATGAATAAGATGATGGGGATGTTTTGGGAGGTTTAATATCAGGGTGTGCTCTGCTCTGACGTCAGCCTCAGCCCACACTGAAAGTGCTCAATCTAATGCTATGCAGCCTTGTTTAGGCTGAGACTGGGAACAACCACAGACATCATGAAGGTCTTCTTGAATAATTGCATCATTCACTGATAAGCTATTTTTAGCAATAAATATCATGACAGAGTCTGAGACAAGCCATTAGCACTAAAGCATATGTCTTCAATGATATGTCAACTATCAACACAGGTTTTTCATGAGTATCCCCTAATAAAACTGTCTTGCCATGTTATTGATATTTATTTTACGAACTTGCCTTAACTGAAAATGTACTTTCCTCAAACTGGATATGCTTTGCGTTTCAGGCTTACAGCCGTCTCCCTCTCTCCTTTAGCCATGGAAGGATTAGATTTGAATTGCGACTAGTTTCATGTTGTTAATGGAGTGTGATTTATGTCATAACTACACATGGCAGAGAGAGAGAGGGTTGTCTAGGAATGGTGGGGTTATAATGAGGAAATTTTCTTATTAACCTGCACATGTGTGTAAAGTTAACAACTACAGGATTGCATTTCATATAACCATTGACTTGCTAATGTCTGGAAGTACATTATTAATTATTTGTCACATACAGTTGATGAAAGCTTATTGTCCAACCAAATTTTTTGTGGCATTTTCATCATTTCTAACATCTCTAGTTGGTTCTTCTTGACTGTGGTTTGCCCTGCTCTTTCGATATTTGACTGATTCCTGAGGCTCCACCTGTTTGCTTTCAGCTCAGGAGGGAAGCAAGCAAACTGCCAGTCCAGCTTCAGATGGATTTTGAACAAATGTTGCTTTGCAGTAGGGCTGAGCACTGCCACAGTCAAATGTATCCTCTCTCAGTGGCTTTGATCGCTTCCCAGGCAGGCCCATCCCTCACAGGTCAAGCTGGTTTTTCCTGACCAGCTTCTGAAGCAGCCCCCAGAGTGGGGACCCACAGTGTGGTGTTACCACTTTTCTCTAAGATGTTCTCATTTGACACACTGAAACCTGGTCTTCATCTAAAGTGAACTCAAGAAGTCCAAACTCTTGTATTTCTCATGCATCATATCCAACTTTCCAAGAGGGGAAAATGACCTTAGTTGAGCAGAAACGGCCATCTGGAAGCCATTTTGTCTACCTTAAGTGCCAAGGACGAGGGGATTTCTTAGACACCGCACGTGAGTCTAAGGAGACCACAAGGCAGAAGCAACTCACCAAATGTATTTATGTCATAACTACATCACCTGGCATCCTTAGTGAAGAGTTGCAGGTGGTCATTTTACCTGGGCTTCCTTATTCTTCCTGGCATTGCTAGTGGTAGGGAAATAGTCCTGTTACACTGTTTCTGGCAGCCCAATATTCCACCAAGCTAGGCGTAGAAAAGCAAAGGTATAGTGAGGTGGGGAAGACAGTAGTATGTCATTTTTTAAAAAAAGGCTTTAGTGTTTATACTTTGTTTTCAAGATCTTAAGAATAAAACCTGCCAAAATAAACTTGGCTCCTATTCAATTGATTAAACAAGATTGATTTTTAACAATTGTAGCTTGACATTTTAGTGTGAAATTTTGTCACTTAAAATAAGCTACTTTTATAATTTAAAGCATTTCATAAAATTGGCCGCCATTTTGGATTTAGTGAGGCCTAATTTTTATCTTGATTTAGAATGTTCTAGAAATAGACGTATCATAAACTTGATCTGAATATAGAATTTGCTGTACTTTGTATTTTTCTTTTTCACTACTTCAGGAGAGATTTGTTTCCTCTATTTCTGTATTTAATAATATGATTAAATGTTAGTATGGCTTAATGTATGACACTAAGAAAACTACTTAGTCTCTCCAAGCCTCTGTTTGCGTCTGTTAACCTGGAGATAATAATGGCACCACCTTCATAAGATTTCATAAAATTGTTGGGACAATTTGCAAGGATTAAATCCCAAAAACTTCTAAAGCATCTAGAAGAATGCTTCTCAGAGACCAAGCACTCAAGTTCATTAAAGTGAAATAAAACTGTCCTTTTTGTTCATCTCTAAATATTTTTAGATACTAAATTTCTGCCTTAGCACATTTGTTATACATTAGCACTTAGCTCAGTAGTTTTCAGGGTCATGCATGCAGATTACACTAAAAAAAAAAAAAAAAAAGAATGTCATGACAGCTTGTATTGACAGGCTTTTTCCAGCAAGAAACATACTACTATTTTGAACTTGTGAATGATTTATAAGTTGTGATTCTGTCTTCAGGATCTTGTTTCTCTCTCTCTCTCTCTCTCCCCCTCTGTGTGTGTGTGTGTATGTGTGTGTGTGTGTGTGTGTGTGTGTGTGTGTGTGTGTTTTCATTTTGTTTTTGTCATCAAATTGCCACAGGGGGGAGTATAAGTTCTTGAAAGCAGAAAAAAAAAACACAGTTTAAGTAATTTGGTACCAATTATCATTATTATTAAAAATGTCTATATCTAAAGCATCTAAACAGATTAGATTAATACTTATGTGAAAATAGAAATGCCTATAGTAAAATATAAATTAGGCACTGTTTAATATTGGATTTAATAATTTTGTGATAGTTGAAAAGCTGTATCTGGAAAACGTCCCCATGGGTGAATGTCTGGGTGTGTTCTCACATGTCGGGGATATTGGTGCTGCAGGAGAAGGGAGAAAATATAAGTTTCTAGTTTTTGCCACTAAAGTCATGAAGTGAAAGAGAGGAGGAGGAGAGAGAAAGAAAATGAGAAAGTGCTAGTCTGTGTAAAATGAGCACGAAGGGCTTGGATACAATGATGTCATACAGCCTCACAATATGGATAATGCTGAACCCATTCTGTACATATGGGGTCATTTAAGCTTATTATGTTCAATAACTAGAGGAGACAATTCCAAAATAGAGAAAACTGTGCAAGTGAAAAGTGAAATGTCCCTTTGAATAATACAAAAAAAAAAATACAAAAGTTTCTATGGAAGCCAAATGGACGCTCTTAAGAGCTGGGGAGTTTGATCATGGTACCAACCTGACCCTTCCCTTTTGGGAGTAGATCATCTTTGCAGATGATTGGTCAGCTTTCCTATAATATATACTATGTATATATGTGTGTGTGTGTATATAGAATTCCATATATATATATGGAATTCTATACACAGACATTATACACACACACACACAAATATATATATTCTGCTTTTCATACCCGAAGTTCTGGCACCATCATGTGTTACCCCAATATCCACCAGAACCACTATCCAAATTCACTTCTAAGTTCCTCTTGCCTGTCTCTTCTAAGCTAATCGAGATTTGTCATACATCTTGTCATTTCATAGAACTTCTCCAATCCCCTTGGGTCCTTGATATGGCTTGGCTCTGTATCCCCACAAAATCTCACGTAGGATTGTAATCCCCAGTGTTGGAGGGAGGTCTGGTGGGAGGTGATTGGATCATAGGGGTGGTTTCTGATGGTTTAGCACCATCCTCCTGGTGCTGTCTTGTGACAGAGTTCTTATGAAACCTGGTTTTTTAGAAGTGTCCCCCTTTGTTCTTTTCCTCCTTCTCCAGCTGTGTAGGACATGCTTCTTTCCTCTTCACCTTCTGCTGGGATTGCAAGTTTCCTGAGTCCTCCCCAGCCATGCTTCCTGTACAGCCTGCAGAACAATAAGCCAGCTAAACCTCTCTTCTTTATAGATAGTCTCACATAGTTCTTAATAGCAATGTGAGAACAGACTAATACAGTCCTAAATTTCTGTTCACTCCTGCTCTCTCTTGCTCATTTATTCTTTACATCAATGTTTTGACCTGATCGTGACTTTGGTCTCCTGCCCCTTCCTTTTCTCCTGGACACGTGGTTTTGCTTCCTCTCTCTCCATGGCATACCGTTTTATGTCAACAGCCTCTTTGGGCTGTGATATGGTTTGGCTCTTTGTCTATGAAATCTCACGTAGGATTGTAATCCCCCTGACCTCTGGCCTTTGGCCTCGTGACCTTTCTTCAAGCCAGTGCCTGCCTTAGTTGTTCCTATAGTGTCTGCCATACATTTGTGGTCTCTAGTCTCAGATGTGTCCTCAGTTCTACTATGTTGTGCTTTTAGTTGCTACGGTCAGTTCTTTGCCATCCTTTCCTTTGTATCCTTTCCATGCCTAACTGCTTCCCTCCAGGGTCCTACCCTGTCACCCCTCCTCTTCCTTCCTTTCTACATGAGACTACCAGGCATGAACAACTCCAGCCTTTGTCCCCAGGACTGATAGGCCCTCAGCTTCCTATTTGCTTCTTTAGTTTGAGGTGCAGTGTTCAGTTCTACAGCCATTAGCCACATAAGGCTATTTACATTTAAATTAATCAATATGAAAATTTAGTTTTTCAGTTGCACTAGTTGCTTTTCGAGTACTGAGTAGCCATGTACAGCTAACAGTTATTGTTTGGATGGCATGAAGAACCTTTCCATCTTTGCAGAAAGTTTGTCAGAATAGTGCTGGTTCAGACAGACCTCCACTTGTGCTTTAGATCCAAAAGCACAAGTCTTCTATGGAACCATGTGCTCTTTGGAATTTATGGAACCATGTGTCCTGTGGAACTGTGTGCTCTTTGGGACTATGAAATCATGTCTCCTATGGAACCATGTGCTCTTTGGAACCTATGGAACCACATCTCCTATGGAACCATGTGCTCTTTGGAAGCTGTAGCATCACATCTCCTATGGATCCATATGCTTTCTTTTCTTTCCATTTTCTCTTGTCTTTCAATTTGTTTTTCTCTGGCAGCTTCTTCCCAACCTATAAACATGGCGACATATCTCTCACATAGAAAGATAAACCACAAAACAAATGAAATAAGATCACCCTTCCATTGTCTTTACATTCCTTTTTCACTGCTTTTTTCACACTGGAGCTCCTGAAACACACACATACTCACACAATTACACACAAATCCCCTGTGTTTACTGTTTCTAAGTACACACTTTCAAGTTACTTTTTAACCTGTTGTAATAAAGCTCCTGACCATGGCACTGCAGATTATCACCAAATAATCTCTTTGTTGCTAAATCCAGTGGATTATTTTCAGGTCTCATACAATTTGATCTCTCTGTAGGTATTTAGTTGAATCCCGTTCTTTCCGTCTCTTTGACTATTTCCTTTGGTCTCCTTTGCAGACTCATTCCCATCTCCCTACCCCTATGACGTGAGTGACCTGTAGTCTTTTGTTCCTGGTCTTGTTCTTACTTACATGTTCTTCTACTGCCACATTGTTGATGGTTGCCTGCTCTCTGAATCTCAACCAGAGACTCTGTTCTGAGTTCATTTGTGCTGTTAACAACATATTGATCTCAATGTCCTATTCAGATGTTAAAGTAAGCATAGTAAAAACTAAATTTGTTACTCACCTCCATTTCAAAATCTTTTCCCTTTAGATGTGTCTCCCATCTTAGTGATTGGAACACCGTCTTCCGAGTCATTCCATACTGATGCTTGTATGTTGTCTTGTATTCTTTTTTCTCTTTCAGTCCCTATATTTTATGATGATAAAGCTCTGTGGACTCTACTCATGATAGCTTCCTAACACATCATGCCCTCAACATCTTTTGCTTCGACCACTGCATTGGTCTTTCTGTTATTAACTGGTCTTTTGACTCATGTGATTGCCCTGCAATTCATTCTCTCCACTGCAGCCTGAGAAATCTATCAATATACAGTGCTTATTCACCTGCCTAAAACCAAACCTGTAGGTGGCTTCCATTACATCTATGATAAGGAACTTTGTCTGGCTTAAATCTTCTCCATTCTTGTCTATTATTACCCACCAATCCTGCTCTATTGTTTGGTTTTACCAGTGCATTTGAATAACTTACAAATTTTGTCATGCTGTTTCATGCCTTTATAACTTGCTCACAGTTGCTCTTCCAGCACTTGGAGCAGTGGCTAAGTATGCTCATATCACATAAGCTATTTTTTTTTTTTTAAACAGGGTTTCACTGTCGCCTAGGCTGGAGTGCAGTGGTTATGGCTCATGCAACCTCAGCCTCCTAGGCTCAAACAATTCTTCTGTCTCAGCCTCCCAAGTAGTTAGGACTACAGGCATGCACCATCACACTTGGCTAATTTTTTATTCCTTTTTGTAGAGATGGTGTCTCGCTATGTTGCCCAGGCTGGTCTGGAATTGCTGGCCTCAAGTGATCCTCCTGCCTCAGACTCACAAAGAGTTGGGACTACAGGTGTAAGCCATCATGCCCAACCCAAATAAACTTTTGACTCTAGTAGGAAGCTTTTTTTTTTCGATTTGGTCCAGTCAATATATACTCACATATACACATGGACAGTGAAACAAAAATTTTATGATTTTATTGCTACCATGTGTAATGCCCTTGGTATTTTAAAATTAGTTCCATTCCATTTTAAAGAAAATTATAGTCTTCATCTCCAAGTTTATTTTACTGTCTAATTAAACTCACATCTTGGAAATAAGATATGTATATATATTATTTTATATATAAATATATATATATATTTATTATATGTATATATGTGTGTGTGTGTATTCTTGAAACACCAAATAATCAGCAAAGACTATCTGAATAAGCCGTTAAGGGAGGTAGTGTGAGGTTACGAGGTCTGGGGATGCTCTAGACATTCTGGGAGCACCTGTGGTTGCTGGGAGATGAATGTGTGGAGTTTAAGAATGAAAGTACTAAGGTGAAATACAGAGCATAAGCACAGAAGCAAACCTTATTTTTGGCACTAAATCAAGCCTCGCCTAAAGTTAGCTTCATTTCTCAATTTATCAGTTTCATGAGCCAATATGATCCCCTACCCCTATTTTTAAAAGTTCTCGATATTCTACCACAAAATGTCCTGGCTGATACAGGCTTCACCAGTGTGAGAGAGACATAATTTTCCTTTCATATTGATATTTTCTGATGTAATTATTTATATCATTTTCTAATTCTATTATAGTATTAGGGTAGAGCAATGCTTTTCAACTTTGGTTTTTAACATAATGGAATATATAGAAAATGATAACATTTTTATGGCATTTTTGGGCAAAGACTTTCTAAAACCTCTGAAATTCTGAAAGGGAAAGGGTATGGAAATTCTTTTGGTTTAAAGATATCAAAGATCATAGGCGAGCTTACTGGCAAATTGCTACCATTTTTTTTTTCTTAAGTTTTTAGGTAATTTAAGGTTTTTCTTGGAAGTTGACTTCTGAATATTTGTGAATAACTCTCACATAGCATGTAGTACAAACAGATCTACCATTGAATGAATTTCTTATGTAAAGTTTGAGAATTAGCTTGAACTTTAAAATTGTATAAATTTGGCTAAAATTGCATAATTACTAAGGTCTTAGGAACTATGATAATTTATAAAATAGCATATTTATATCAATTCATAGGTAAATATTTTGTATTTATAGATTATATAAGTAAAATTTCTGAGGCTTATGTATTCATGCCTGGTAAGTTTATATTCTTCAGAATACCAGGAAATACCATGTTTATTTTATTCAAACCATAATTTACTAAAGTAATTCTCTAGGAAATTGGCCAGTAACACTAGTAGGTGTTTAGGAAAAGTTGCTGATTGACTGGTAGATAGAATTTTAAAAATCAGTGCGGCTGTCAAAGTTACCTAACGTTAGGCATAAAAGGATCTTAGTGTGAAATGCTTCCAGACTAATACATGTATTCAAATGTCCCAAATTAAAAATCAGTCAGTCATTTATTGCTGTTTACCACTCAATGAAAGAAATAATTCACAAATATTTTTAGCATTTGGTATATTTCTAACATTGTGTTAAACACATCAAAATGTAAAAAGATACCTGGTTCTTGCTTACAACGGGGTTATGATCTATTTGCAGAAGCAAGACATTTATGGACTAAAAGTTCAGCCAGTGGTCCTCACAATTGTGTGACTTGAAAACCACAGCACCCAGAAAACTGATGGATTGGTGTAATGCAATGTCATGACCCTGAAATTAGAATGTTTGAGGCACTTTGAGGCACAGATGATGATAGAGCCACACTTTATGAGGCTTGAGAGCTCTTGCTCAAGTGTCAGTAAGTCAGTAGTTAAGTCATTAGGTGGAAATAGAAGGATATTGCACTAAGTGTTTCTAAGGAAGAAATAACTAACCTGGAAAAACCCAGCCTGATGTTTTTTATGGACACAGCTGGGCCAACGGATGAAGAAGAGAGGAGCAGCATGGGCATTCCAGACCTTATTAATGATGACAACAGTCCTTACTTTGGGGATGCGGTGGCATGTGGAAAAGAGTAGATTGGCCGTTTTGACCTGAGTCAAAATGGGGATGATTGAAAGATGCAGGAAGGGACTGTTTTGTAAGAGACAAAAATCCTAATTTTTTCTTCTTTCTTTTATTCTAATGTTGAATACGTTGCTTTCATTTCCAGTCCTCTAGTATTTTGAAATGCACACATACATACACACATCTCTAACATATATATTACTCTGTTGCTCTATACTGATTCAGGGCTTAGAGAATGTTAAGAAGACATTTACTGACTTACAGGGTAAAATGAAGAGAGCCTCAAAACTAAGAATTAGTAATGCTTTAATTTTTGTTATGCTTCTGTTTCTCCTCTTGCTTTAATAAACGGTATGTATATATTTTTTTTATTTTTACAACCTGCAAAATGCCAGGCATATGGAAAAAATACAAAGCACAATAAATATGCATTGAATTCAAGCACCGCTTTTATGATTCTATGCTTTGCATACAGTGGACATCCAATCACTATGAAGTAGTGGAAATATTTATGTTGACGAGAAAAAACATAGCTAAAGTTGTTACTTGAGAAGCTATCTCACAAATGTATTCATTTGTTTATTCATTCATTCCCTTAGTAATGGATGCATTCACTGGATACTGCTAATGTGAAGACTATTAGTCTAATGGTGATTTTTTAATTGATACAAATATTTATGGGGTACATGTGATATTTTGTTACATGCATAAACTGTGTAACGATCAATTCAGGATCATTACACAGTCTATGCGTGTAACAAATATGACAAATATTTAACAAAATATTTAACCTATAAAATGATAAATACTTGAGGTCATGTCCAACACTTGGGGTGTCCGTCACCTCGAGTCTTTATCATTTTATATGTTGGAAACATTTCGAGTCCTCTCTTGTACCTCTGTTGAAATGTATACCACATTGTTGTTAACTATAATCACCCTACTCTGCTATCACACACTACAACGCATTTCTTCTACCTAACTGTAGGTTTGTACTCATTAACCAACCTTTTTATCTACCCACAGCCACCCGCTAATGCTGATTTCAGCAGGAGTTGCATGTCTTTATATCTTTGTAGAGTCTGACCAACTTTTACCCATTTGTCAACTCTCAGAGCCCATATCACTTTCTTTTTGTGGCTCTCTAGACTGAGCTAGGTGCTTATCCTTCCACAGCCCTTCTCTAAATATGTAGAGATTTGTCTGTCTGCCTTACCAGATGGGAGCTTCACGAGAGCAGAATTGAATCATTCATCTCCATGTCTTTAGTGCCAGCCTCAGTGCCTTGTCCCTCGAGAGTTTGTTGAGTATTTGTAGAACAAATATAATCTTTAATGATGGTGTTGTCAGATATCTGGCTTTAAACTGGCAATTTGGCTTTTAAGTGCTGTGTTCAGAAAATTAACTGAAAAAATAAATACTGGAATTATGTCAGTTTAGAGACAAAAGATAAGTTAAAAAGAAATAAAAAACTGAAAAGTCACAAAAATGCAATGTAAAATATAAGATAGCATGTACATTATCATTAATGAATTATTCCTATTGTATAGGTTTTTTTTTTTTTTATTGTGGCAAACTTTTACTGTGTGTCTCATATTTTCGTTGAAACTTTACAGGCAGCCCTTTCGGTATGCACTGAATGTGAGAACAGCAGGGCAGGACTCTAGAGATCGTTCAGTCCGAATACTGGTCAAGTGAAGAAATACAACTACTCATTTTCAGAGTGCACAAAGGCAGGCAGATTTCAGTGACACAGTCATCTGTGTGCCACAGTGGGCAGAGGAGCCCCGCTGACCACAGACTTTCCACCATACCATGCTACTTTCCCAGCAACGCCTTCTGTACAGTCCAGGAAGCAGCTGTCAGGGGTTGGTGGATGGCTTCTGTTTTTATACACACTATTTCCCTTTGGCCATCCACCTGCTCTGGAGGAAGAAGGGAGTTGCTGCAATACAGGTCCACCCCCTTCCTTCAGTTTACAGGAGTGACCCTCACATATGTGAATAATTACAATAGTGGCACCATTGATTGATGACCTGTGCTGGACTGATTACAAAAGTTAAGTCACATCTTCACACGATCCTTCAGGGTTACTTCATTTTTATAGATGGGCATGGAGGTTGCCAAGATTATTTAAGTATCACGTCCACATCACAGAGTCAATAAGTGGTGAAGCCAGGTATCTCTAACTCCCAAAATTCTATAGCTTTGCCTTTTGTAAAGTTAAGAGAATATGGTGGCCTATCCATATTTGTCAGGTAATAAAGTATATCAAAAGGAACAAAGCACCATGCTTTCTAAAGTGCTTAAAGACCTACCTATCATTAGATAAATGAATACATGAATGAGTATGTGATTCTTATAAAGAAAAAAATTACTTCATTATAACGTATATTTAAGATCATTACAGTAAGTTAGAGTTCTATGAAAATAGAAAGTGGAAAGGCTAAATTAAGCATTGTATCAATAGAGTGTACTTCTTTTTGTTTGGTTGTATAGTAAGAAAGACTTACAATTTTTCCTTGCCTACTTGGAGGGAAATTGTGACAATCATGAAATGTGCATGACACTTTCCTTTAAACCAGCATGAAGGCCTACTATCTCATTGCTTTCACACTACACTCTTGGCTCTAAATTTAAAAAGCCGAATTAAAAATAATTATGTTCCATGACACATGTATACCTATGTAACAAACCTGCATGTTCTGCACATGTATCCTGGAACTTGAAGTAAAAATTAAAAAAAATTATGTTAATGAAGACATGATGTTCATTCAAAATTTAATAAAGAGCTGTCTATTTAAATGCTCATCTTAAATAACATTTAAAAAATCCTTTTTTTTTTTTTTTAACACTCCTAGAACTTAGAAGTGTTAGAAATAGGGACTGATTAGTTTTGAAGCGTTTTCAAAAACTTAACAATATTGTTTGTAACAAATACAACAGGATCTATTACCATATCCTTATTTATTTGATTTTTGAGTTTTAAACTCCCACTAGAATGTTTTAATGATGCATAGAATTTACATATAAGGCAAAAGTAGTTACTGTGGGACAAGTACTTTATGCAGTCGGAGGCTAGAAGCAATTCACATGTCTTGGATTGATTAATAGCAATAATATCATTCCATTCTCAGAACCCTATTTAGAAGAAATGTTATAAAATACAAAATGAGAGGGGAGACCAATTCCGTTTAGCACAAATGAATTTTTGTGTCACAAGAAGATTTTATGAAGTATATTATTTTCCTTAGAAACTCTTCAGGCTCTTGTGCTTGTCTTTATTTGTCCATATGCCTAGTGGAGTGCTTTGCATATTTATAACTATGAACTAACTTGAATTTAGCTTGGCTGGGTCAGGGTGCTCTTGGGCCCCATGGTACCTCAAAGGCATGGAGATACAGCATTCTTTCTTCTAACATGTAGAATTATTTCCTACTCCATGTAGGAAATTCTCTTAGTCACAAATGGTGGCAAATGGCTGGGCATTAAAGCAGGACATTGCCAACTCAATAAGACATCCTTTTCAGATTTATCTTCCCTTTATTCCTAATTAGAGTGTTAGGAGTTATGCATAAATATAAACTTTGAGCTACACTGCTCTTAAATTCTGCAGAATCATTTAGGTAAATGTCTTTTATGTGACGTGTTTACACATGGAAAGAGGTAGCGAAGTCACTTTCGTTGAGAGCATTACAAAGTAGAGAATTCTGGAACTGCCCAAATGTTATGAAGGTGAAGGACTGCGGTATCAGACAAACAGCAGAACTAACAATTGAATTGGAAGATGAGTTGGAACAATTGAATTGGAAAATTAAGTATAGAGTCAATGTTTTGGAAGTGTATTAAAAAAAAAAAAAAACTAGGACATTAAACTGAAAGTAAACCAAAGTGAAAATTCACTGAGATTAGTGGCTCTTTTTCTTTTAATTTTATACTCTTTTTGACTTAGGGACTAATTCTTACTGCTTATACTTTATCAAAAATTTTAAAAAATGGAAAATGAGGTCAAATGTCTGTTCTTTTACCCCAACTCAAAAGGAAGAAAGCTTGACGTATTTAACACACATATTTTTTGGGGACAACTTATTAAAACGAAGTTGACTTAAATGATTATAAAATTTCTACATTTATAGATGCTAGTGGATAATGTTATATGGGCAAGTCCTGAATAAAAGGGTAAAATCATTTTCACTTTGAACCTAAAACTAACCAATTTTGTAGTAAGATTTTTCTTTGTAACTTGTCGTGAAAGTAATACCATGTACTTTGGTTTCAGGTAATAGGATAAAAAAGTGACGAACAGAACCTGTCTTTCTGCTCTGAAAAAGGTAAGGTGTTAAAGAAATGAACAATACTTGTGGAAATGCAAATATATGATCACATACTGGCCAGCTCTGACTATTTTAGTATTTCCCTTGTGAACTAGATTTTTAATGGACATATATATAGCAAAAATATGTATTTTTAATTTCAGTTTCCTTTTTCCTAAAAACAAAAGGTAAGACATCTGTTGTCCTGTAAGATGAATAAACTTTAAATGGCATTTGCTAATTACCCTGTCTTCTAAATATAGTCTCTAGAGTTTATTTGGTGTGGTTCATCTTTAGGAAGCTGCAGTGTAGTGAAAAAGAATGATTATACCGAAAACGCAATTTTACTCTTATCTGTAGGAAAAGTCCCTTGAAACAATGGAAACCATTTCCTGTCTTAGAATAGGTTTTTTCTTTTTTTCTTTCTTTTTTTTTTTAAAAGACTTTTAGGACAGTTTAATAGAAATCAAAGCATAATTATTTTACATTTATTTCTCCAGTAATAATAAATCACACCAATATTTGGTGATTAATAATACAAATGACATAATTCTCTAAAATCCTTATGAATTTTATTTGATAGAAGTAGAGAGGTATTTTTGTTTCCTCTTTAACACTTGGAATATAACATTTAAAGACTTTTAAATATAACATTTAAAAACATCAAAGTCCCATAGATAGTGGCAGAACTAGTACTAAGTACCATGATTCTTGACTTCAGCTCTGTTTCTGTTGCGTTTCTTTTTCTTTTCTTTTCTCATTACATCATCTTGGCTTTTTTACAGTGGGGAAATATTCTCTGAATATAATAAAAATAAATGGAAAAGAATAAATTCCAACTGTAAGTTGTTTTTAGTAATTTTCAGCATCTTGCTTGGTTTCATTCTCAAGATACTAATTGCCTATTGTAGTAATTGTAGATGTGCAACTCTGAGCACAGTAGTTCCAAGCCTGGTGAGGGTGGTTCTGCCCCTCACTGTAGTGACAGCTTTTGTCTCAGTTGTCTCTCTGGGATATGGGGAATGTAGGAGAACCTACTTTTGGGGTTGTCTTGAGAATTGAGTGAAATGTAGTTTTAAGTGTTAGAATATTGTTGATATATATAGTAAGTGCTTTCCCAGATGTTACATATTATTATATTTAATTTAATAGTTAATATTATCAAGGGAGATTCAATGTTTACTATACCAATGTCTCAGTGCTGTAATGATCTGTCTTGTAAATGTTATTGGCTCATGGTACAAGCCATTAAATGAGAAGCAGAAGAATAATGTTTTCACTTTGTAGAAACCTCATAAGCCAGGTTAATTAGCAGCTTAGTTACTAAGTTAAACGTTCTTGCTTTGAAACATAGGCTTTCTGCTCAAACATGTTTATTAAATAGACTAAGAAGTCTTTTTAGATGTGACATTAGTTCTTAGAAAATAATTATTGTGATAAGTTCTGGATAAATGAATTTAAGACATGGATTAAATATTCACTAAGTATATGAATTAAAAAGTTATAAGGGTCTTGGGAATTTGTGTTATGGAATCTGCAAAAACTAAGCACCATTACAGTAGTTTCATTTTTGGTACTGGTTATAAAAGTTGACAGCTTCTTTTTTTCTTATCTAGTTAAACGTATACGTAGAGACTTGTAGAGTTGGAAAAAAATCTTTGGGATCATGTAGTCTTATGCTTTCCAAGTTTCTAACCACATCACTTATTGCACAGATACAATCCTGTACAGAAACCCACATAAGCTGTGGTTGTTGCAAGGGAAGGGACTAGAGCTGGGCTCGCCATTTCTGCAGGACTCAGGCCTTTGCAGAGTCAAAGGTGCACATCTTTCCTTTTACTGGTGAGGAAGCAGACTCCATAGGCAACGGGTACTTTGCTCAGACACACAGATAGACAGTGGAAGACCAAGTTATTGAACAAATATACTCTGCTATATCTGCTTTATTGATTGCATCCTATGCCCTTCCTAGTAAAGAATCTAGCATTTAGAGCCCTTAACAATCCAGATTTTTTTGCTCTTCCCCACTTCCACTTGAAAGAGGTATTTAACTGGATAATTTGTATCAAGGGTACCTGATTCTCTTTTGATGCCTGTATCATGATACATATATTTGTCCTTGCTTCTACATGAAAGCTTAACTCAGTCTCTAAGCATTCTAAGTAATGAAGTTCATATTGAAGATTTCAGTTTCCACGATGGGGTCACTTGGATAAAGTCCTCTGCAGTAAACAATTATAAAAGCAGTACAGAACACGTAAGACAATAAATTGGAGGCATTGGAGAACAGCCAACATAATTAGGGCATAATTATGATCTTTGAGAGAAGAGAAGCGCAAAACCTGAGTCACATTTTCCCTGGCTGCTTCTGCGAGGGCATTTTCTAAATCACAGCACAGGTGAATGAGGTATGGGAAGAAAATAGTATTCTGTTATTAGAATAAAGAGGAAGAAGTCAGAATTCTGGGCAACAAAGGTGGCTAGGACCAGAAGGGCAAAATTCTAGAGATGTGGAAACCGCGGAAAAGTAGCCCAAATAGCTGCATAGAAATGAGCAAGACCCCCCGCAAAACCCAGGATAAAAGAACATTTGGACAGCCAAATAGCTTATCTGAGATATTTTGCGGCCTCATGGTGCTGGGGGAGACACAGGAATTCAAGTGCCGCCAATGTGGGGGGCACTGGTAAACAACCTCAGGCTTTCAGTGGAGGCCCTGTCTGCCAAGCCCTAGGAGTAGGAACCATACTCTAGTAGGAAAGCTGAAATAGACAAGCCCTAACAGAGCTTTAAATCAGGCTTAGACAGGATCAAGATGATCCACCAGTAATTGTTTTCTGACTTCCAGAAGAAAATTTAATCCTCTTTGAAGGAAGGTATTATTCAGAGTCTCACAATTTTTCCATCCGTAATATTCAGTGTTCAATAAAAACTTGCAAGGAGTGCTATCAAACAGGAAGAAATGACTGAAACCTAAGAAACAGAGGGGAAGAAAAGACAGTAAACCCACAGAAGATTTAGATGTTGTAATTATTAGATAGGGCCTTAAAAAAACTATGATTAATGTAATCAAGAAAATAGAGAAAATGATATGAAAAGATGGAGAACTTCTACAGAGAACTGGAATCTATATAAAATAATCAAATGAATATCCTAGAACTGAAAAATACATTATTTAGGCTGGGTGTGGTGACTCACGCCTGTAATCCCAGCACTTTGGGATGCCGAGGCAGGTGGATCACCTGAGGTCAGGAGTTCGAGACCAGCCTAGCCAACATGGTGAAACCCTGTCTCTACTAATACAAAAATTAGCTGGACATGGTAGCACATGCCTGTAATCCCAACTATTTCGGAGGCTAAGGGAGGAGAATTGCTTGAACCTGGGAGGCAAAAGTTGCGGTGAGCCAAGATTGCACCTTTGCACTCCAATGGGTGACAGAGTGACACTCCATCTCTAAAAAAAGAAAATAAAAGAAAAATACCTTATTTAATGTTAAGAATTTTGGATGCAAAAACAGGATAGAGCATAAAAGACATGTGGTATACAAACTGACTTCTGGACTCACTCTTCTTTGGAAAGAGATTTCATATTTAGCTCTAAGAATCACTTTCTTTCTAGACCATTTGGTGCTATTAGAAACATGCTTAGATAGCTCTAATTCCACTGCTGATTCAAAACCTTTGAGTTTTCAAGGCAACTTAGAGAATTGAGAGAGATTATTTTTAAACTTTAAATTTAATGGAAAAATGTGTTTCCTCTAAATACTATCTTTGCCAAAATCGGACAACTTCTGAAAAAAGAATTGAGTTCAAGACTCTGGGGAGTAGACATAATCTGGATCAAGCTTTCTTCCTAAAGGAAACAGTACAGCATCAAAGTAATATATTAGTTTTCCCATGTTTTAGTTCATTTTACATTCTTATTCTGGTTTTCATTTTCATTTTAAAACTATTTGGATCAGTGGCTGTTCCCGGCCCCCTTCACTTTCTCCTGTCTTTTCTGCTTTCCATCTGTTGGTGTTTGTGCCTCTTGTCATTTTGCTACATTAAAAGTCTGTAGGGTTTTCCATTGATGGAAAGTTAGGCAAAAAAAAAAAAAAAAGAGAATTTTTGATCCCAGTCTTCGTAATTTGCAGCATGAGAACTGTTTCATCAGCTGCAGTGCATCTTTTATAGATCTTAAACTATTTTTCTTGAGACTTGTGTGTGTTGTAGGCCCATCTTGACACTGCTGGGGAAAAACGATATATTCTGATAATAGCCTTACTGGTTCCTTAAGAAATAGATGAAAATATGGCATAATGTGTATTTGTGATGACTGTAATGAAAGATTGATAGGGTGTTTTATTTCTTTCCTATTCACTGAATCTCAGCTAACAATTAACCAAAAGCCAATGTTTGGTATCATAAAACATTGGCTATTTTACATATCCAGAAATGGCTTCTGACCTAGAAATAACATTATGTTCCCTCCATCCTTCTACTTTTTTTTACCTTACAGTCTCCCCCTAAATCCTTGATAGTGAAGATATATCCCCTGGATATTAACAACACATGAATCTAATTGCAAATAACTGATTACCCTACAACTCTGCCTGATGTGCAGTTTCTGAGGGCATGAAAAGATTAGGTTTGGCATCCCTGAGGCACAAGCAAGCTGCAGGAGACACTAATTAGAGTATTAAAGCACCTTAAAGACCTTTTCTTGATTATAAAATGCTTCCATAAATATTATGTCATTTGACTGTCTCAAAAATTGTTCGAGGTAGGAAGAGTGAATATTATCCTCCCTATTTTACAATGAGGAGACTGAGGTAGAGGAAGAAATTAATTATCCAAGTAACAACTAGTAAGCATTAAAACTAGGACTCATGCCACGTTAACATGTCAGTGTTAAGATGTTTACTTGGGTGGCCTGATAGGGAGATGCAGGAAGCATCATTATGGAAATGCTTTCATAGTCTACACTAAGCCTATGCCTACCTCAAACCTGTAATAGTATGGACTATATTTTGGAATACTATTTTTATGCTAGTGAAAGAGAGATGTTCTACATTGCAGAAGTATTTTATAATGGGAACCCCCAAATTCTTCTGGAAAATGGTAAAAGACAAAAGTTCCAGATATTTGTGCTGACCTTAAAAAAGAGGAAGTGAATACCTATAGATAGCTTGAGAAACTCAGAAAAATATTTCTGGAATGTGCAATAGTGGTTTGTCCAGATAAGGGCTTTGGAGATCCAGAGTCATTTATACTGTCTAGCAGCATAATGCCAAGCACAATATAAGCATGTTTGGTGTGAATGCTCAGTGTCAAGGTCATGCTGGTAGACAATTCTCCACGGGCTTCTCACATTTCTGCATGTCTTATGAGCAGAGGAACTAACTGACGTTTTTTCATTCTATCATTTCAAAAATGTTTGTACAGTGAACAGCTTTGGAAGACTGAGATAGTACCTCCCTCCAGAGCAAAGGGAAGGCATGCTTACTGTTCACCGTAAAAAATTCAGGTTCTGTAAGTTTGGAGTCTCTCTCCTATAATGCTTACAATGTGTGCAGGTGGTCCTTTAGGAACTGGTGCAAGAAACTGCTGAAATGCTGGTTACTGCTATTGCTAAGAGTAATAAAGTCAGTGGTCTTTTGACCAGGAATGTCACCTCTTTTTCCATTATCCATGAAAACATGCTAATTATTAACTGGCAAGTAGCCTTTGCAGGCAGTTCCTGACAGATCGCACGGCATCTCTCCACCCCATCTGTAGCTTAATGTAAACAAAACCAAAACCAAAACCCATAAAACATTTAAGAGTCCATGCATATGCAGCTTCCTGAGTCTTTTGCATTTTGGATATTTTGCAATGAACCTTTGTCTGTGGAAACTAGATAAGTAGTTGGTGAAAAACAGTCTGCAAGTAATGATACTGCAAACAATTTGGGAGCCTTCAGATAATTTTGTTATGGATCCTCCATTGCTGATTTAGGTTCCTTTAATATCAGCCATGAGCAACTTGGGATATAAGTATTTAGTAGGAGGAGCTGCTTTTACTTTTCCATTTTATTACTCAGCATATTTGGAAATTATTCTCACTGTTCCTCCATGGGCTGAATTTTTATTCCTAACCCAGTGCTAAACTTCCATTGCTGGACAGACTTCTAGTCATGTTTGGATGATGATTCTTGTCACTGTAACCATGTTGTCTCTTAATGTTTTATTATAATGAAACATTAGCACAACAAATCATCTCTGATGAGATTTATGCTCATTGAAGAGTGGGAATTTTTCTTTTGCATTATAGATTAAGTAGGGCCCAATTATGGGTAAGAAAGTTCTTCAAGCTTAGGCTGTCTTCTTGTTAAAGGTTAAGATGATTTTCTAAGACTTTGCATAGCCCAGTGACTCTGATGTTCATTTCTGTACCTTATCCTGTAAGACTTTTTACTTAGGTTTACTCTTCTCAAGTTTTGTGCCTTAGTTTTGTCTTGTGCTCATGTGCTTCACTTATTCTTCTGCCCCCTTCCTTCTGAGCCCCCTGTAAGTCACCCATTTGAATAGGGAAGCTGGCCAACCTTGATGCCTTGCAGAAGCTCAAAAGATATTTTTAGAAAGATTGAATGAAGGTACCAGGTATTTTGGGGTGCCTTTCAGCAGAGCTCTTCAATCTAACTGGGATCTTGAATGCCCAATAAGAATACATGGGAACAGGAATAATAGTGCTACAAGTATTACAATGATGTTAATCATAATATCAGCATTGGCTGGGTGCTTACTACATGCCAGATACTGTGCCAAGCGCTTTGCATGTACTGCCTCATATAATACTTGCAAAATTACTATGTGATTATCAACATTATTGGATAAGGGGACACAGCAAAATTACTGTGTGATTATCAATGTTATTGGATAAATAAAGGGACACAGATAGGTTATCTAATTTTCTTAAAGTCACTCAGTGACAGAACTGAGATCCCACCACCTTCTAAAAGCTAGGAGAATCTGCTGAACTTATTACATGATTAACAAAGAACAGGGAAGTTTTTATTTTGGGTAAAGCTGAATTAAATCAACCATAAAAATGTCTCCTTTATTTCACATGATAGACGGATCATCAGCTAATACACTTAAAAGCTTAGAACCAGGGCCAACCTGAACAAACTTAACTTCTATTGAAAGCCAGCCATTGATATTTTGGTTCAACTCCTCATTCACAGATCTCCCTCTGAGAGCAATTGGATGATTAATTAATTAATTCTTTCATATATTTTACAAATATTTATCAAAACCTGATGTTGAATAGCACTGTCTCTAAAAGTTCCTTCCCTTTAGGGGAAGGAGAGCATTCGTTGTGGCCCTGCCTGAGGCTAGATGTTTACCCCAGGGATTGGGAAAAGACAGAAGAACTAGGAAGGGTGCCAGGTACAGGCTGAGGAACCTTTCACGATATAAGTTCCGTCTGTGTCTGTATCTTTCTCTGCTGCTAACTGTGTGCTGAGTATGCTGCCTGACACATGGTATTTGCCTCATAAGAAGAATCAAATTAAATGAGAGCAACAGCTCTCTTGAATGTTCTTATTTTTCCTTAACCTTTCTGAAATTTTACTTATTAAGCTGTTGACTGGAATAATTGGATATATTGGCTTATTATAAACTTTCCTGTATTAGGTTAAACATGATTAAGTTTCAGTTTCTGTTCTTTATTTTTCTTTAACCAAAAATAACCTCATTATTCCCCAGATCTCATGATCTTTAGCATTGTATTTTGGACTCAGAACAGTGCACTCCCAAGGTACAGAGAGCAATGTGATAGACAGACTATTTACATGTGACTAAGCTATTATGTCAAGCCATGTGAAAGTGATATTTGAAAGTCTTTAACTTTTAGTCAAAAAATTCTTTAGGTTAAACTTAATGAATTATTGTGTGTGTGTGTTTGTATTTTAATAAAACAACTACAATGCCTACAAAAGAATACACTTTTATCTCTCTTTTAGAGGCAGAATCTTGCTCTGTTGCCCAGCTGGAGTGCAGTGGTGCAATAATGCATAGTTCACTGCAGCCTCGACCTCTTGAGCACAGGTAATCCTCTTGCCTCAGCCTCTTGAGTAGCTAGGACTACAGGCATGCACCACCATGCCCAGCCTATTTTTTTTTTTTTTTTTTTTTTAGAGATGGGGTCTTACTATGTTGCCCAGGCTGGTCTCACATTCCTGGCCTCAAGCAAACCTCCCACCTCAGCCTCCCAAAGTGCTGTGTTTATGAGCACAGCACAAGCCACCGTGCCTGGCAGAATAAGCATTTATTTACACACATTTCCATGATACACTCCAGGATGGAAAATAATGTTGACCATAATGAATGATATTTGTGTTTTTCGGTTTTCTTATTAATTTCTTCCCATCTGGATGGCCTGTGTCATAAAACCTTGCTTTCCTGGCTTCACTATGATATGCATATGTGCTGGATAATTTATTTCCTATTCTTTGAGGCCTCTTGAGTATTATTAGAATGAGAGGAAACCATGGGTTCTTGTTTCACTGCTTTAAAAAAATTCTGAGTGCCAACAAAAACAATATTTGCTGCATGAGCAAAAACCAAAAGACAGAGCCCTTGTTTCCTTGGAATGTATTTTTTTATGGTTTGTATTGTTTACATCAAACAGCTTTGTAAGTACTGCCATGCATCATTTTAACAAGGGAGATACATTCTGAGAAATGAATCATTAGACAGTTTTGTCATTGTGAGAACATCATAATATTTTTACCTAGATGCTATAGCCGACTTACACACCTAGCGTAGATGGCCTAGTCTTTTGCTCCTAGGCTATAAACCTGTACAGCATGTTATTTTACTGAATACTGCAGGCAGTTTTAACACAGTGATGAGTTTCTGTGTATCTAAACATCAAAAAGGTACAGTAAAAATACAGTATAAAAGCTTCATTATAACCTTATGAGGCCACTGTCACATATGTGGTCTATCACTGATCAAAACATGCTCATGTGACACATGGCTGTAAGTGTAAAATTATAGTTGTTGATAGGTGCTTTGAAGGAGAATGCATAATAGTCTCTTTATGAATGTTAGTGGGAATTGATCAAATACAAGAGGTCAGGGAGGGTCTTTCTGAGGTAGCGAAGGCTGAGCCAAGGTTAAGTGCAGCTATTAACCTGATGAAAGGGGACCAGCAGTAGGGATATGAAGCAATGCAGTTCAGTGTAGTTCAATGAATGTTTACAGAATGCCTACCATGTGCCAGACACGATGCCTAGATGCTGGGAAATAAAATATGATAAGACATGGTCTTTGCCCCCAGTAAATAGCTCACTATATAAAGGTTTCATTGTCATTTAATTTATAAATTAGGAGAGCCACTTTTTATGTATTTATTTTACTTCTGTGTAGTTTGAGTTTTGTTTTCTCAGGATTGCCTCAGTGAAGCAAGTCCTAAATCAAATACAGCCTTTGTCATGGAGTCAAAGTTTCACAAACAAACGCGAAGTTTGCTGAAGTCCAATAATGCTATTCTAGGCTTTAGCATCAACTGAACGTGGTCCCACAGCATAGCTCATGCCTGTTTCAGTCTGCCAACAGCGTGGCTCCAGGAAGGAAGCCTGACTGCCACCAAACAAGAAATGCATTATGACTTTATCTTTTTTCTAAACTATTAACTGAAATTACTAAATTATTAACCCAGCCATAAAAATGGATTATAAACATTCTGTATGTGCATTTGATTCATCTGTTTTCATGTCAAATGTTATACATACCTGGGGTACAAATTCCTGGGGACCCTTAAGTAACACATGGATGAAGTATAAAGGGTGTAAACCAAGGGAAAGGCAGGAAGTTTGGCAAAATGGAGATTGCCAAAACAGCAAAAGAAAAACAAAGAAACCAAACAATGTACACAGCCCAAAGCCAGATTTTTTGCCCCAGCCTATAGTACAGCTCTCCATTCTCTGCACTCACCAAAAAGCACATTCTAGGACTGTCATCATTATTCCTCCCTTTGGTCTAAGCGTCTTCCTTATCTTTCTGATTCTGGCATTCTTTGCTTTTCTAGAATTTACTGACTTTTGGCCTGCTTGGCTTGATGCTGTGATCTTGGTGGAAAACTTGCCTTGGGCTGGTTCTGAGCTATAAATCCTCCACTCTTCTGCTTTGCCTTGTCTGGGCCTCTGCACCCCCAAGCCCCAGACCCCCAAGATCCTGCTCTGCCCACCAGGTTGCTCGGCCTACTCCTTTTGCTAGGACACACAGACCTCCAGGAAGGGATGGACGAGAAGGCCAGTGACACCTAGATCGATGTCTCTGTCCTGTTGTCTCATTTCATTATTTTCATTATTTTTTAAGTTTTCAGTCTTCTTTGCAGGGACTCATAAATTTCCTTTTTAGATTAGTATCAATATATTATACTATTAAGGCTCTTGTCCTGGCCTCACATCCTAAACACTTATTTTCTTTTTCTCATGGGGCTTATTTATTTATTTATTTTGGGAGGTGTAGTTTATCTTAGGGACTTATTTATTTGGGGCAAGTAATATTTCCAGGTTGCAGAAGAGGGTATCTCCATATTGCAATATTAAGGGACTTGTCCATCCTTATGTATTATGGTGCAATCAAGTAAAAAAGAGCAGTAGATCCCAAACTTGGTTTATTATTTGCGTATGCACAATCAGTATTGTAGAGATTCTATAAAGATATTAACCAAATGATTGAGCATTAGTGATTTTAGTTAATGAAGTAAGAAGCTTAAAAGACTCTATTCTAAGAAATTAAGTTAGAGGAAGCATTAAGTGGCCATTTGGAAGATGCAAAATATGCCCCTATATTCACAATCTATACAACTTTTGAGACTTAACTTTTGACAATTCAATTTTGTTGTTTTTAACAATTCCACACTCTTCCCATGAAGTGTTATTATTATTGACCCTGTTGATGGTAGCTGTGATTTTTGCCTAAAATTTCTACATGAAGGTGATGAATAGCATTGTCAGATTGCCTAGCAAGTTGTTTGTGCTATCTCATTTCCAGATTATTCTGTAAAAAGGAATTTACACGAGTACCATTTTATCCATTAAGTAACTGTTTCTGCTGAATTTGTTTCTGGAAATATGTTTAACAATTTACTCCAGTAATGAGCTAGCCTAAGATATTCATGTGTTATTTTGGAGCCAGTTGCTAGTGACTCATAGCACATTGTGCTTCCAAGCTATGGTTAACTGGTGGTCAAGTTAGGAAATTTTGTTCCCATTAACTCTCTTTCTTAGCCCAGAACATCTCTCCACTCAACTTTTATTCTTTTGATTCATCACACTCATAGTCTTTGCGTGGTGTTTTCAGACCAAAAGTAAAAGCAATGACATGTCATAAGAAGTATTGTTTCTCTCGCATTTCCAGCTTAGCAAAAACAGGAAATACAGGCCATTTTGTGGAAAAGTCCGTTTTTATAATATTTCCAACCCAAGAGGTTTGGATCAACTTTGGCTGAATGTCTGAACTTTTGGCTTCTTACTTACAGTAAACCTTCTAACTTCAGAATTTTAGCACAATTCTTACTTATAAGAAGATGTCAGCCATATTTACGTTATGCTGACACATGAATTGGTTTACTTTTAAACCATTTTTACTTAATATTAGGATAAACTTGTAGCCAAAAAAAGGTGCATAAAATTGTGTGAATCATATGAAAAAATGCCTAATAGTGGAAAGAGCCATGATTTTCATAGTTTCAGGACTTTACTTATTTATTAGATATTTAAAATGGGGCTTTTCTTAGTCCATTTTCTGTTGCTTATTACAGAATATCTGAAACTGAGTATTTTAAAAATAAAATGAATTTATTTCTTACAGTTGTGGAGGCTGAGAAGTCTAAAGTCAAGGGATTACATCTGGTTAGGTTCTTTTTGCTGCAGAATCCTGAGTTGGTACAGGGTATCTCAGCAAAGGGGCTGAGCGTGCTAGCTCAGATTTATCTTCTTCTTCTAAAGGCACTGGTCCCACTCCCATGATAACTCGTTAATCTACTAACCCATTAATCCATTAGTCCACGGATGGATCACTCTATTTATGAGAGCTCTGCCAATCTCTTGTTGAAGGGCCCACCTTTAATATTGTCACATTGGGGATTAGGTTTCAAGATGAGTTTCAGAAGGGTCAAACATTCAAACCATAGCAAGTCTATTATCATAAGGCTTTACTCACTAAATGAGTGTTTGATGAAGAGATTTACTATGTAAAATAAATCCAGAAGCAGAAATTCTGGGTTAGGCGAAATAGTCTGATGATGCTTTTGGTAGGGAATATCAGGACCTACCAAAAAATAAATCTAAATTACACTGCGTTCTGAAAATGATTCAGCTGACTTCTAGTAATTCTAGGAGACAGAGGGAATTTAAACTTAGATCTTTATGTAGACTATATGTAGTTTTTAGATCCATCAAGGTAAAAATCTAATTGGCTGCGTTAGCTAGAGAAGCCAGATAAGGTAACATTAATTGTATTCGAGGCAAGTAGGATAGCCTTGAGCAATTTGTTGTTATTTTCCAACATCAGTGAGGAACTTCATCTTTTTCGTTCTCTTCCATATTTTGTGACTACGTAGACTGGCCATAGAGAGCTGAATGGATTACACTATTTCATTTGTTCTTTTCTGATTTAGCCATCTAATGTGATTCTACACCCCACTTACGGTTTTCAAACATGGTAAGTGGTGAAATAACTATAATTCCAGATTGAGTCCTTAAGTAAATTGACTTTACTTGCCTTCAGAAGATATGACTTGTTACACTTAGTTTTTTACCCTTAATTTTTGTATTTAAAGCAAGTTATCTGAAAGAAGGAAGATGAAAGAAAGTAATATCAAGGAGTATAAAATATAGGGATAAGGGAAGTATATTCAGAGGAATCAGAGTCCATATGCTTTAACCCTTATTGGAAAAGGTATTTAACTCAATATTTGATGAAGTTCTGAGATGACTGAATAGTTCTTTTTATTCCATGTCTTCTTGCTTCCATTTAGCTGGAATGTACTGGGCAAGATTAGAAATGGCTGTTCTTTCAGTTTTTTATGGTTTAGACTAAAAGCAAAGTGCCAGAATTCTTAAAAGTAATCTCTCTTTATGAGATTCCGAGCCCTTGTGCAGACCCAGAAAGTGAAGACAACGTCTAGGTTTCTTTTTTAAGAGTTCATCAAACTGTACATAACATGTTAACTTTTAAAATGTTGCTTATAGTTAGTTGACAGTACAACCTTCCATTCCAAGTCACTTCCACACCCAAAAAACTTTCTTTGAAGCAAGAAAAACAAAGTAACAGACAGCTAATACCTGTTAAAATGCTGCACAAGCCAAACATTTTTCTATTGTGCCTGAATCACATGATATCCACTTTCCTCCTTAATTCTTGGAATAATATCACTCACAATTTAAGATCTTACATTTCAGATTTTTTAGTTTCAGCTGAATAATACTTGATGAGTTAGAAAGTCCTAACAGTGAATTTATAAAGAAAATTTTGACAGAGCTTGGATTCTCACAGGCTGATGGGTACCATGATTATAATAATGATTTCCTTTAAAACTCTTCCATTAAATGTTCCAAACAGTGGAATTTGTAGTTTTTCCTTTGGTCCTAAGATCAAAAACATGAACAATTTTACATTTCTAAGGTTGGATAGCATGTATGTTTCCACAATTTCTGTGGGAAAGCAATCCACCCTTTCTCAGTTTTATTGAAAACCACCATCTTGGCTCCAAATATGTGCCATTACAAGCACTTTCATTATGTCTAGTACCTCCTTTTAGGAAGCAGGAGTCTGTCTACTGCTTTTTTTCTCTTACTGGTTTTCAAAGACTACACATAATAAATGAAAAGCAGTTTTTAAAAACTGAAGATAGAAGAGCATATTTTTTCTTTTTCTTTTCTTTTCTTTTTTTTTTTTTTTGAAACAGCGTCTCACTCTGTTGCCCAGGCTGAGTGCAATGGCTTGATCTCAGCTCACTGCAACCTCCACCTCCTGGGTTCAAGCGATTCTCCCGCCTCAGCTTCTTGAGTAGCTGGGATTACAGGCACCTGCCACCAGGTCCAGCTAATTTTTGTATTTTTAGTAGAGATGGGGTTTCACCACACTGGTCAGGCTCGTCTCAAATGCCTGATCTTGTGATCTGCCCGCCTCAGCCTCCCAAAGTGCTGGGATTTACAGGTGTGAGCCACCATGCCTGGGGCCAAGAAGAGCATATTGGTTAAAAGAATAATGTTGGAGACAGATTGAGTTCAAATTCTTACTCTGTCATTTAGTAGCTGAGTGACTTAGGCAAGTCATGTCACTCAGCCTCCATTCTTTCTCAACTGTAAAATTTGGATACTAAAAGTATCTGACTTGATGGGCTTTGTTTGTTGTTGTTGTTTTCTTTTTCCAATTTTTTTTAAATTGCATTTTAGGTTTTGGGGTACATGTGAAGAACATGCAAGATTGTTGCATAGGTACACACGTGGCAGTGTGATGTGCTGCCTTCCTCCCCATCACCTATATCTGGCATTTCTCCCCATGCTATCTCTCCCCACCTCCCCACCCCCTGCTGTTCCTCCCCTATTTGCCCCCAGCAGACCCCAGTGTATAGTGCTCCCCTCCCTGTGTCCATGTGTTCTCATTGTTCAACACCCACCTGTGAGTGAGAACATGTGGTGTTTGATTTTCTATTCTTGTGTCAGTTTGCTGAGAATGATGGTTTCCAGGTTCATCCATATCCCTACAAAGGACATGAACTCATCATTTTTGATGGCTGCATAGTATTCCATGGTGTATATGTGCCACATTTTCCCTGTCCAGTCTATCATCGGTGGGCATTTGGGTTGGTTCCAGGTCTTTGCTATTGTAAACAGTGCTGCAATGAACATTTGTGTGCATGTGTCCTTATAGTAAAACTATTTATCATCTTTTGGATATATACCCAGTAATAGGATTGCTGGCTCAAATGGAATTTCTATGTCTAGGTCCTTCAGGAATCGCCACACTGTCTTCCACAATGGTCAAATTAATTTACACTCCCACCAACAGTGTAAAAGTGTTCCTATTTCTCCACATTCTCTCCAGCATCTGTTATCTCCAGATTTTTTAATGATTGCCATTCTAACTGGCGTGAGATGGTATCTCAATGTAGTTTTGATTCGCATTTCTCTAATGACCAGTGATGATGAGCATTTTTTCATATGTTTGTTGACCTCATATATGTCTTCTTTTGTAAAGTGTCTGTTCATGTCCTTTGTCCACTTTTGGATGGGCTTGTTTGTTTTTTTCTTATAAATCTGTTTTAGCTCTTTGTAGATTCTGGATATCAGCCCTTTGTCAGATGGGTAGTTTGCAAAAATTTTTTCCCATTCTGTTGGTTGCCGATTCACTCTAATGACTGTTTCTTTTGCTGTGCAGAAGCTGTGGAGTTTGATTAGGTCCCATTTGTCTATTTTGGCTTTTGTTGCCAATGCTTTTGGTGTTTTGGTCATGAAGTCCTTGCCTACACCTATGTCCTGAATGGTTTTGCCTAGATTTTCTTCTAGGGTTTTTATGGTGTTAGGTCTTATGTTTAAGTCTTTAATCCATCCGGAGTTAATTTTAGTGTAAGGTGTCAGAAAGGGGTCCAGTTTCTGCTTTCTGCACATGGCTAGCCAGTTTTCCCAACACCATTTATTGAACAGGGAATCCTTTCCCCATTGCTTGTTTTTGTCAGGTTTGTCAAAGATTAGATCGTTGTAGATGGGTGGTGTTGCCTCCAAGGCCTCTGTTCTGTTCCATTAGACTATATCTCTGTTTTGCTACCAGTACTATGCTGTTTTGATTACTGTAGCCTTGTAGTATAGTTTGAAGTCTGGTAGTGTGATGCCTCCTGCTTTGTTTTTTTTTGCGTAGAATCGACTTGGCTATGTGGGCTCTCTTTTGGTTCCATATGAAGTTTAAGGTGTTTTTTTCCAGTTCTGTGAAGAAGGTGATTGGTAGCTCGACGAGGATAGAATTGAATCTGTAAATTACTTTGGGCAGTGTAAGGCATGCTGCCTCACAGAGGGTTAAACGGACACATCTGTCTCTCTCCGTGCCTGATAACTGTGTCATCACCCAAGCTCGTTATCTGGCCTTGCTGCATGGTTTCCCCGCACCTGCCTCCGCATACCGGACCCAAGCCCACATTCAGCACTAAATTATGCATTCAACCCCCAGCCCACTGTTGATAAACCCTGTAGGAAAATTTTTTAAAAGAAGCCCATCAGACCCTGCCCAGTAGCAGTCTGCTCTGTATGCCCCCAGAAGGCCCGCTTACCCAAGGTCCCATCCACCTACCCATAACCACTAGCTCCAGGCATTTCCTGCTTCTTAATAGCCAATAGGAATGCCTTCACTTTGTTTCCCCAACAGCCAATCAAGACCCACTTACCCAAAGTCCCACCCGCCTACCAATAGCAACTAGTTTCAAGCACTTCCTGCTTCCTAACAGCCAGTAAAATTGCCTTTGCTTTGTTTCCCCAATAGCCAATCAATCACCTTCCCTTCCCATAAAACCCCATGACCTAAAGAGCCGGACATGACTTCTTTGGCCCCTTGCTGGACTACAGAACCTTGCCCAGGAGCTGAATAAACTGGGTTCTCATTTTCTCATACTTGCCTCAGTTTCCTCATTTTACATCAGCAATAAACCTTACAGGCAGTATGGCCATTTTCACGATATTGATTATTCCTAACCATGAACATGGAATGTTTCTGCATCGGTTTGTGTCCTCTCTTATTTCATTGAGCAGTGGTTTTTAGTTCTCCTTGAAGAGGTCCTTTACATCCTTTGTTAGTTATATTCCCAGGTTTTTTAAATTCTCTTTTTAGCAATTGTGAATGACAGTTCGTTCTTGATGTGGCTCTCTTTAAGTCTGTTATTGGTGTATAGGAATGCTTGTGATTTTTGCACATTGATTTTGTATCCTGAGACTTTGCTGAAGTTGCTTATCAGTTTCAGGAGATTTTGGGCTGAGATGATGGGGTCTTCTAGATATACAATAATGTCGTCTGCAAATAGAGACAATTTGACTTCCTCCTTTCTTAATTGAATACACTTTATTTCTTTTCCTTGCCTGATTGCTCGGCTAGAACTTCCAATACTATATTGAATAGGAGTGGTGAGAGAGGGCATCCTTGTCTATTGCCAGATTTCAAAGGCAATGCTTCCAGTTTTTGCCCATTCAGTATGATATTGGCTGTTGGTTTGTCGTAAATAGCTTTTATTATTTTGAGGTACATTCCGTCAATACCTAGTTTATTGAGGGTTTTTAGCATAAGGGGCTGTTGAATTTTGTCAAAGGCCTTGTCTGCATCAATCGAGATAATCGTGGTTTTTGTCTTTGGTTCTGCTTATGTGGTGAATTACGTTTATAGACTTGCGTATGTTGAACTTGATGGTTTTTTTGTAAGGATTAAATAAAGTAACAAATGTAGAGTGACTAAACCAGGGTAAATTTCAACAATTAGTGCCACCATCTGATGTTTTACTTATTATTTATTTATTTATTATTTTACAGATGGGGGTGTCTAGATATGTTTCCCAGGCTGGACTCAAGCTCCTGGACTTAAGGAATCCTCCTGCCTTAGCCTGGGTGTTTTATTTATTTTTATCAAGCAATTTGGAAATATATTTTAATAGTAATTATTATCTAAGGTAATTTATTCTTGCAACAATCATGTTTTAGTGTTTCTATTTTAAAATAAAATTAAAGCTGATTTATTCACTGGACAAATCTATTGAGTGACTATTATGTGCCAGCTGACTAACACAGCTTCTTCCCCTAAAAAGCTCGTAGCTTAGCTACTCGTTTTTGTGCTTTGAGAATCATCCTGATAGAAAAAAAAAAAAGGTCATTATAAAGTTTAGCAGAATGTGCACAAAATCTTGCTCTCCTTTAGAATATGATTTAATAATGCAAAATACCATTATTTCTACTTGTCATATAGATTATAAAGTTTAAGTTGCAGAAAAATGTTCATTGTAATTTAAATAACCCAGAACTTTAATATAGGTGGATAACATCGTATGTTAATAGCCAACTGTTATATTACTTTAGAAAGTAATTTTTGTTCACAGATAATCTCTGTTCCTTCCACTATACCCACCAAAGTAAAGCCTAAAAGGAATTCTTGGCTGCTATTTAAATATCTACATTTTGAAAGAGCCTTTTACTTTCTTCTCAAAAAGAAAATAACATTTTTATATAGCAAAGAACAGTGTCTTTTAGGATTTGGTATTATTTAGGTATTTTTTCTTAAAATAAGACAATTGAGGCTTTAAAAAGAATGACCTTATTAGTTGGATCCTATCTTAACCACTTTTTATCTGATATTTTACTTATTTATTCAGAGGTTAATTACACTCTCAACTTGTAACTTAAAAGGAAACAAGCAAAAAAAAAATAGGTGGTACAATATACAATACAACTAGGAGTATAGAATTAAATTCTTAGTAAGATGTGTCTAAGAGTAGAAATTCAAGAGAAAGGAAAAAAGAATACAAATAAGCAAATTACAAGTGTCTGTTGCTGTTATCACCCTGCCTTAAATTTTGCATTTTAATTTACTGGGCAAAATCTAAATGAACAAAATTTGGACCACTCTGATTCTTAGGGAGGATGATTATAATTCTGGAGTGTTTTTAATGAGCTAATGCAATAATCATTTTTGAAACACCCATTAAATTAGTCATCACCCTGTATATATCAACTATTTATGTTACAAGATCTCTATTGTGACTTCTCAGCTCTCTGATTTGGCTTGTCAGTTTAACAAAAACTGTTTTTGTCTGTCTTTTGCATTCAAGGCACAGTGAGGGTTCTTTCTATTTCACCAAAAATTACTGTAGGTTTTTTATTTTTTATTTTTTTACTTTTTGGTTTGGTTGTTTTTTGTCTTTTGGTTTATTTTTAGAGACATGGTCTTGCTCTGTCTCCCAAACTGGAGTGCAGTGGAATGAACGTAGCTCACTGCAACCTTGAGCTCCTTGGCTCAAGTGACCCTCATGCCTCAGCCCCCTAAGTAGCTGGGATTACAGGTGCAAGCCACTGTACTCAGCTCACTGTAGATCTTTTAAAAATGTGTTTTATCAGATTAAGGAATTTACCTTGTATTCTGATTGGATATTTTTCTACCATGAGAGGATGCAGGGAGACCAGTGAGGAGGCTGAAGCTCTGGTACACAAGAGAGATGAAGCTGATTTGGGCAAGAGGGGTTTCAGGGAAAGTGGAAATCAATTGGAGATATGGCGCTATTAAAAGAACTGGCAGGGCTTGCTGATGGATTACATCTGGGGAATAAGGAAAAGTCTAGTTTCTAGTATCTTTCAAAACTTTTAATTTTGTGTTATTCGTAAACTTAACTGTTTCCAATTCTTTTTAGGCCGACCTTCATAAATTAAAAGATTAATATCTACTGGGATAACTTTTTTTCATTTTCTCTCTTTTTATTTAAAAGAAAACAGGAAAGAATTTTTACAGAACAGTAATTCTAGCTTGGTATTTGCCCTTGAAGATCTCGTATATGTCCTTCAACCTAAGGGAAACACCTGCCTTTCTCAGTTTACAAAAACAATATCCAGAAAAGGAGATCTAATAATAGAATGTTTTGCTGTTCTTAGAATAGACATTAAAAGGAAATAGCAACATTTCTCTAGTTTAGGCTTGCCTTCTCATTCATGTGAATTTCTATGGAATTTTCTGACCTGAAGAAGAGCAGATGATTTTTATGTAATGTATTCTTACTTGAAATAAATTTAATCTATAATGCTGATTCCTCAGTTTAATGTGCACATGAGTCACCTGAGGGTTTTTTGGAACTAAAGATTCTGGCTGCACAAGTCTGAGTGGGCCCAGGCTTCTTCTGCATTTTTACCAAGCTCCCAGCTGGTATGCAGACCACACTTGAATAGAGGGCATCTCAGCTGTACTCCACATAAGCATCGTACCAGCTCTTAATCACTTTACTTTTATTTTTGAATGTTCCAGTATCATCAGATTAGAGACCTGCTAGAACTTAAATATACTTGACAAGTGGAAGAAACAAATGAATTTTTTTTGCTCCCTGGAAATATTTATGGATTTACAATTTACTTTCTGTTCTTGGTCTGGGAAAATCTGACATATTGATTGTTGTCTGGTATGTTCTTTATCCTAATGACTAAGAATTTAATTACATTCCAGATTGTGACTATTTTCCTAAATATTCCCAGGTGCTTTCAAGATGAACTCTATAACATTGCTAGCAAAAGGCTCAGTGACTTTTTTTGGGAAATCTACAATATGATCCCAAATAGCTTTTGTTCAACATCTGATGTTCAGAAGTCCATAGAATTTTAGAATATTTTTTATACCCAGCATTAACTATACAAGATTTTCCTTCTGAAATATTTGTTTATATTGAAAGAACTCATATTTTGAAAAGAAAAAGCACATTTCAGGTTAGACAACGTATTGAGGAAGGAGATTTAAAACTTATGTGAGAATATTTTAACATTTTCTGTTTCAGTGACAACAGTTACTTGGTGAGCAGTACCATCCAACTAGTTTGTAAAGCAAAAGGAAGATCCATTTAAATAATCACTAGAAAACTAAGTTGTGAGTGTGAGGATATCTGTACATAAAATTGAGGTCAGAATTATTTCATCAAAAATGTGTTTTATACAAATTATTAGCTTATGAAGACTAAGAACATCATTTTAACACAAGTCTGACTTTTGAAAGCCTTATTGCTCCAAAATATACTAATTCTAAAAGACATTTGATTGCTTAATTACTTAAATGCCAAAGTAGTTAGGATTTACAAAAAATATGTTTAGCCACATAAATCTACCACCACAGAAAACATGGCAGCAAGATACCATTTCTGCTGCTAGACTGTTAGCCATCTTTTTCTAAGTTCCCCACATTTTCTGCCTCTTTTACATTATAATGTATTATTTTATACATAAAAAGACTATAAGTAAACATTAATAATTTATTACATATATGTGTATATATACATATATGTGTATATATATGTATGTGTACATATGTGTGAGTGTGTGTGTGTGTGCGTGTGTGTGTGTGTGTGTGTGTGTATATATATATATTTTTTTTTTATGTGGAGTTTTTCTTTTGTTGTCCAGGCTGGAGTGCAGCGGCACGATCTTGGGTCACTGCAACCTCTGCCTCCCAGCTTCAAACGATTCTCCTGTCTCTGCCTTCCCAGTAGCTGGGATTACAGGTGTCCATCCACCACCATGCCCAGCTAATTTTTTGTATTTTTAGTAGATAATGGTGTTTCTCCATGTTGGCCAGGCTGGTCTCAAACTCCAGAACATTTGAAAATCTATAACCTCCTTAAGAATTAGAAAAATATGGCCAGCCAATGTGGCTAATGCCTGTAATCCCAGCACTTTGGAAGGCTGAGGTGGGTGGATCACCTGAAGTCAGGAGTTCGAGACCAGCCTGGCCAACATGGTGAAACCCCCCGTCTCTACCAAAAATACGAAAATTAGCTGGGCGTGATGACAGGTGCCTGTAATCCCAGCTACTCGGGAGGCATGAGAATCGCTTGAACCTAGGAGTCAGAGATTGCAATGAGCAGAGATCGCACCACTGTACTCCAGCCTCAGTGACAAGAGCGAAATACTGTCTCAAAAAGAAAATTAGAAAAATACTAATATCTTTTTATTCTTACCTATCTATCCCCTTTTCCTCTAGCTGTAATGTCTATGCTGAATTTTCATTTATTGTTAACTTTAGAAAATAGTTTTACCATATAGCCATGTGAATGTAAATAATACAGTATTTAGTTTTTTCATCCTAATATTGTTTTTAAGATAATACATATTAGTGTCTGTAGTTGAAAGTAATTCATCTTCATTGCTGTATGATATTAACTTTTGTGAAAATGTCAAATTTTTTCCATTATTTTGTAAATGGACATTTCATTTTCCAGATTTTTTTGTTATCTAAAAATGCACTTCCCTGAAAATTCTAGGACATTTCTCCTGGTGCACAAATAAAGAGGTTTTCTTGGTTGTATATATGTCATGATAAAACTGCTGGGTCATAGTGTTGACAAATTATTAACTTCTTAAGAAAATATTGTTCTTTTTCTATGTACAGTTTTATATGATCACAAGCAGTTTATAAGAATTCCAATTGATTTAAATATTGATTTTGTTATTTGTCTTAATTTTGTCAAAATGGGCATAATATGTCTTATCATTGTAATAATAATTAAAGTTACTTGGCCATTGCCAAGTTGATCATCTTTTTATATACTTACTGACCATTTCTCTTTTCCCTTGATAAAATATCTGTTCATTCTTTTGTTCATTTTTCTATTGGATTTTTTTCTTAATGTATTTTATTTTCATCTCAGGATCTTATTATTTATAGGTTGTTTTCTAATTACTTTCTAAACAGCAAATATATATATAATCAGTATGGATTCTCCCTCTAGTAGTGGAAGAATAACTCCTATCAGCCCAATCATCCCAGTGATATCAATTATATACACATACACACAAACAATATACACATTATTAGACACATAGTATGTATGTATGTATGTATCTCAATGTGTATATGTAATTTTATATATGTATATAAAATAACTCTCTGAAGCTACTGAAGGAAACGAAAACAAGCATGAACTGGACAAACATTGATGTTTGGAAGAAGAAAACAGCACTAGGTGAGTTTAATCTATTTAATGCTTCTCACCTAAGGGCAGGCTCCAGTCAGCACTGTACTCAGGGCTACCATAGTGACTGGACAATGAAGGTAAATATCTCCGAAAGGAGAAGGAGGCAGAGGAAAAGCCCAAAATTCTGCATGTTAACTCTGTCCAGACATCTGGTTGACCTCTGAAATATGCATGTGTGGTACGTAGTAGCTACCTAAAGTTAAGGGAATTGAACAGATATTTCAGCTGCTGGCCACCAAAGAAAAACAAGAGTTTGGAGTTTGCATTTGCCAAGTTTTCTTCCTGCTAAAACAAACAAGCAAAGCATCAAATTCTTCAGTGAAATATAGCAGTACCTACAGGATTCAGGGTGGAAAACCAAATTACTATATGAAGAAAACAGGCAAGTGATAGCCATATTTAAGAGAAAAGATCATCGATAGAGACTCCAAGAAATTGGAATTAGCAGATAAGATTCTAAAGCAGCTGTTATAACCATATAAAAATATAAAGAGCAATATAATCACAATAAATTGGTAGAGGGACACTCAACATAGAAACAGAAGTTCTACAAGAACCAAATGGAAATTATAGAATGGAAAAATATAATATCTGAAAGGAAGAAAATCACTACATGGGCTTAGCAGATTGAGAATGGCAGAGAAAAGCTCTAGTGAACTTGAAGGCAGATAATAGCAATTCTTTATTCTAAATAATAAAGTTTGGAAAAGGGAATTAAAATAAAAAGGAACAGAAACTCTGTTACTTGTTGGACAATATCAGAAGATCTAACATGGATATAAGTGGAGTGTGAAGAGGAAATGAGAAGAAAATGAGTCAGAAAAAGGAAATAATGACCTAAAAGTCCCCAAATTTGGTGAAAGACATATTTGGTATTGTTAGCAGACTCTGTCAATTCCATGGCAGAAATATCTCTGAATTCGGCCTCTCTTTTCCACCCTTCTACTGCTACGCGTTTGGACTATTGTAACAATGTCCTATCTGGTCAAGTGGAGGCCTACTTCTTCCTGTTTTCTTCCACATCAGCACCAGAAAGAGTTGTCTATCTATAACGAAACTTTTTGAAAACCAAAAATGTTTATCATTTTAAAAATAATGTTATAAATAAAATCTTAAACTCCTTGGCATGGCCTCCAGATTATCACCCAATCTATACCTGCTGCCTCAGTTCCTAATCTACTTCCTATTGTACTAGGGATGTAGAAGCAAATCAAACAGAGGCCCAGTCTTTCTGGAGTTTAGAAATTAGTAAGGTAAACAGTCTTGAAGTAAATGATTTTTATAAATTACTAAACAGAGAATTCATTGTAATTTATTTACCTAAGGTAATAAATGAAAAATGCATTACAATTTTGATAAATTCCATCGGCTGTCAATAGTTCGTATCCTGGGTCAATATGAACATAAACATGCCCTGAGAATAGAGTTAAAGTTAAACTTGGTACCTGTAATACTGTCACGCATATGTCTAACATGTTGAGATTCTAAGATTCTGAGCTGACAACTCAGTAAACCATAGTAACACCTGCTTCTCACCCTGTACTTCTCCCTATTCCCTGACAGAAAGAGTCCTTTCTTTCCTTTTCTTTTTTTTTTTTTTTGTTTGAGATGGAGTCTCACTCTGTCTCCCAGGATGAAGTGCAGTGGTGCACCGTCAGTCAGCTCACTGCAACCTCTGTCTCCCGGGTTTAAGCGATTCTCCTGCCTCAGCCTCCCAAATAGCTGGAATTACAGGTGCATGCCACCACTCCTGGCTAATTTTTTTTTTTTTTTTTTGTATTTTTAGTAGAGACAGGGTTTCACCATGTTGGCCAGGCTGGCCTTGAACTCCTGACCTCAAGTGATCTGCCTGCCCTAGCCTTCGAAAGTGCTAGGATTTCGAAAAAGGACTAGCCAAGTCCTTTCATATCTACATGCTATGGCACGGGGATGCCTTGGGGCCCCAATCACCTTTCCCTTTTCTCCTGGCAGATTCCTATCACATCTTCAGTAAAGCTCCCTGTAGTCACTCAGTCAGAGTTAATGGTCCATCGTCTCTGTTTTCTTGGCACATGATAAACATCGCTGTTAGACTGTACACCCTGGAAGAGAGAGAGAGTACATTATATGTTGTCTAGTGCAAAGACTATCCCTCTTTATATCTCCAAAAGTGGAGATGGTACCTGGCACAAAGTGGATGCCAAGTAAGTGTCAAATAAATAGAATGACCTGGTGTGAGTTGTATTGCAGAATCTCTAATCTGTATTACAGAATCTCAACATGTTAGACATATGAGTGAGGGTAGTGTTGCTTGTTACAGATAATAAGTTTAACTCTTTTCTCAGTACATGTTTGTGTTCCCATTGACCCAGGATAAGAGCTAGTGACAGCTGATGGAATTGATCAAAATTGTAATATGCTTTTTGTTTATCACCTTAGGTAAATGAACTATAATGAATTCTTTGTTTAGTAAGTTGTAACAATTATTTACTTCAAGCCTGTTTACCTTACAAATTTCTAAACTTCATGAAGATTGGGCCTCTGTACCTATTAGGTTGGAACATAGGAAATTGCTGATATCCTGTAGTTTGTGACTACAAAAGTAGCAAATTCCCATGGTTCAACATACACACACACATACATACACACACACATGTACACACACATATATGTGTACATGGGTGAGTGATTTAAGGCAGTTAGAGTTTTGTACTTCAGTTGTGTCTATTAGTACTAATCAGGAAATGATATGGAGAAATCATCTGTTTCAACCCAGTGCCTCCTGGTGCATGACAGACTCTTTTGTTACAGAAAAGGCTCAGAGAAATTATTTGCTCCAAAGTTGTAAAAGTACGTACATATGTATATCTCAATATAGTAATTTTATTAATATCCAAACATGTTAAGTAAGTACTTGCTATCTATTCAGACAATGGTAATTAGTAACCCATGTTCTACTGTTTCTAATCTAAAACTTTTTTTCTCAAAATGTTATTATGAAAATTTTTAAACATACAGAAAAAATGTACAGTAAACATCTAGGTGCCTACTAATTTTAATCAATAAAATGAAGAAAAATTAGTGTGTCCATATTTCCCGTAGACCCCTGAATTAGAAGATGGAGTAATCTATTCCCAGAGGAGGTCAGGAAGCACTGGAAAACTACAAAACTAAAAAAATAAAATCACACAAATGTTTTGCAACCATATACAAATGCTGGGCTGTAGTACAGTGAACTCACTTGTAATTCGTTTAATTAGGTTTTTTTTTTAACAATTAAGAATTTTCTGTAAACCTGTGTGAGTACAGCTTTTACTCTTTTTTTAAAAAAAACTTTGGGTAAATAAAAATAAAACTTTGGATTTAAATTCAAGATATGAGCAACTTTTTAGACACTTAAATGTTTTAAATTAGTGCTAAACGTTGAATTTGGGGCCTTAATTTTGTGTGGGATACAGATCAAGTCAACTCTATGCCTGCCAAGCTTTAAGGCTAACAATTTCCCAGCTCAGTATTCCTGGGGGCTGATTGTGATTCATACTCATTTCATGACATGGTCCATGAATGCTGAATGACTCACTGGATCTTCCTTTCCATTTCCCCGTAAAGTGTGGCCCTTAAACCTTGTAAGAGTTTTCTTCTGTGATGCTTTTGGCCTATAATCATTTCCAAAACATTTATGTAACCTCTACTATATAATGCGCATTGTTCTAGGGACATAGAAGCAAATCAAATAGAGGCCCAATCTTCCTGGAGTTTAGAATTTAGTAAGATAAGCAGACTTGAAGTAAATAATATTTACAAGTTACTAAACAAAGAATTCATTATAATTTATTAACCTAAGGTAATAAACAAAAAATATACTACAATTTTGATACATTCCATTAGCTGTCACTAGTTCTTATCCTGGGTCAATGTGAACATAAACATGTCCTGAGAATAGAGTTAAACTCAGTACCTGTAATACTTTTACTCACATGTCTAACATGTTGAGATTCTAACTGATTTGAGCTGCCAACTCAAAAACTCTAGAAAACTAGACTTTATTTTTCCTTTTCAGTTTAGAGAAAAAAATTGTAATTTCTGTTGCTTTTTTCTTGATTTTATATTAAACAAAAGAAAAAAGTAGAAATTTGTCAGCTTTCGTTTTGTTTTTTTTGTTTGTTTGTTTGTTTTGAGATGGAGTCTTACTCTGTCACCCAGGCTGGAGTGCAGTGGCATGATCTCAGCTCACTGCAACCTCCGCCTCCAGGGTTCAAGTGAATTTCCTGCCTCAGCCTCCTGAGTAGCTGGGACTACAGGGGCCTGTCACCACACCCAGCTAACTTTTGCATTTTTGCGGTTTCATCACGTTGGCCAGGATGGTCTCGATCTTCTGACCTCGTGATCTGCCCGTTTTGGCCTCCCAAAGTGCTGGGATTACAGGCATGAGCCACTGTGCCCAGCCAGCATTTTTATTTCTGCACAGGTCACTAATGGTCCTAACACTCCTTTCTGCTGCATTTCTTTTGGCTACCTCAGGGAAGATAGCGTAACCACATCCTCACTTGCAGGAGAGCATCCTCCTTTTCTCAGAGCCCCCATTGATGCACACTTGCATAAGCTTCTGAGGACTGTTTGGCTGAGTCTGAAAAGTGCCTGGGAGAACTTCCTGAGGGACTGAGGTAAACAGAGATGTAAAGCAGGACAGAATTGTCCTAATGCTTCCACCATTTCAGATAAATCATGACTTCTAACTATGGCTTCCTTCCTTCTTGAGACTGAACTCTTGAACAGTTTGTAGTGAGGGGAAGTCAGGAGCATTGGGAGATTGGAGGTCCATTTTTTCAGGCACTGGTGGAGCTTTGTACCCTTATGTCCTGGAATCTTGCTCTCTTGTGGGTCTGTGTATCCTTAGAATCTCCTAGGCACTGTTAGCTAAGGATACAGAGCCAGGAGGGAGCAGGACCAGAGACACTGAACCAGAGATAGCCTTTGAATGCTGGGAGACGCAGCATTTTGTCTTTAGTCATCAACGAGTCAATTATTAGGATGGAACTGTGTCCTCTGAAAAGAGGTGTTAAAGTCCTAAGTCCCAGAACCTGCGAATGCGATCTTACTGGCAAATAGAGTCTTTGCAGATATAATTAAGATGAGGTCATACTGGATTAATCTAATGATGGATACTTTCATGAAAAGGGGGAAATTTGGGCACAGACACACACAGGGAGAAAGCCATGTGAAGAGGGAGGCAGAGATTGGAGTGGTGTAGCTACAAGCCAAGGAATGCCAAGTATTGTCAACAATCAGCAGAAGCTAAAAGAGGCAGGAAGGATACTCCTTGCTAGAGCCTTCAGACAGAGCATGGGCCTGGCAGCATGTTGATTTTGGACTCTGACCTCTAGGACTGTGAGAGATTAAATTTCTGCTGTTTTAACCCAACCAGTTTATTACAGCAGTCCTAGGGAACTAATAAACCAACAAGTAGAAAAGGAATCATCCAAGTCTTGAAGTGCAGACAAGATGCCTTTCTGCTTCCACAGCCCCTCCAGGTGCTTCAGGGTCCAGGTCATTGTCCAGCTGCCCCGTCGCAGGCCTGTGCTCCCACCTACCACAGACTAGGACTCAGCACCCAACATTAGTGGAACCTCCTGTACACCCCTAGTTTTTCTCGCTTGCCTTTTGCAGTCAGACCATTATCTCCCCAGAATGCTCTTCATGTTTGCTTAATAACCAGAAAGACCTGAGATTTTATATCCAATGTCAAGAGTAAATTATTAACTACCTAGGAAAAAAGCATTTTGCAGTAGTCCTATACTTTGAGATACATAAATATATACATACCTGCCAACATACAGACATTCATGTATACCTGTAAATATGTATGTATGTGTATATTTTACTCCCTTCTTTAAATATCTGTAGTGGTTCCATAGTTGCTGGTGAATAAAATCTAAAATAAATTCTTAGCCTAGCATTCAAAATGGGTCACTATCTGGCCTGACAAGGAAATCCCTTGATGAATCCTTGTATTCTGTTAATACATAGCTGAACTCTTTGTTGAGCCATTTCCCATCTTTCAAATCCCAGTTCTGGTATCAGCTCCCAAGAAGACAGCCTTTCCTCATTTCGCCACTCTCTTTTGAGCAACCATAATACTTTGTTTATATCTCCCTAATCACATTACCCACTGTGTTGTGGATTTTTGTATATTTGTCTAATCCTCTTTTCCTGGCCCTGCACTATAAACAGTAGGTAGAAAGCTTGTTATTAAAAACAGAATTAATAGCACAATGTGCTTTTGAAAATTGAAAGCACAGAATTTTGGGGATGCTTTGTATTTAGAGTGGTCTTCACTGGCATTGACGTCATTGCTGCAGCTAACAGGGCTTATTCTTTGTCAGGCAATGAGCTAAGCATGACATGTGAATTATTTTAAGCTCTTTTCACTAATGCATGCTGATGTTCTTATTTATCTTAGTGTCCAGTGTGGCACACGGCACAGGCATAGATGCTTATTGAGCTCAATGATATATTGATCTACTGATTTCGATGATCAATCTGAAATGGCAGAATAAGCATCTACACCTGTGCCATGTACTCAGTAAGTGTCTACGCCTGACCATCTAGTTGCTGAAGGTGAATCTAGAAGGTAAACACATGTAGGACAAGCATTTCACTCCCATCTCTTGATCTCAGTGGTTGTATCATCTTTAAGAAAATTATGACTGAAAACTACTCCAAAATAAATCTCTTGTCTTGGAGTATATTCCAAACCAAAGAGGGTATTTATGAATTAGGAAGTGTTGATGAAGAAAAGTTATGAACTATAATCTTAAAGTGATTTTATTTTATCATGCTGTGTGGATACAGATGTACACAGATATAAACTTTTAATTTTCTTAAACCATGGTCGTTATATACATGAAGAAAAACATATTGGCAACAATATTCAAAATGCAGAGTATGAACTGTTATATTTTTATTACACCATTTTCTGTGTGAGCTTATGGAGAACTTACATAGAAAACTCTAAAATGCAGCTATGACATTTTTCTGTAACAATTGAAATTGTGTGTTTAAACAATAGCCTAAAGAACGAAGCATGTATGCTTTTCAATAACTTTTTCTTCTGTCACATCCCAATGTCATGTGCACAGTCTCTGGTGGCTGTACAGAGCCCAACACAGCGCACGAGAGGACCCTAAAAACCAGGCCACCACATGGACTTGGCATTAAATTCAGATGACTTTGAAAAGCAGTTCAGATCTTCTGTTTTTTTTCTTTCTTACTTTGTATTTCTTTCCATAAGAAAGCTGAGTCTGACCTATTTTTAGGATTTGGCCCATGGAATTGAACTTGGTGGTTTTAGTTTCACTGTTGTTGTTTTTCTTCTTTTAGGTTAAAAAACAAAAAAACACAGGAGTCCTGGCTACCATGACTAGACAAGCATTAAAGCTTTCTTCTTTTAATTATACACTTAAAGATATATTAGGGTAGACACATGCTTTGTATTTCCTGGAAATTGTAGGGTTTTAGTTCCCCTAAGCTCTTCTAGCTTTTTCCTTTAAATAGCTCCCTGACCTCTAATGGTCTTTTAAAAAATGATGTCATCAAAACACCCTAAAATTAATATACCTGTTGGTTTCCATTTCATTTGTGGCAATTTTTCACCATAAAAATATTATTTTTTCCTAGTGTTATTCCCTGTTCTACTCTTTGTCTATTTTATATAGCCCTGGATCTTTCTTTCACTGAAGAAAGTTGACCTAAAGTCCATAACCAGTCCCAAGAGCTAGGCAAACTAGAGGGAAATCATTTGACATTGAGATTACCCCATCAAAACATGATGACCTTTATTTTCTTTCTATACATTCCTGAGTATTCTTACTATAGTATGTGTTAAAGGATATAAATAAAACAATTTATTATCAAATTACTGAATATTATATATGTAGCCTTGAACTTGTTTTCAAGTGTGACAGGGCTTCAGTGCTCCTACATGTTCCATTGCCTTAGTCCAATAAAGGAGTTCAGTTCTGGATATTAAGATTACAAATAGGCCAGGTGTGGTGGCTCATGCCTGTAATCCCAGCACTTTGGGAGGCCGAGGTGGGTGGATCACGAGGTCAAGAGATTGAGACCATCCTGGCTAACATGGTGAAACCCTGTCTCTACTAAAAAAAATACAAAAAATTAGCTGGGCATGGTGGCGCACGCCTGTAGTCCCGGCTACTTGGGAGGCTGAGGCAGGAGAATTGCTCGAACCCGGGAGGCAGAGGTTGCAGTGAGCCGAGATCGCGCCACTGCACTCCAGCCTGGCGCCTGGCGACAGAGCGAGACTCTGTCTCAAAAAAAAAAAAAAAAAAAAAAAAGATTACAAATATAATATATGGAAAACATGATGAGCAGTTGAAATGCTTAATCATCAAAACTCTAGAACTTAGAGCAGGTTTATCACATTAGTCGTAGATGGAAGAACTGCAAACTGACTACCAAAAAATAACTTCCATCACTTTTGTTCCAAAGTTTGTTTTAGAGGGTCAGTAGCATCCTCTGAACTTTTCCCCTGACTATCTTAACACATCTTTTTTGTGTTTGAGAGTCTGGCCAGGATTGGAAACAGAGGTGTGAAGGAATTATAAGAGTGGCTGTTTTTGCAGTGCTTTTGGCTAGCAGTAAAATAAGCAGGAAATTCTAAAATGTCTTGAGAAAGTTTGTCCTGAAGGAAATTCTAGCTTGGATTTTTTTTTTTTTAATAAGAGATTCAGACAATTGGGTTGATATTAAAATGAGAATGGAAACTTATATAGATGCAACAGTAATTGCAACTATCCTAACATCTTTATGCCTATGTGGTATTCTCTAGGATTTTTGATATTCTTTTACACTTTTTCTTCTCTGGAGTCTCCACAGTTTGGTGGTGTTACTTCCCTTTTGCAAATGAGATAATTGAAGCACAATATTCACAGCAAAGTTTATTTTGTCACTTTGCCTAGGGCAGCACCTTTTACCTGTCAGGCATTCATACATACTTCTGAACTTCTTGATATGGTTTTAGATCTAAACTTCTTGATATGGTTTTAGATCAAGAACAAATGAAATTCCTCATTTCATGAAAGTCTAAAAAAGTGTGATGCTTAATCCTGCATGTGGCTGTCCTCAGTCTGTGGACATTCCTAGAAACAAGATATTCACCAAGTTGTTTAGGTGTTTCAGATTTTATAAGACAGTGTAAGTGAATGTTGATTTGAAAGTATAGAAGCAATCAGGTAAATCTCCATGCTTAGAAAAGTGATTATGATTACAATGAAGAAGTATTTGGATTCCAGCATTTGTAGAATATCTTGGATGTCTATAGCTATGGCAAATAAAAGCAAACAAAAATGAATATATTATTTTTCAGAGAGTTGAACTAAATTGAATTTGTTAGCTTAAAACCTTTAAGAGCTCTCTCACACATTTTTAATGTGATAAAATTTCAATGACATTATTAAGCCCTGCTAGTAATGCTGTCAGAGGCATGTGAACCAGAGCAACTCCATCTTGAGTGGGGGCAGGAAAAAATGAGGACTTGCTGGGCTGCATTCCCAGAAAGTTAGGTATTCCTAGTCTCTGTATGTTTACAATTAAGGGAACAGATTGATAACATTTACTAAATAGACCCAAACTTAAGAGTGTCCTGATATCTTGATATCTTGGTAACAGAAGCTTTCCTAATTTTGCTTTAAAGATAATAATATCGATTCTTGCAAAATATAGTAACGAAGAAAATTAATCCTTTATCACAAACCCTTGTATCAGAGCACGTCTTGCCATGATCTTTTTTTTTTTCATCTTATAAATAAATGAGTACTATACCTAGGGTGGAAGTGTTTCTCCTCTTACTTTTGGGAATGCCATACTCTGTCTATGGAGTGGCTGTTTTTTCACCACTTTACTTTCTTGATAAACTTGCTTCTGCTTTGCACTGTGAACTTACCCTGAATTTTTTCTTGGGTAAGAACCAAGAACCCTCTTTTGGGGTGTGGATCGGGACCGCTGTCTGGTAGCAATACTGTGTTTGAATAAATCTGATGATCTAAATATTAGAATATCACCCTTTATAAATATATACATATGTGAGAAACTTTTATTTAATTATCCTTAAAGCATGTCTATACAACCCGCATGACAATGCAGATATTTACGTGGAGGTAATAAACATGAGTATGCTTCAAAACATCTGAACAATTGTTCTTGTGCTTGTTGGAATGAAGCTCAGTGTAGAAAGTAGAATGTAGATGTGTACAGGATGTAGTTCAGACTGCAGCATTCCAAGAAAGGAAGTTCTTGTCCTTCAGTTATACAGGTATACAAAAGTTAAATTACATTATACACTTTATTTTAATCCTTGATAAGAAGAATATTACATTCACTATTATAGTCCTTATATAGAGAGGTGTAATTACATTTGTAAACCAAAATTATCTGAGACAGGTCTCAATCAATTTAGAAAGTTTATTTGGTCAAGGTTAAGGACATACCTCTGACACAGCTTCATGAGGTTCTAACCGCATGTGCCCAAGATGGCCGGGGCACAGCTTAGTTTTATACATTTTAGGGAGAGAGGAGACATCAATCAATGCATGTAAGAGGTACATTGGTTCAGTCCAGAAAGCTGGGGCAACTTGAAGTGGGGTTCCAGGCCATAGGTGATTTAAAGATCTGATTAGCAATTGATTGAAAGAGTTATTATTTAAAGAAAGGAATGTCTGGGTTACAGTACTGGGTTGTAAAGACCAAGGTTTTATCATGCAGATGATGCCTCCAGATAGCAGGCTTCAGAGAGACTAGACTGTAAATGTTTCTTATCAGACTTAAAGACTGTTCTACCAGTAACTCCAAAAGGGGAGAGTGTATAATGAGGCATATCTGGCTCTACTTTCCCATCATGGCTTAAACCAGTATTTTCAGGTTAACGTTAGAATGCCCTTGCTGAGAGCAGGAGTTTATTCAGATGACTGAGGAGCTTTGAGTTTGATTTTTGGTTTACACATCGAATATTCAGTTTTCATGATCTATATACAAAAATTTCAGAGATAGTTAATTTTTTTGTATCAATTTGACTATGCCACATAGTGCACAGATTAAACATTATTTCTGGGTGTGTCTGTGAGGCTGTTTCTGTGTAAAATTAGCATTTGAATAGGTAGAATCAGTAAAGTAGATTGGGGAGGGCACTGTGCAATCCATTGAGGGCCTGAGTATAATAAAAAGGAACAAAAGGTAGAAGAGGGGGGGAATTTGTCTTTTTTTTTTCTTGCCCATTTGCTCCAGCTGGGACATCACATCTTCTCTCTTCCTGCCCTTGGACTAGGATTTACACCACTGGCTCCACTGGCTTTTTAGTTCTTTGGTCTCATGTCAGAGATGTGTGAACCAGAGCAACTGTCTTGAACAGGAGCTGGGTAAAATGAGGCTGAGACCTACTGGGCTGCATTCCCAGACAGTTAAGGCATTCTACCTCACAGGACAAAATAGGAGGCCGAAGATACAGGTCATAAAGATCTTGTTGATAAAACAGGTTGCAGTAAAGAAGCCAGAATAAACCCACTAAAACCAAGATGGCCACAAGAGTGACCTCTGGTCGTCCTCACTGCTACACTCCCACCAGTGCCATGACAGTTTACAAATGCTATGACAACAAAAGGAAGTTACCTTATATGGTCTAAAAGGGGAGGTATGAATATCCACCCCTTGTTTAGCTTATCATCAAGAAATAACCATAAAAATGGGCAACCAGCAGCCCTTGGGGCTGCTCTGTTTATGGAGTAGCCATTCTTTTATTCCTTTACTTTCCAAATAAACTTGCCTTCACTTTACTCTTGCTTTACTGAATTCTTTACTGAATTCTTTATTGCACGAGATCCAAGAACCCCCTCTTGGGGTCTGGATCAGGACCCCTTTCCTGTAACACTCAGACTAGAATTACCCTCAGGCTTTTCTGAGTTTTCAGTTTGCAGATAGCAGACTGAGATTTCTGAGCCTCCATAATCACAGGAGCCAGTTTTTCATGTATATATATTGTTGATTTTCCTTCTCTGGTAAACTCTGTCTAATACAGGTAGATTTCAGCTTAGTCTAAGGAATAACCTACTATTATAAGTAGCTGTTGGAAGTTTGACTGGACTATCTTAGGAGGTAGTAAATTTCATATCAATGGAGATGGTCAATGAGATGTTGTAGTGAGGCTTCTAGTATTGGATAAGGTTTGGCTAGACTATCTTGGAAGTTTCTATGAGTCACTGCTCATGGGGGATATTAGCTTCAAGAGAGAATATCAGAATATTGCATCTGGAAAGAACTTCAGAAACTGCTTAATCACACTCCCTTGCTGTTCAAAGGAGGAAAATGAGACCAGAGAATGCAAGTATCTCATCCAAGGTCAAATAGCTAATGTGTTTTAGGGGATTTGTTTGACAGAAGGCTATCTTTTTTTGCTTTTATTTAGAATCCAGCAAAATGCAACTGTATTTTGAGTGATCTCAGTGTGCCTAAGCGGTGTAGGAAAAACTGGGCGCCTACTGAATGTAGAAAGTCTTTTATTTCAGCCTTATCTGATGTGTTTAACTCACAAAGACCCTGTTTTGTACATGAATAATTGAGAGCCAACTGTATTTTAAGCTTCTATTAATTTTTTAAAAGTCACGTACTTTTGTAGCAATGAGACTCTGCCTCACAGGCTTTCTAATGTAAGTATTCTCTAGTAAGAGCAAAAGGAAAGGTCAGCACTAGGTTGCAAATGAGAGGTAAGCACTAAGAATTCTAAATTCACTTTCTTTTGCTATCAGCCATTCCTTGTTGGATATGTGGCAAGATAAGCAGGGCTAATATTCGACTGGTAGGCACCAGAACAGGCAGTCCACTTGGTAAAGTACTGTAGTGTTCCCCTGCTGATAGGTAATTAGCCATTGCTCTGAGCCTCTGAATGCTCCTGTCCTCCAGCACACCCTGTCCCCCTAACCCAGTGCCCTGGCTGTCCCAACCCAGCACACACACACACACACACACACACACACATTAATACTTCCTGATGTTGCAGCAGCTGAAAGGTTAACATTGTCTCTTAGTTGATTGTCTACTAATAATAAATTTCTAGCAAAAAGGATGTATATTTTGTTCAAGAAACTTATTTTAGGCCACCCAAGGTCATCTCCAGAACCTGTTCTGTCAGTGAATCAGTGTGTTAGTTTGTTCTTGCATTGCTATAAAGGAATACCTGAGACTGGATAATTTATAAAGAAAAGTGATTTATTTTGGCTGATGATTCTGCAGGCTGTAGAGGAAGCATGGTGCAGGTATCTGCTTCTGGCGAGGGCATCTAGAAGGAGGAGGAGCAGTCATGTCATATGGTGAGAGCAGGAGCTGGAGAGAGATAGGGGAGGTGCCACACTAAAAATAAACAGCTCTGATGTGAACTACCAGAGAAAGAACTCACTCTTCACCAAGGGGATGGCACTAAACCATTTGTGAGGGATCTGCCCCCATAATCCATCATCTCTTACTGGGCTTCACCTCCAACACAGGTGATCATATTTCAACATGAGATTTGGAAGGGACAAACATTCAAACCATATCAATCAGGTTATTTGGTCATGATCATAAAGTGGTAGGAAAACATTTTCTTCTTCAGTCTCCCATACAGTTTGGGGAAATCTTCACTAAGATCTTTTGTTAAATCTTTAAAGCCTGTCTTATTGTATTAAAAAATATTTTTAGGCCTTGCACGGTGGCTCATGCCTGTAATCCAGCACTTTGGGAGGCTGAGGAGGGTGGATCACTTAAGGTTAGGAGGTCGAAACTAGCCTGGCCAACATGGTGAAACCCTGTCTCTACTAAAAGTACTAAAATTAGCCAGGCATGGTGGTGCTCACCTATAGTCTCAGCTACTCGGGAGGCTACGGTGAGAGAATCGCTTGAACCCAGGAAGTGGAGGTTGCAGTGAGCCGAGATTATACCTTTGCACACCAGCCTGGGCGAAAGAGCAAGACTCTGTCTTAAGTATATATACGTACATACGTATATGTATTTTCAGAGCATTCTCTGTATGTGTCCATAATTAAGTCATTCAGATATTTGAGTGTTTTTGTTGTGGTAGTGGTGGTTTTAAAAATTTTCTGGTTGATTGAAAGGATGGATGAAATTAAAAGATCTTCTCTTAGAACCGTGGAGATTATGCATATGAGGCATTTAAATAATACCATTTGTGGAGCGCTTTCTATGTGCCAAACACTGTGCTGAATCCTTTACATATATCATCTCAATTCTTATGATAACCCTATGGAATATGTCCTGTGAGCATTCCCATCTTACAGGTGAGGAAGCTGGAGATTCAGAGAAGCAAAGTGACATATAGATAAAGTCACCAGCTCACAAATGGGAGAACAAGAATGCAAACCTCTATCTGTTTAGTGCCATTGGGAATCGCAAATATTCTGAAGCTGGGCTCCGTGTCTGTCTTCTAAGAACACTTGGGCCTGAATTACTTCACAGGTCATTTACTAATGCAGGCCACCTCCAGGCTCTGGTCCAGGGCTGCTTTTAACACTGGGACCTGTTCCTACAATCCTTGTCTTTGTAAACTCAGCCTTAATCCGAGAAACACCTAGGTTGGAGTATATTCACAGCCACAAACATGGGTAATATCTGTCTGGAAACTTCAAGACGGGAGTGTTCAGGAGCCATGGAGCTAAGCAATATCTATGTAATTGTGGGAAAACCTCTACCCAGAAAAAAAATCTGGTCCTACCTCCCCGTCTTCATTAGCCCATTGCTTCTGTTTTCACTTCCATTGTTGATTTCTGTCTCATCTATAGTCTCCTACTTCCAAGTATAATCCCAACTCATTTTTCTTGGTCATCATAGACACATATGTTTATATGTTCTAATTTTTTAAAAACACTGTTTGGGCTGGGCATGGTGGCCCAGCACTTTGGGAGGCCTAGGCGGGCAGATCATGAAGTCAGGAGTTCAAGACCAATCTGGCTAACATGCTGAAATCCTGTCTCTACTAAAAATACAAAAAATTAGCATGGTGTGGTGGCACATGCCTGTAGTCCCAGCTACTCAGGAGGCTGAGGCAGGAGAATCACTTGAACCCGGGGGCAGAGGTTGCGGTGAGCTACTGCACTCCAGCCTGGGCGATGGAGCAAGACTCTGTCAAAACAAAAGAAAAAAAAAAAAACAAAAACAAACAAACAAAAAACACACTGTTTGAATTAGGAGGCATTGAATTAGGAAAGTTAAGCTTGGGAATAGAAGCAGGCACCATATATTGTGCTTTTCTTTCTCCACAGAATTATCTCAGTGCTTTGGATCTAGTAGACATTCAAAAAACATATATGAATAGATTTATTTTATTGTTTTAAGAGGAAATATATTATGGTACAGTAGGAATGTTTAGAGACCTCTTTGGAAGATTTTTCTGATTGGGGAAAATAGGTCCAGAAATTCTTATTAAATTCATTACTATTGGGAGCATAGGACGGAGGGCAGAAATTAAGCTTAACTTTGATTTAAAGAGTAAAGAAAGGTTCTTATTCACCGAACTGCATTCCAAATCATTTTAACTTATATTTAAGAACATTTCTTAGTTCTGGAAAGCCTTAGTTTACTTCTGCCGTGCTGTGGTAGTCATCACATAAAACAGATGAAAGGCAGCTTTTCTTGATGCTATGCAGTATGTTTATTTTACATATGCTCCTGCCAGACATCTGGAGGATATGGCTATGACAGGACTATGAACCAGTTACTTCTGGGGGCCCAATTTCTAGTAATATTTTACTTAAAATAAGTAAAACAATAATTGCCATAATAAACTCCCAAATCCTAATGGCTAACACATTAAAAGTATATTTTCCACTGATATACCAGGTCCAAAGTAGATGTTCCTGATCAGTGAGCGATCTATCTAGTGGTCCTTCAAGGACTCAAGCTTCCTTCACATTCAGCTAAAAAATGAATGAACAGAGAGAATCACATACGAGGTTTCTTAATGCTTCAGCCTGAACCATAGGAGAAAATCACACATGATGATCGAGTCATATGGCCACACCCAAGTGCAAAGGGAATGCCAGTGTCATCTATTGTTGACATAGGCATCGAAGAAGTGGAAGAAAATAGCTTTGGTGAACACATTGCTGTTTCAGCCGCAAGGTGGTCTGGAAGCCACCAGCCAAATCCTATTGTTTCAACAATAGACAGCTTTAACAGTGCTTTATTTAAAGAGATGAGACTAGAATGAGAAAAAATAAAAAGTAGCTTATTAAATAATTCTTTGCTGTTAGTTCTCTTAAATTTCTTCTGCTTTCATTATAAATGATTTTTTCTTCAAATTGTAAAAGTTAATTAGACAAGTCTATTGCATTTAATGAATTTTCTCTAAAAAAAAAATGACATGCATATATTTTTTGCCAACAAGTTCACAAAATACAGGAATCCTGGTGCCAAAAATCAGAAAAAATCCAAGTTACACATACTGAAAAATTTAAAAGGCGGCATTATTATTGAATTTGTTTATAGAGTACTTCTTTGACTTAATTTTAGGCAGGCAGAGAACTTGTTTTCTTCTATTGAGTTTTATTAGGAAATACACTTTTAAGAAAAGATGCTCTGCTTTATACTGTCAGGTAGATTTATGAGGGTAACAGCAACAAGGGGTTAACCTGGCCTGTGTCTGGCACATAAGTGTGGTAATAATAAAGATTTTACTTGGCATGTTTTCTGAAATAAAATTTTTTATCTGAGTGGGAATTTTTGACTTCAGAGAAATGACGATGTGTGCAATGGTATGAATGTCCCCTTCAAAAGTCATATTGAAATGGAATTGCCAATGTAACAGTATTGGAAGGTGGAAGCTTTAAAAGGAGTTAATCTTATGCAGGATCTGCCCTCATGAATGGATTAATGTGATTATCTCAGGAGAGGGTTAGTTATCACAGCAGTGGATTTCTGATAAAAGGGTGAGATTTCTGCCCCCATCTCCTCTGTCTGTTGTACTCACTTCTGCCTTTCACCTTTGCTCTATGAGATGACCTTTGCCAGATGCTACTGCTATGCTCTTGGACTTTTCAGCCTCCAGAACTGTGAGAAATAAACTTCTTTTTTTGGTAAATTACCTAGTCTGTGGCATTCTATTATAGCAGCAGAAAAAGGACTAAGGCAATGTGGTTACAGGAATAAAACAGTACTGTATCTAGTAACTAGCACATTTCCTGGCTGCAAGCTGACTGCATTTACTGTGTCTCAGGGACTATTTCAAGTGCTGGGGATGCAGCAATGAACAAAATGAACAAATATTCCTGTGTTCATGGAACTTAACATTGTACATACACTGTAAAACATATGTGATGATAAATGTTAAATGTTGTAAAGAAAAGCTGAGAAGGGGAGGTAGGAGAGTTTGGAGCTCTGCAGTTACTGAAGTAAGGAGTGGTCTTACTGAGTGAAGATTGGAAGGAAGTGAGGTAGTGAGCCATTTTGTGTGTGCGTGTGATGGAGTGGAGTCTTGTTCTGTCACCCATTGCACATAGGCTGGAGTGCAATAGCGTGATCTTGGCTCACTGCAACCTCTGTCTCCTGGGTTGAAGTGATTCTCCTGCCTCAGCCTCCTGAGTACCTGGGACTACAGGAGTGTGCCACCATGCCTGGCTAAGTTTTACATTTTTGGTGGAGATGGGGTTTCACCATGTTAGCCAGGCTGGTCTCAAACTCCTGACCTCAGACAGTCTGCCCATCTCAGCCTCCCAAAGTGATGGGATTATAGGCATGAGCCACTGTGCCTGGCTGTAAGCCATGTTTCTATCTTAAATAAAGGGTACTCCTGGCAGAGGTAATAGTGAGTACAAAGGCCCTGAAGTGGGAGTAAGTCTGGCTTATTCATTAAACAGCAAGTAGCCCAGTGTGGCTGGAGCAGAGTCAGGAAAGGGTGAAATAGTAAAAGAGGAAGTACGAGAGGAAAGTTGGATGTTGAAGGGGGCAGAACAAAGAAGCTCTTGAGATGTGAGGACTTTGCCATTGATTTTGAGTGACATCAGTAGCCAATTAGAGCAGAGGAGTGACATGACATGACATTTTTAAAAAGGATCAGTCTGTCAGCTGTGTTGAGAATAAAATGAGTGAAGAAACAATAGTGGAAATAGGAAGACCAGTTAAGTGTTTGTTGCAATCCAAATGAAAGTGATAGTGGTGTGGACCAGCAGTGGAGGTAGTAAACACTGGTCAGATTCTGCATATATTTTGAAACTACAGTCATTAAGGCTTTCTGATGGATTCAAAATAGGGTGGGGGAAAGGTGATGGAAGGAGGATCAAAGGGAGACTCTAGGATTTATTGGCCTGAGCCAGTAGACAGATGGAATTGTCATTTATTATAGTGAAAAAGACAATGGGAAGTGCAGTTCTTGATAAGGTAGGGAAGAGCTTAGTTTATATCAGTTAAATTTGTGATGCCTATTAGATATCCCACTGGAGGTGTTGAATGCATGGCTGGATATCCAAGTTCAGAGGTCAAAGAAGAGGTCAGGTTGAAGATGTAAGTCTGGGAGAGCTCAGTAAATAGATGAGAGTTAAAGCCATGAGTCTGGGTGAGATTAACTGGAGAGTGAGTAAACTCAGAGAAGACCAACGACTGTGTTGTGGGGAACTACTAGTTAGGAGAGGTGATAGAACCTGAAAAGGACACTGAGAAGGGGAAAACCAGGTAGGAGGAAAATCAGAAAAGTAGCCCTGTCTTATGGCTACTGAAAGTGAGAAAAAGTGTTTCCAGGAGAGGTCAGTGATTGTGTCAAACATTGACAACTGACCAAATAAATGAGGATTGAGGAATGACCATTGGATTTGGTAATGTGGAGGTTCTTAGTGTTCTTTATGAAAGCAGCTTCTGTGGAGAGGTGAGGGGAAGTCTCTTTGAAGTGAGATGGAGAGAATAGCGTGTTTGCTTTTAAGTAATAGCAGGTAGAATGGAAAAAAATGGACAGTATAGGAGAAAGAAGACAGACTTGAGCAAGAGGGAATGAAAGCTGGGGCAAAAGTAAAAGGGGTGACATCAGACAGGCTCAAAGAGTCACCCATTTTAATGGGACTGATGGGGGGGATTACAGGATGAATAGAAGTTTAAGAAAAATGGAGAATGTATGGAACAATCCTTTAGGAGAAAAACTAGGAGAATCTACATATGAAGGAAATGTGATGGGATCAATCCAGTGTGGTCAGAGAATTCTTGGTGTCAGACATCTTGAAACAGTAAGTTGAAAATAAAGGGGTGAATAACTTATAAATGAATAACGATCTGTTTCCAACTGAGTTGTAAAGAAAAAGGGTATTAAACCCTTTTTAAAGGGTTTACTTTTTCCTGAGATTTAAAAGTGTCATGAGACATTTCTGGAAACTGTAGGTTTGTGACTTTGGTAGGGGCATGTATACTCATCCAGGAAGGCCAGATTAACATTGACATAGACTTCCTCACAGTATGTGGCAAGACTAAATGAATGGTCTTGGCCAGCAGACTTTGCACTTAAAATATGAGCCAGTGAAGGGGGTGGGACTAGTTGGATAAAATGCAGTCTCTAGGGAGAACTGGAGCAAGAGGTCTGTGCCTTATGCCTTCCAGACCTGAAAGGGAAGTTGGATTTTAATGGCTTTGACTTACAAAATTAATAGCCTCCAAAGAACCTGTTGCCAAATCTAATGCCAAGCTTTGAATGCTCACAGTTCCTTCGGGTCCCTTGTTTGTTTTCATTTCTTTCTTTTTTCTTCTCCATTTTTTTTTCCTCTTTCTTGCCAGTGTCTTCTGAACTTTTAGGCATGAATACTAGAGGGTTTGCAATTTATCTTCTTGAAGAATTGTTTAATTAAAAGTCCATATGAATGAGAAAGAGAAAAAGAGATTTTAAACATTTCAATTTAAAATGCATTTCTCCTGGCTATGAATTTCCCTAAATTGTTTGTGTGCATATAAATACACTGTTTATGTCTTGCAATTTGGCTGACATATTTTAAACTCCAACTCTTCAGAACATTCTTTTTTAGTTAGATAAGGCTGAAAATAGTTCTGTTACAAGTTATTCTATTGACCTGGGTGCTAAGGACTTCTTATTTTTCTTCCATGTACCTTCATTTTTCTAATTAGATAACCCGAGCAGCTCAACTTAATCTATCACACAGTCAGTTGTCAGTATTTAGCAAATGCTGTTGCCACTAATGGATTTCACACTTGTGTCATTTTACAAAGTTTACTTTCAAATCTCATGAATTAAAGTTTCCATTCAGTATCACCAAAACAAAGAGGCAAGAAATGTAGACATAGTTTTCTCATAAAGAGAACACTCATTACCATACCTTGTTTTGATGTTGGCTGGTGTTAAGATAAAATGGCCGAAAAAATGCAAAGGGGTTTACCTGCTGGCATTTTGAAATATATTCCATTTAATCTCATTTTTTTTTTTTTTTTGAGACGGAGTTTCGCTCTTGTTACCCAGGCTGGAGTGCAATGGCGCGATCTCGGCTCACCGCAACCTCCGCCTCCTGGGTTCAGGCAATTCTCCTGCCTCAGCCTCCTGAGTAGCTGGGATTACAAGCACGCGCCACCATGCCCAGCTAATTTTTTGTAGTTTCAGTAGAGACAGGGTTTCACCATGTTGACCAGGATGGTCTCGATCTCTTGACCTCATGATCCACCCGCCTCGTTTTAATCTATAAAATATGTTTCTGGATATATTTTAAAATAAGCTAGTTGTTTCAATTTATTTCATATTGTTTGGAGTTTTAGCTGAAGAATGGACAAATAAAGATATATCATTATCATTATTCTTTTAAAAAATGGGAAATAGCTTTAAATTTTTATTCCTAATTATGAATATAATGCATTGCTCACAATAAAACGTTCATATAGAAATGTATGAACTACAAAGAATATGTCCTCCTCACAATCCCACCTCCCATAGATAACCAGACTTAGCAGTTTAGCTTGTGGTTTTGCAGGTTTATTTCTGTGTGTATGTTTATCTTTAGTTTTTAAAACAAAATGAGCTCTAAAATGATCGTTTTAGCCCTGTGTTTTGAGCTTTTTTATTAAATTATTAACCTGTTTTAATATAGATTTACTTTATTTTACTGTATGAATGAGATAATATTAATTTATTTCATTATTGGGGATTATTAAGATTTCCAGTTTTTACTATTGCAAGTAATCTGCATTTACTTCTCTGTACAGGTCATCACCTGTCTTATAGGTTTATTGGAATTAATAAATACACTAATACATGTAAAATATCTGAAAGAATATATGACAACAAGTGCTTCAAAATGTTATAAATGTATGATTCTCTTTATTTTCCTTGTTACTAGTGAATATGTTCATATGACAAACTTGTGGAAATGAAATTATTCAGTTGTTAAATATCAAATTGCCCTCCAAAGGGGTCCTCTCAAGTTATACTCCCATCCTCAGGGAATAAAGAATATTTGTTTTCCCAGACCATTTAAATTAAACTTTTCAATAGAAGCATCATGGACATATAGAAAAGTACATTCACATTATAGGTACTGGCTCGGCAAAGTGAAACCAGTTGTGTAACCAACACTTAGGTCAAGGCACAGAGTACATATCATATCTATCATTCTGGGGGCCCCCCTTGGGTTCCCACCTTATCCTAATTTGCTTCTTCCACCCCAAAGTTAGGTGCTATCCTACTTATAGCACCATAGATTAGTTTTGTACTCATTTATAGTCTGGCTTCTTTCACTCAACATTTTGCAATTATTAGATGGTTGTAACCATCCCTGTTGTTGCAGGTATCAATAGTTCATTCATCTGCCTGGTAGTCTACTGCAGAAATATATTGTAAATTATCCATTGTACCATTAGTGGACATTTTGTTTGTTTGTTTTAGGTGTTTATTACAAATAACACTATTATGATTCTTACACACGTCTTTTGGTACATACCTGTACACATTTCGGTTGGACATTTAACTCAGAGTGGAATTGTTAGTTCATAGAATAGGTGTCCATTCAACTGTAAAAGATGCTGCCAGTTTTCCAAAGGAATTGTGCCAGTTTATCACTATGCCAGCAATGTGGGGTAGTATCATTTGCATATTCTTGCCAATTCTTGGTATTACTTATTTTTTAAAATTTGGTCATTCTGATGGTTGTGTAGAGGTATATCATCATGGTTTTCAGTGTATTTTCCTGATTATTAGGGAAGTTTAGCACCTTTTCATATGATTATCAATAATTTGGATGTTCTCTTTTGTGAAACACCTTTCCAAGTCTTTTGCCTATTTTAAAAATTGGGTTTTTTTTCTTATTTATTTGTAAGGGTTCTTTTTTTTTTCTGGGTATGTGTTCCTTGATATATATAATGTCTCGTATTTGCAGTTAGAAATATTTTTTCTCTTCATCATGTCTTTCAATAAACAAGTTCTTAATGTTAAAGAAGTCTGTTTCCTTAAACTTTTCCTTTATAATTAGTACCTTTTGTGACTTGCTTAAGAAATGTTGACCTACCTAAGGTTATGTTTTTTACTAGAAGTTTTATTGTTTTCCTTTTTTTTTTTTTTTTGGTTAGATTGACAATCCATCTTAATTTTGTATGGCATACTCAAATTTCCTCCATATAGATATCCAATTGATTCTGCACCCTTTATTGAAATGTGCTACAATGGCACCTTTGCTGTAAACCAGGTGATCATGTAGCATAAAACTCAGGGGCTGTTTGACATCTGTGCTTTCTATTAAATAGGAAAATGCGGTATCTAGTAAAAGTAAATAAATCGAGTATACAGAGAAATGCAATGGAAAGAAACCTGGTTGTGTGGGCCATCTTGATTCCAGTTATTCAGTAACCCCAGAAGAACTGTTTCATCTTCCCAAAATGAAACTTCATCCCCACTGAACAATAATTTCCTGTTTCCCTCTTCCTGCAGTCCCTGGTAGCCGCCATTCTACTTTCTGTCTCAATGAATTTGACTACTATAGATACCTCATATAACAATTTTTGTCCTTTTGTGACTGACTTATTTTGTTTAGCACAATGTCTTCAAAGTTTATTCACATTGTAGCATGTGTCAGAAGTTCCCTCCTTTCTGAGGTTGAATAACCTTTCATTGTACATATACACCACTTTTTGTTTATCCATTCATCTGTCAAGGGGCACTTGGGTTGCTTTCAACTTTTGGCTATTATGAATAATGCCATAATGAATATGGGTGTATATCGATTGTTTTTGTGTTTTTTATTTGTTTCTTTGATATACTTTTTTGTTTTGCTTAGGCAAGTTAGACTTAGTAATCAGAGGGCCTCAACTAATATTCAAGTATCTGTTTCTAGACTTCCTGTTCTATTCCTTAAATCTACCAGCCTTTTTCTATACTAATACCATACTGTCTTAATTATTTTTTTCCCTCATTACTCTATTACAAAAAGGCTTGGCTACATTTCAGGTTCTTTTTCCTTATATGATAAATTGTCAAGTTCTAAAAAGAAAGGGAATTAAGTTTGATATTGCATTGAATTTTTTGTTAATTTGCAGGCAATCAACCTTAAGCCATTCTGAACATTACGTACATATGATATATCCTTTTATAAAAGAACCAAATAATACTAATATTGGTCCCTTTTTTTCACCAAATTTCTAGTTCTTTTCTCAGTATTATATCTTTATATACACATATAATATATATATATGTATATATCCTTTCATAAAAGTGCCAAATAATAATAATATTGGTCCCTTTCTTTCAAAAGTTCTAGTTCCTTTCTCAGTTATTTTCTCAGATCTGAGATGTGTATACACACACACACACACACACACGTATATGTGTATATATTTGTATATATGTATACATCTATGTATACATACACGTATATGTATATGTACACATATATGTATATGTATATGTGTATATATACATATACACATCTTTCTTTAAGCTTTACTACTCATCTGATATATTCTTATTTTTAATTTCCTTTTGTAAAAACTTGAATAATGAATGGCATGTATTTACCTTTAATGTCTCTGTTTTGAGATCTATCCATGTTCATAGAAGTAGATCCTCTTCATTCTTTTTGTTACAAATTATTCCACTGCATAGATATATTTTATTTATCTAATGATTTCCCTTTTGATGGGTCCTTAGGGAATTACTATTTTTCAGCATTATAACATTGTCATGAAACTCTTGATACATACTTGTTTTGGTTCACATTTCTCTAAAACCTACTGAAAGCAAATTGCTTGGTTTAAAGATACACACATTTAAAATTTAAAGCCATTGTCAAATTGTCAAATTATCCTCCAGAAAGTCAGTATCAGTTTATACACCTAAGTAACAATCATAGACATTTTTCTTTCTCCCTACAAACTCAAAGTTTATCATTAAAATTTACAGCCATTTGGAGAAAAAAAACCCAAAACTCCCGGTTGTTTTATTTTTATTTTAATAGTTCCAGGATGGTTGAACAGCTTTACTTACTCATTTGGCCATTTGTATTTCCATGTCTGTGAAAAGCCAGTTTATAAGCTTTGCTCATTTTTCTATTTTTGTCATTGTTTTAGTATTTTTCTCACTGATTTGGTTCAGATATTCTGTTCACAGTTCACTTTAAACATTAAATTATGTCTGTAATACATATAATTACAATGTTTTTCTGCATGCTGTCAATTGTCTTGGTATATGCCCTTGTTTGTATGGATATATTTTGAAGTTTTAGGGTTGATACAGTCAAATTGACTACTTTGCTCGTATCATACTCCTTTCATTACCATGGATTTTAAAAAATATTTTTAAAAAGCTCTACTTTTCTTACATATTTCATTTTTACATGAAGTTTAGAATCAATTTGTCAATATCATCTATAATCTTATTGTGAATGCATTCAATTTATAGATTAATTTGGAGGTAACCTACATCTTTGTAATAGTGAGGACTTTTACCATGATATACACATGAAGAACGTGATAGCTCCATTTATTCATGTCTTTTTGTGTATAAGTCATTCATGTCTTATAGTTCTTGTTTTTATATATTAGTTTTATCCCATTTATGCTACATTTATATCTATTCCATTTAAATTGTTTTTAATGGTGTAAATAGGAATTTTCCAGATACTGGCTCAAGTAAACAATTATTGCTGATATAAAAAGACAAATAGTGATAGTTAAACATATTTATTTTAAACATGAATAGCTTTCTGAAATCAATGTTATAATTGGTTCTCATAAATTTCCTTGATGTATAATCATGTCTACATATGAATGTACAACTTATCTTTTCTTTCCAATATGTATGTATATGTGTTCTTCTTTTATTACTTTTTGTGTTATCCACAATCTCCTGAATAATGTTGAATACCAATGTCAATAATATATGTCCTTGTCTTTTTCCTATTAAAGAGATTGAATTTAATATTTCATTTTTAACATCATGTTTTTCTGTTGGTGGCCAATTAAGAATCATTATACTAAGGATCGGGGATCCAAGATGGCCGTTTAGGAACAGCTCAGGATTGCAGCTCCCAGTGAAAGCGAGAGGCTGCTGCAGGTGATCCCCAGGCAAGCAGGGCCTGGAGTGGACCTCAGCAGACCTACAGCAGAGGGGCCAGGCTGTCAGAAGGAAAACCAAGAAACAGAAATAACCTCATCATCAACAAATAGAATGTCCACTCAGAGACCCAATCTGAAAGCCAGCAACTACAAAGACGACAGGTGGATAAATCCTTAAAGATGGGAAGAAACCAGTGCAAAAAGGATGAAAACACCCGAAACCGGATCACCTCTCCTCCTACAAGGGATCACAACTCCTCACCAGCAAGGGAACAAGGTTGGATGGAGAACGAGTGTGATGAAATGACAGAATCAGACTTCAGAAGGTGGGTAGTAAGAAACTTTTGTGAACTAAAAGAACATGTTCTAACCCAATGCAAAGAAACTAAGAACCTTGAAAAAAGATTTGACGAAATGCTAATGAGAATGGACAAAATAGAAAGGAATATAAGTGAACTGATGGAGCTGCAAAACACAACATGAGAACTTCGTGAAGCTTGCATATGTATCAACAGCCGAATTGACCAAGCAGAAGAAAGGATATCAGAGGTCGAAGATCAACTCAATGAAATAAAATGGGAAGGCAAGACTGGAGAAAAAAGGGTAAAAAGGAATAAACAAAGTCTCCAAGAAATGTGGAACTATGTGAAAAGACCTAATCTACATTTGATAGGCATACCTATATGCGACAAAGAGAATGAATCCAAGCTGGAAAATACTCTTCAGGATATTATCCAGGAAAACTTCCCCAACCTAGCAACGCAGGCCAATATTCAAGTCCAGGAAATACAGAGAACACCACAAAGATATTCGTCAAGAAGAGCAACCCCAAGGCACATAATCGTCAGATTCACCAGGGCTGAAATGAAGGAGAAAATGCTAAGGGCAGCCAGAGAGAAATGTCGGGTTACCCACAAAGGGAAGCCCAACAGACTCACAGAAGATCTCTCAGCAGAAACCCTACCAGCCAGAAGAGAGTGGGGGCCAATATTCAATATCCTTAAAGAAAAGAACTTTCAACCCAGAATCTCCTATCTAGCCAAACTAAGCTTCGTAAGTGAAGGAAAAATAAAATTCTTTGTGAACATGCAAGTACTCAGAGATTTCGTCACCATCAGGCCAGCTTTACAAGAGCTCCTGAAAGAGGCTCTACACATATAAAGTAACAACCAGTACCAGCCACTCCAAAAATATGCCAAATGGTAAAGAGAATCAACACAATGAAGAATCTGCATCAACTAATGGGCAGAACAGCCAGCTGGCACCAAAATGGCAGTATCAAATTCACACATAACAATATTAACCCTAAATGTAAATGGGCTAAATGCCCCAATCAAAAGACACAGACTGGCAAATTGGATAAAAAGCCAAAACCCATCAGTGTGCTGTATCCAGGAAACCCATCTCACATGCAAGGATACACAAAGACTCAAAATAAAGGGATGGAGGAAGATTTACCAAGCATATGGAGAGCAAAAAAAAGCAGGAGTTGCAATTCTTATCTCGGATAAATTAGACTTTAAAGCAACAAAGATCAAAAGAGGCAAAGAAGGACATTACATAATAGTAAAAGGATCAATGCAACAAGAAGAGCTAACGATCCTAAATATATATGCACCCAATACAGGAGCACCCAGATACATAAGGCAAGTTCTTAATGACTTACAAAGAGACTTAGACTCCCACACAATTATAGTGGGAGACTTTAACACCCCATTGTCAATATTAGACAGATCAACCAGACAGAAAATTGACAAGGATATCCAGGACTTGAACTCAGACCTGGAACAAGCAAACCTAATAGACATTTACAGAGCTCTCCACCCCAAATCCACAGAATATACATTCTTCTCAGCACCACATCACACCTACTCTAAAATTGACCACATAATTGGGAGTAAATCACTCCTCAGCAAATGCAAAAGAACGGAAATCATAACACACAGTCTCTCAGACCACAGTGGAATCAAGTTAGAACTCAGAATTCAAAAACTAACCCAGAACCGCACAGCTTCATGGAAACTGAACAACTTGCTCTTGAATGTTGACTGGATAAACAATGAAATGAAGACAGAAATAAAGATGTTCTTCGAAACCAATGAGAATGAAAACACAACATACCAGAATGTCTGGGACACATTTAAAGCAGTCTCTAGAGGAAAATATATAGCAATAAGTGCCCACATGAGAAGCAAGGAGAGATCAAAAATTGACACCCTATCATCAAAACTGAAAGAGCTAGAGGAGCAAGATAAAAAAAAAAAAACCTCAAAGTCTAGCAGAAGACAAGAAATAGCTAAGATCAGAGCAGAACTGAAGGAGATAGAGACACAAAAAACCCTTCAAAAAATCAATAAATCCAGGAGCTGGTTTTTTGAAAAGATCAACAAAATAGACAGGCCACTAGCCAGATTAATAAAAAAGAAAAGAGAGAATAACCAAATTGATGCAATAAAAAACGATAAAGGGGATATCACCACAGATTCCACAGAAATTCAAACCATTATCAGAGATTATTACAAACAACTCTATGCACATAAACTAATAAACCTGGAAGAAATGGATAAATTCCTGGACACTTGCCTCCTCACAAGCCTAAACCAGGAAGAAGCCGAAACCCTGAACAGACCCATAAGAAGGTCTGAAGTTGAGGCAGAAATTAAGAGCTTACCACCCAAAAAAAAGCCCAGGTCCAGATGGGTTCACAGCTAAATTCTACCAGACATACAAAGAGGAGCTGTTACCATTCCTTCTGAAAGTATTCCAAACAATACAAAAAGAGGGAATTCTTCCCAAATCATTTTATGAGACCAACATCATCCTGATTCCAAAACCCGGCAGAGACTCAACAAGAAAAGAAAACTTCAGGCCAAAATCCATGATGAACATAGATGCAAAAATCTTCAATAAAATACTGACAAGCTGATTGCAACAGCACATCAAAAAGCTTATCCACCACGATCAAGTAGGCTTCATCCCGGGGATGCAAGGCTGGTTCAACATACGCAAGTCTATAAACGTAATTCACCACATAAACAGAACCAAAGACAAAAACCACATGATTATCTCAATTGATGCAGAGAAGGCCCTTGACAAAATTCAACAGCCCTTTATGCTAAAAACCCTCAATAAGCTAGGTATTGATGGAACGGATCTCAAAATAATAAAATCTATTTACGAGAAACCAACAGCCAATATCATACTGAATGGGCAAAAACTGGAAGCATTTCCCTTGAAATCTGGCACTAGACAAGTATGCCCTCTCTCACCACTCCTATTCAATATAGTACTAGAAGTTCTAGCCAGAGCAATCAGGCAAGAAAAAGAAATAAAGGGTATTCAAATAGAAAAGGAGGAAGTCAAATTGTCTCTATGTGCAGACAACATGATTGTATATCTAGAAGATCCCATTGTCTCAGCCCAAAAGATCCTGAAACTGATAAGCAAGTTCAGCAAAGTCTCAAGATACAAAATCAATGTGCAAAAATCACATGCATTCCTATACACCAATAACAGACTTAAAGAGAGGCAAATCAAGAACAAACTTCTGTTCACAATTGCCACAAAAAGAATAAAATACCTAGGAATACAACTAACAAGGAACGTAAAGAACCTCTTCAAGGAGAACACTACAAACCACTGCTCAATGAAATAAGAGAGGACACAAACAGATGGAGAAACATTCCATGTTCATGGTTAGGAAGAATCAATATCGTGAAAATGGCCATACTGCCCAAAGTAATTTACAGATTCAATGCTATCCCCATCAAGCTACCAATCACCTTCTTCACAGAACTGGAAAAATCCGCCTTAAATTTCATATGGAACCAAAAGAGAGCCCGCATAGCCAAGTCAATTCTAAGCAAAAAGAACAAAGCGGGAGGCATCACACTACCAGACTTCAAACTATACTACAAAGCTACAGTAATCAAAACAGCATGGTACTGGTACCAAAACAGAGATATAGACCAATGGAACAGAACAGAGGTCTCGGAGGCAACACAACATATCTACAACCCTCTGATCTTTGACAAACCAGACAAAAACAAGCAATGGGGAAAGGATTCCCTGTTCAATAAATGGTGTTGGGAAAGCAGGCTAACCATGTGCAGAAAGCAGAAACTGGACCCCTTCCTGACACCTTACACTAAAATTAACTCCAGATGGATTAAAGACTTAAACATAAGACCTAACACCATAAAAACCCTAGAAGAAAATCTAGGCAAAACCATTCAGGACATAGGTGTAGGCAAGGACTTCATGACCAAAACACCAAAAGCATTGACAACAAAGGCCAAAATAGACAAATGAGACCTAATCAAACTCCACAGCTTCTGCATAGCAAAAGAGACAGTCATTAGAGTGAATTGGCAACCAACAGAATGGGAAAAAATTTTTGCAGTTTACCCATCTGACAAAGGGCTGATATCCAGAATTTACAAAGAACTAAAAGAGATTTACAAGAAAAAAACTAACAAGCCCATTGAAAAGTGGGCAAAGGATATGAACAGATACTTTACAAAAGAAGACATACATGAGGCCAACAAACATATGAAAAAATGCCCATCATCACTGGTCATCAGAGAAATGCAAATCAAAATAACATTGAGATACCATCTTACGCCAGTTAGAATGGCGATCATTAAAAAATCTGGAGACAACAGATGCTGGAGAGGATGTGGAGAAATAGGAACACTTTTACACTGTTGGTGGGAGTGTAAATTAGTTCAACCATTTTGGAAGACAGTGTGGCGATTCCTCAAGGACCTAGAAATAGAAATTCCATTTGACCCAGCAATCCCATTACTGGGTATATATCCAAAGGATTATAAATCATTCTGCTGTAAGGACACGTGCACACGAATGTTCACTGCAGCACTGTTTACAATAGCAAAGACCTGGAACCAACCCAAATGCCCATCGATTATAGACTGGACAGGGAAAATGTGGCACATATACACCATGGAATATTATGCAGCCATCAAAAACGATGAGTTTGTGTCCTTTGTAGGGACATGGATGAATTTGGAAACCATCATTCTCAGCAAACTGACAGAAGAGCAGATCAAACACCGTATGTTCTCCCTCATAGGCGTGTTGAACAATGAGAACACATGGACACAGGGAGGGGAGCACTACACACTGGGGTCAGTTGGGGGAAAATAGGGGAGGGATGGTGGGCGGTGAGGAGTTTGGGAGAGATAGCAAGGGGAGAGATGCCAGATGTAGGTGATGGGGAGGAAGGCAGCAAATCACACTGCCACGTGTGTACCTATGCAACAATCTTGCATGTTCTTCACATGTACCCCAAAACCTAAAATGCAATAAAATAAATAAATGGGAAAAAAAGAATTATTATACTACACAGAGGTACAAATTTTGTACATTTTAATACAGATATGACGTGGATATATTAAAGTCTGGAATAAAGAACTGAACACAGTGTATTGGAAAGACATCAGATCTTGGAATAATCAGATTGCAATTCTGGCTCTAACTCCTAACTAGCAGTTTGACATTGAGAATGATACTTAACCTCTTTGAATCTCTTTCTGCATCTGAAATAAGAAGATAACACATGCAATAGATGATATACGCCATGGGCTCTAAAATATCTGATTCAGTATAGACTCAGTAAATCTAGATTCCCCTCTGAGATCACAGAGGACTTGAGCAACAGAAAGTCAAGTAAAAGTAGCAAGAAACCATTGTACTCTTCCTATCTTCTTGCTGTTTGTTGAGAGCACAGGATCTGTTAGCAAAATGTAGTTCACATGGTGCATTTAATTTCACTCAAGTGACATTTAGGGAATTTTTAAAGCTGGATCCATAATACAACTAAATCAGTGATACAGCAAATGAGTGATTCCATTAAGCTTGGATTTTCTCAACTTACAAATAAGTCAAAATGAAAAAAAATCTTTCCCCCAGAGTTCTATAAAGTGAATTAGCTCTATATATCTATGAATAGGGAAACAATCTCATTACACTGAGTGTTTTTATTTAAAAAGCCAAATAGCTTCATCTAGATTTGAGAAGTCATTTAGAAGAGTTCAAAACCAATATAAAGTTAACTTTATTTTGAAGTATGGCTTCTTAGTGATGTAAGAGTCAAGTTTTTACTAAATTAATAAAAAGAATTAAAATAGAAACAGATGAACCCTTTATGAAGTACTTTGTACATCTTTGGATTTTGATAACTTGGAAAAGCAGAAGTCAATCACCACCAACTGGACACATTTCTTCTATTTAGCTCCAGTCAGAGCTAATGACCAAAATGATTTTGAATTGTCCTACATAGTTTCTTTAATTTAGAGAGATCGCACTCTATCATTAAGAATTTGGCTGGCAAATATCTATATGCATACCCTGTCAATTTTTATTAGGTATAACAGGCTATGATATTGTGAGTCTGTGGCTTTTAGAGAGATGTTCATTTCATATATGTCTTAACATATAAATCATGAAACAAGTAAAATGTGTTTTAATCAGGTAGATTGTGAGTCCTTTTGTAGCAGGGAACATGATTTCTGTGACTTGTACTTCCATAAAATTAAGGGGAGAGTTCAGAATGCAGTATGTGCTTCCATAAATATTTTAGTGGTAATTCGTGCATATAATATTTGAGTGATTTAAGGGTTTTGTATTGCAAACTTTATAATGCATAATTTCAAAGACTGTTTTTCCAATTAGGGGCTATGTTTATTGATGATAGGAATGTAAATTACTTATATCTGTAAGAGCAACGTGGTGCATTTAGTGGGCACTCAGTAAATGCTGGTTGAGTAAGTAAATGAAAAACAATTTTAAAGTTATTGAAATAAAGTTTATTAAGTGAACTTCAACTAAATACAAAATAGGGTAAAAGTATAAAGAAATATAAGCTTAAAAATAAATATCCTCTTTATAAGAAGCTATATTAGTCAACAAACTTGCTTGGGGAAGGGAATGTGCTTCCTTCGTGTTAGAAAACGGCTTGATGAAAATGAGTAGCACCTGTAATAGTTAATTGTCTTGCTTTAAAAATCTCAGGGCGCAGAGGGAATGCTTCCAGGTAAGTCCAGTCACTTTATATCCTATAAGTTTGATGGATTTCTCCCTCAGTGGTGGGAACATTCTCTTTTGTTTTCCAAGTGTACAATCAGACACTGAGATTTGGTTGATCTAGAAGCACTGAGATTTGGTGTCTGTGTCAGCATTGAAAGCTGAAACCAGCAATAAATATCAACATATGGAAAGCCAAGCATGTTTAAAACAGTGTGGTCGGCCCAGAGGAAAGGGTAAACACTGAGACTATGCTAAGAAAAAGAGGAAAGTCCCCAGAGGAGAAAGAAGTGTCTTTATTTCTACATTTCCCATCAAAGGCTAATTTTGTTGCTTTCAAGCAATTCGAAATGATTATAGGTGACTTACTGCTGCAAAGATGCTTCTCTCTCTCTCTCTCTCTCTCTCTGTGTGTGTGTGTGTGTATGTGTGTGTACACACTAGCAAGATCTCTTGCTTTGCAATAGGAAAGATATTTCTATATTCATTTAATCATTTAATCTGAGACTTCTGATTCTCTTAATTTGTTATCCAATGAGGGTGTGTCCAATTTTTCTCTGTGTGTCCCCAGACACAGAAGGCTGAGGGAGAGTGATGCAGGCAAGGGCCGCTGGCTGGTTCCCCCCACCCACCTTCCTCTGAGTCTGGCCTGGTGTGTGGCTGCTGTTTATACCTGCTGAAGTGCTTTCTGTATTTGAGTTGGCGCTGCCAGCTTACACGTTAAAGCCCCAAGCTGTTCATGAGGTCTGTCCCAGAGCTTTGAAACCTATGAGCTGGCGGCTGGGGCGAGAAATGTCTCTCTCAGTTTTTGGGTGAACTCCATGTTTTTTCCAGGAGGTTAGATCACTGTCCACAATCCAGCCTTGCTAGACAGAATGTAACAGTTACTGTTTGAGACATCCTGAACTTTTAAAGGCAAAAGGCAGAGCCGGGAGGGAGAGGAAAAAGCCCAGGGTCAATTTAACAGCTGAAAAGGAACATTTTTATATCTGGTCAACAAAGGTTTTTACTGAACTGGAAATCTTTATCATCAAGCAAGGAAAAAATATCACCTCTCGTTATGACAAAAGGGTATATTGTTACAGACTTCCCAATTCCATTCCAAGTCATGTTTGAGACCAGACCAGATTAATCAGTGGTTGTGGCAAGAGTGTTTGGTGTGATATAATTTTTGTAAAAATTTAGCTGGCCATCTCCCTGCTCCTTTCATCAGTCCATAAAGATTTTTAGGAGACACGTCTTTTTCACAAGTGGCAAAATTCTTAAAACTGACACCTACTTGTTCCCTGGCCCACAGCTCTTGGCTCTTTCATCCTGTTGCCCTTTTTGCCATATTAGGAATATTATTATCTGTGGGGTTTTGTTGTTTGTTTGTTTGTTGCCTAAGATTTCTCTCCTTCATCTCTTTCTATGAGAAGCCTTTGTTCCCAGGGAGACTTTTATTTTTGTTATGTAAGATGAGTATGGCTGGAATTCTGTATTTTGCTTCTGTCCCTGTGTGTGTATGAATGAACTAGGGACATGTAAAAGACCTCATACCTGAGAAAATTGATGATAGAGATGTAAATTACTTATATCTGTAAGAGCAGAAAAATTACTAAAAATTTTCAGTAAATTATTTAAAAGTTTTATGCCAAAGTCCAAGCAAAACAGTAGACACACTGAATAATAAAATTTAAAGCTGGATGTGATCGAATTCCAAGTTCATGGCAACTTTGTTTACAGAAAAACATAATAGAGCCCTTGTCACATTCTCCCCCCTGCCACCCCCAAACAAGTACAAAGTCTATGCTCTTATAAATATGTTAAGAATTTCATCTGTAATGTTTGTCTATGAAGACCATAAAAATGCCTTTGAATGAAGTAAGTGCCAGTCTTATTTTGCCAAGCCAAGGGAAAGAATCCCTTCTCTTGGTCTTCTACCTAGAGAAATGCTAGTGAGGTATGAACAGTCCCTCCTTGACTCTGTAATGTTTATACTTGGGTAAAACTCAGTGGTCTCCCATAGCACAGTGACAGCCTCTTTCTACCCCGCTTTCCATAGCTCTTTCTAATTCACATTGCTTGCCTGACAAAGTTGAAGAATGTCTAAACTGAACATTAAATTTGACCTTGTCTGGAAGCAATGCCATTAGAGACAGACTTAATGTTATATCATAACTGTGATGTGATTATAGCTGTCTCAATACATGAGATGGCTTTGTTTGTCATTCAGGAGGCTTACTGATGCAACGTGTATTCCCTGGTCCTCTTCATGAAAAAAATAAATGTTTATGCCTGTGGGCATGTCCAGATGGCAGTGAAAGACTCCCATTCATGAGAGCAGCACTCAGCAATTCATGGTTGCCAAAGTATGCAGCAAAGGTATGCCCTCTGCCACTCCATGGCCTCGTAAGGAAACAGTCTCTAAGGTGACAGACTAGCACCCTTGAGGCCAGAGACTCCTAGTGTTTTAGATTGGGGGGAGGTGGGGAGGGCAGAGGGGCAGCATGAAATAATACTGAGAAAAGCATTTTTTGTCATTGTTATGGCAATTTAAAAAGGGTAAAGAATGGAAGAGGGGAAAGGGGAAGGGGTTCAGAGTTTTCTACTTTAGGTCTCAAAGAAATTTAATTCAGATCTGCTCTGTGCATTGTGAGCATAATGCCCTTTTCATAGGTTAATTTCAAAGACATAGGAGATTCTATTAGATCCAAAGCATGACCAAAGGGACAGGCCCTGGGCTCCCAGGCTGTGATTGTCAGGTAGTAAATAGGCAGGCAGTCTGATTCTCTTGGAATCTGTGGCATTCCTGGGATTGCTTTTTCTGTATTATATCCCCTTAATGTTATCACTGGAATGGTAAAATGTCACCTGAACAAGTGTTCTCAAGGAGGTATTGCTGACCCTAACAATCTTGATGGGAAGAGTTTTCTCATTGGACCACCTCCAAAGGCAGAAAAATCTCAGGTGACAGCTTCTAGCTATTGCAGCCAGCTGTAGTGTAGATTGTGAATTCAGTAGGCAATGCTGAAAGATATTATGTCTTTCATAGCGTTTGGCACATCGTTACTGCTTCATACCCAATACATTAAGGGTAGGGAGGAAGCTTTTTGTGTGGATGCAGAAAATAGCTTTAAATTAGAGAGGTCCTCGAATTAAAAGAGGAAATGGTTTCTGATAACTGAGTTTGCACTTGCTTAATCTTGGTGGTATTGGAGAAAAAGAAGGGTTTCCACACATCACGCCAGGATTCTGGATGATGGAAGCATCATAACTTTCTTTTTCTAGCTTCCATCATGTTAATATTGTTTGGGTATTATTGAAATGGCAAGGAGCCTGGCATGCATGTTATTTTCCCAACCTAAATAGACTTTCATGAAGCTATCTGGTTGAATTGACATAATGTAAAACCCATTCTCAACACCAAATGGTAAATGAAGTAGGGTAATTAACAAAGGGTCAGTCTGGGTTAGAAGAACTTCCCCTGTTCAAGTTTATTCTCTTTAGTTCAGCGCTTTATTGGATATTTAACAGACAAGGACGTAAGTGAATAGACTGGCTCTTTGATGCTCTGTGATGTGGCAAAGCAGAGGGCCAGCAGTGGTGGGTGGTCAATCTGGCTACCACAAGAACCTGTTAAGTCACAAGGCCATGAAACTGCATGGAGTTAATGCAGTCTCCTACCATTTGACACTAACAGGCTGGGACAAAGGCCCCTTAGCACACACAAAATCTACGCTAATTAAGGGATTATTTGCTTTATCCCAATTAACGTACTGCAGTGGTCTCCTTCTCACTGCCATCTAGCTGCAGTAGGCCTGGCCCTGGCCCAGTATAATGATTAAAATTATAGTAACCACAAGAGGCCCTGGAAACTATCAGTCATTTCTTGTGTTGAAATGCTATTCATTCCCTGAAAACTCATATTAGATAGAGGGAGGGGTGAGCCGAATTGAAGCCTTCATGAGGCCTTAAACCAAAAGGGCCATAGAGATAACTTCTAAGAGCCCGATCACGCGTACCTGTATCAAAATGGAGTAAGAGGGCTCAAGGGAACCTCATGAGATTCACTTAATAGTCTACCTTTAAGCTGGTGAATTTTAAGGCATCCAGAAAAAAGAATTAGCTGTTCCTTTCTTAATATTTCCAGAAGAAAATACCGCATGTAATCTCCCAAGAGCTAATTCCATGTTTCAGCCCCTAAAGATGCCTTGTGTCAAATTTACATACTAGCTTTTTCAAATAGATTACTTCTTTTTGCTATTTATTAGCTGTACATAAAGAGAACAATCTGTCATTCTACTTAATACAAATTTGAACATTATCCTAAAATTTCCTCTCAAAGAAATTAACGAAAGTCCCTATCTTCTATACAGATTCTAGTTCATAAGGATGTTTGGAAATTTGCAACCTATTTGGAAATAATATGTTACTATTGATGAAAATGTAAATTAGTTCAAACATTGTGAAAGACAGTGTGGCGATTCTTCAAAGATCCAGAACCAGAAACACCATTTGACCCAGCAATCCCTTTACTAGGTATATACCTAAAGGAATATAAATCATTCTATTACAATGATACATGCAAGCATATGTTCATTTCAGCACTATTTACAATAGCAAAGACACAGAATCAACGCAAATGCCCATCAATGATAGACTGGATAAAGGAAATATGGTACATACACACCATGGAATACCATGCAGCCATAAAAAGGAATACGAGATCATATCCTTTGCAGGTGCATGGATGGAGCTGGAAGCCATTATTTTCAGCAAACTAACACAGGAACAGAAAACCAAACACCACATGTTCTCACTGATAAGTGGGAGCTCAACAATGAGAACACATGGACACACGGAGGGGAACGACACACACTGGGGCCTGCCATTCAGCGAAAGGAGGGAGAGCATTGGAAAAAATAGCTAATGCATGCTGGGCTTAATACCTAGGTAATGGGTTGACAGGGGGCAGCAAACCACCATGGCACATGTTTACCTATGTAACCTGCATATCCTCCACAGGTACCCCAGAACTTAAAATTAAAATTTAAAATAGGAAATAAAGTGTCATATAATCATAATAGTAATAATATTTGCTGCGTGCTTACTATGCCAAGTATCATTCTAAGTGCTTAATGTGTATCAGTTTACTTGTTCCTCTCTAATAACCATATTAGGTAGGTATCATCTTTCTCAGATTACTAAACACTGAGTCATAAGAAGATTAAATAACTTTCCAAGGTCACCCTGATAGCAAATAAGAGAGTCAAGAATTAAGCTGAACCTGGCTTCAGAGTGTATGCAGGTGTTCTGCCAAGTGAAAAATGAGGTTTTAAAATTAGGTCCTCAGTCTCATGCAGAAGGGCCTTTCAAGTGTATCATTCTCCTGAAATGGAATATTCTACTAATACAATTACAAAACTTATCATAATGTTTCTGACAATTTGTGTGTGTGTGTGTGTGTGAAAATGTTCTCATAAGATTTCCTAGCTTTATTCCGAGTTTTTTTATTCATTTTGCTTTTGTCTTTGTTTTCGCTTTAGAACTGTGTGAGAGAAAACAGGCATAAAAACGTTTCTTTTCTAGTCCCTCTCATCTCTGTTTTGGTTCTTTTTGCTTTTGTTATTTAGGTCCTGAAGGGGAGGTGGAGTTGGATCTTGCTGCAGTTGTTGGTGTATGTGGGATTGGGATGGGGAAATAGACTGACGTGTAGGCTTTTCTTTTCAGGAGCAGAGCAGGCGAGGAGAGAAAGGACTGGCCTGGGCACAGCAGGGAGGGCCAATGACAATGCTGGAGAAAGGTCAGCAGGGGAGCAGGGAAGGGTCAAGAAATAATTCAGTGAACTCACACTTCTTCCCTCTTTGCATTTTTTCATTTTATGCCGCCATTAGATATGTTACATGAACCCTACTCAGAGAGTGAGAGAGATGAGGGTAGGACAGAAGCTACAGGTGCAGAGCATTCCCCTTAGCCTGGAGAGAATTTGTGGAAGGAAGGGGTTAGGATGCAGAGAAAAGTATTAAGGACTATTTTAGTGAGGGAAGGGGACTGATTGTATGTGCCTGAATGGGTGATTTTACTTCAGCTTCCAGGGAGGTGACATTTGGAAATGAGAATCCAAACCCTGCTTACCAAGAAACAGCTTTGGTAGAACTCACAAACTTTAATGTTTCACAAATATTATTTTACATAGAGTGCACCCCTCCCAAAGAGGTAGAGAACTTAAGATTAATCCAGCGTATTATTAACAAGGGCTTGACAATGGAGCCTGTATAGAAAGGTTAAAGCAAGTATAGCTAGAGAAAGATGGATGGATGGCTTCACAGTCCTGTTTACATTCAGGAAATCCCTTACTAAACAGGTAAGACTTATGGCATCATTCTAGTCCAAAGAAAAGACGGTTTGCATATTCCCCAAAGCTGTGATGGTGGTTACTTGAGAACCCTCTTCTGCCTGAGAAAAATGAGTGTTTTCTCGTTTCTCAGCATTGGGGAATTTATGGAGTTCCTTCCTGGCTTCAACCTTGAACATTGCCAGGAATAAAAAACTGCAATTACTTTTGCACCAACCTAATAATTCATAGTCTCTGGGTGTGTCCAGGAGACAGGCTAGTTTTGAACTCCAAAAGGGGATGAAGCCAGAGTGTGCTGAGGGGAGAAATAGTAGTCTCTCTCTAATGGGACTCTGAGGGACATTTTCTGTAACTCTGTAAATCAACATTAGAATTATGACTGAAAAAAGAAAAGAAACTTATGGTAGAAAACATGAGAGACATATATTCTGCAATGACCACTTCAGCTTTCTTCATTGACTGAGAAGAACATTGCAAGGAGAGTATTGATTAATAAAAAGAAAAATGAAAGATTTAAACTCTTTGCCAGAAGTTACAGGATAAAAAGAAAGAGTCTCAATTACATAGACTTTCCTAGGATCTCAGATACGATGCTTCATTTCTTTTATAGAGTCAAAATGTAATGGCTTAGCAGATTATTGTGTTTATGTTGGTTGTAAGATCTATTATTGATTTAAATATATTTTTGTGTGTGACAGTGAACACATTGGTTTTAAGACACATTCTGATTTCAAGATGTTAAAATATAACTTAGTACTAAGGATGTGTAATTTTATGTAAAAGGCCGTGTAATATTTTTCACCACTTCAGCTCAGTACTTTTCACCACTGAAATTTTGGTTGGATATGCCAATAAAATTATTTAAAATGGTACTTAAGTTTTCTATTTCTCACTTGATATATTAAATAAAATTAGGATGCCAAGGTAAAAAAAATCATGGAAAAGTCTCAATCTTTGTCTTCTAGGAAATATTTTCACCCACTGAATTCCAACAAAAATTATAAGTTTGTAATTTATGTAATCTGGTCTTGGTAATGAGGGAATTTTTTTATGGGATACATGTCATGGAATAGAAAAAGAGCTGAGCTGGAAAGTAAATAGCCTGGATTTTAGCATGTGCTCTGCTAAGTCTGTGATATTAGAAAAGTTAGGTTGAAATGCCCTAGGTATTTTCAAATTACAGGAGCCTCAAATTTACCATGAGCCATACTATATTTATTCCACTGGTTTCGACATAATAAGTAAAAACTGACCAGAGAGTGCCTTTTCAAATTACTTATAGTTATTATGGGATTATTTCATATAAAAAGAATTATCCATTTACTTTATTTAAACAAAAGCTCCCTTTTAGGTAGTGGTTAAAGGCAAGGAAATGTAGATAGGAAAATGTATGAGTCAATTAGGTGCCTTGTGGAAAGCAGTTTGAAGATCTCTCAAAAAAATTATAACAACAGAACTTACCAGTCAACCCAGCAATCCCATTACTTGGTAAATCTCCAAAAGAAAATAAATAATTCTACCCAAAAGACACATGCACTTGTATGTTTATTTCAGCATTATTCACAGTAGCAAAGACATAGAAGCAACCTAGGTGCCCATCAATGGTGGACCGAATAAAGAAAATGTGGTACATATACACCATGGAATACTGTGCAGCCATAAAAAGATGAAATCATGTCCTTTTCAGTAACATGGATGTCATTGGAGGTTGTTATCCAAGTGAATTATGCAGGAACAGAAAACCAAATATTGCATGTTCTTACTTAAAAGTGGGAGCTAAACACTGGGAACTCGTGGACATAAAAATGGCAACAGTAGACACTGGGGAAGACTAGCAGGGGAGAGAGGGAGGCAAGGGTTGACTAACTATTGGGCTATTATGTATTATGCTCACTACCTAGGTGATGGGATCATTTGTACTGCAAACCTCAGCTTCACCCAGTACTTGTAACAAACCTGTACATGTACCCCTGAATCTAAAATAAAAGTAGAAATTATTTTTAAAAAGAAATTAATTTTGACTAAGGCTTAAGGAAAAGAGGACTACAGGGACTTAGTTTTTAGGCATTAAAATCAAACTATGTCCTTCCCATTTCTGTCTATAGCTGTGTTAAATGCTAATCATGAGTATTAATGAGTATCAACATAAATACAACTTATCTTTTGAATGTGAGTTGATTTAGAACAAATCTCATAGGATTTTTCTCAAAGTTGTATTAAAATTTAAGACTGCATAAGCACATGGGAAATGCTTGAAATCAAAACTCATTTCTATCTTAATTACTGAAAATGGGTCATTTCCAATCTGAGATGGCTGGCGACCTGGGTGTAAAGTGACAATGTAGTCCTGTTTATACACTATCGAAAATAAAACCTGTTGGTACATTTCTGTACTTTTGCTCAATTAGTTTGTATTATATTCATTGGCCCAAATAAAAAAGAACATAAAAATCTGACAAAAGAAGTCCTAGGTCTCATTCTATATATAGCAAAAATTTCTCTTTGGCTTTAGAGAACCTATCATTAATGAAGTCATATCGTATTGGGTAGAATGTGATAAAATACATTTTAATATTTTTCCTTTGATTTCTGCATTACTAAAGATCAGGCACTGGAATAAGCACACTGAGATTAAGCAACAGGTATTTGTAAGAAATGGATTGTGTTTGAGATTTCACATGCTAATAATAGAAACAAGAAATTGTTAGATTCTCAGGTGTCCGATTCTCAGTATAGACTGCCAAATGAAGGTGTACATATTTTCCTTTGACAATAATTCTATTTACTTCTCTCTCTACTTTGACACTCACATAGTCAGATATTCCTTTTTTTCCTCTTTCATTCAAAAGGCATTGGCGTATAATGCTTTTGAGTTCAATGCTTTTCTGTTACACTTAAAATTAAGCTGCAAGAGCTATCAAATTTTGGCCAAGAGATTCTTTATTATTTATTCCTACAAATTTAAGACCTCCTTGAGAGGTCTATGTGATGCAGTCAGGTGCAGTGGCTCAGGCCTGTAATCCCAGCACTTTGGGAAGATGACATGGGCAGATCAGTTGAGGTCAGGAGTTCAAGACCAGCCTGGCCAGCATGGTGAAACCTTCTCTCTACTAAAAATACAAAAATTAGCTGAGTACACACTTGTAATTCCAGCTATTTGAGAGACTGAGGCAGGAGAATCGCTTGTACTTGGAAGATGGATGTTGTATGGTCTGAGATTGCAACACTGCACTCTAGCCTGGGTGATGGAGCAAGATTCTGTCTCAAAAAAAATTAAATAAATAAATAAAAATAAAAAAGTGAAGTGGTTTACACAATCCTACTCCACTTATGGTCTTCTCTAAAAGTAGAGACAATATCCCTTTTCTAATATTATTTTTTAGGTTTCTTAATGAGACTCATGCCCACTGAATTATTAATAACAATCAATTACTAGTACTAAGTTGGCATTTATTGCCATTATTTTGAATTATTACTTTAAATAGATATAAGTAGACACTTTCATAATAAAAATAGGTTAACTTGTGTTGATTAGCAAAATTGTTTTGCAAATTCCTTAAGAAATTGAGCTCTTTCTTTAGTTTTTGGGAAATCCAAAACTATTTCCCTTTCATCTCATTTGAGAGTTTATACAAATGGAAAATATTTTCTCCTTGGTAAGTTCATATCTCCTAGGAAGCCAGTACTTTAGCATGTAGAAAAAACCACATTGTATTTAATGTTGAGCCTGTTTCAAAAGTCTACTGTTTTGCTGGTATTTCATCCCAGGAGGAAGAACTTCAGATAAACAGGTACAGTTTATTGCACACAAGATACTACAGTAAAATCTGGCTGTCCAAACGGAGTAAGATTTCCAAATGCAAAAAAAGATTTGAGCAACTAAGTTTCTGAAGTCCTACTTCTATTCTGTAAAGTAGGCTCTAAAGTCTAAGAACAAACGTAATCTTTGGTTAAACATAAAATACTCTCCAATTTCTTGACAATTAAAACAATATATTGTAGAAAAGCCCTTACAAAATCCTATTAGGGAGTCTGTTATGCTTATCAATAATATACTGTACATGCAGAGGCTGTGTCTAATGCCTGATGATGAACAATGGTATGAAAACAGAGAGGTTGATCCCAAACAGCTAACATATTTGCATGTATCCCCTTGTTTTTCATCAATTTTTCTATCATTTAAAATTTTTAATTGTAGTAAAATATACATAGCATCATAAAATTTATCATTTTAACCATTTTAAGTGTACAATTCAGTGGCATTAAGTATACTCACATTGATGTACAAGGCTTCAATTTCTCCCCATCCATACTAACACTTATTTTCTGTTTGTTTTTTTTTTAATAGCAATCCTAATGGATGTAAAGTCATATTTCATTGTGGTTTTGATTTGCATTTCTAAAATTTTATTTGCATTAAGTACATTCACGTTGATGTGTCACCATCACCACTAAATCTAGAACTTTTTCATCATCTCAAACTGTAATTCTGTACCCATTGAACAGTGACTTCCCCAATTCCCCCTCCCCTCAGTTCCTAATAGCCACTGTTCTACTTTCTGTCTCTGTGTATTTAACTATTCTAGGTACCTCACGTAACTGAAAACATTACAATATTTATCCTTTTGTGTCTGGCTTATTTCACTTATTTAAATAAGACGCAAGTCTCATTTAAAAATCTTTTAAAAATTACAATAATAAAGTAATTCTCTACTTTTACGTGAAGTATCATTATGTAAAACATACATGAAGTATCATTATATAAAACATGTCACTTTTATGTATTTCAGGTTATGTGTCTTTAAGGTTCTTCCATATTGTAACATGTTTTAGAATTTCATTCTCTTCAAAGGATGAATAATATTTCATTGTATATATAGACCACATTTTGTTTATTCATTTTTTTAAATGGAGTCTTGCTCTGTTGCCAGGCTAGAATGCAGTGGCGCAATTTCAGCTCACTGCAATCTCCACCTCCTGGGTTCGAGTGATTCTCCTGTCTCAGCCTCCGAGTAGCTGGGACTACAGGCATCTGCCACCACGCCCAGCTAATTTTTGTATTTTTAGTAGAGACAGGATTTCATCATGTTGTCCAGGATGGTCTCGAACTCTTGACTTTGTGATCCACCCGCCTTGTACTCCCAAAGTGCTGGGATTACAGACATGAGTCACTGTGCCTGGCCTTTGTTTATTCATTTATCCATTGATGTGCATTTGTGTTGTTTTCAACTTTTATCTACTGTGAATAACACTGCTATGAACACTGGGGCACAAATATCTGCTTGAGTCCTGCTTACTGTTCTTTTAGCATATATCCAGAATTTGAATTGCTGTATTGAATGGTAATTCAATGTTTAATTTTCTCAGAACCACTGTGCTGTTTTCCAAGGGGCTGCACCATTTTACATTCCCACCTGCAATGTACCTGGGCTCTAATTTCTCCACATTCATACCAACACTTATTTTCTGTTTCTTTTTTATAATAGCCATCCTATTGGGTATAAAGAGGTATCTCATTTTGCTTTTGATTTGCATTTTCCTAATTTGTATATTAGGAAAATGTTGAGCATCCTTTCATATGCTTAATGGCTGTATGTGTCTCTTCAGAGAAATATCCATTTGAGTCCTTTCCTCATTTTTGAGTTGTGTAATTTCTTTTGTTGTTGACTGCTATCATTTATTGATATTAGACCATGAGTCAATTATCAAAATAGATAATTAAATTTTTTATATAATAATAAGGCTTATTTCCCAAATCCAACTTCAGAGTAAAGACAAATGTGTCAAGTCTAGTCCTTTTGGTTAGAAAATGAATCATGCATCTAATTTGAAAAAAGTTCAATGTAATATAGGCTTTATTCTAAATATTGTGGAATAGTCATTAGTACTAGTTTTCATAAAACCTTACTTGTTGGCATTGAAAGGCCATAATAAAGTTCTCTAAACTCTGAAAGTAAAGGGTCTTAATACTAAGAAAGGTCCTGTGGAAGAGGTGAACATTTGATTTGATAATGGATATGGTTTGAAAGTACATTTTAAGAATGATGTCATACTACTCCTCCTGATTCCAGTCAAATAAATAAGAAAATTCACAGCTCAAGTTTTTTGAATAGTGAAACATAATGAAATGTGTGCTAGAGGTAAAAAGTCAAACAAGAGTGAGAAAGATAGATTGATAATAATTATTATTAACATAGATCACCAATATAAAAATATACACATTATGTCCATATCTTTATGTAGTAATGTAAATAGCTGCTACAAAAAAGAGATTATATATATATACATATACATATATATATATATACATATATATATATATATGTATGTGTGTGTATGCAGTTTTATGAGACAGATCATGAAAATGGATGACCACACCTAATAGTGGTATATGTATTAAAGGTATATATGCTGTATATTTTGTGACATTTATCTAGTGATTTATGGGATAAAAAAAGAGTGATGGATTAATGTTAATACACGTTATTTCCATTTCATTATAATTAAGTTCTGTTATATGCTACTAAAACAGCAGATATTTTCCTTGTTGACACCTATTATAGTTTGAATTTGAATATTCGTGTGGGCTCAGAAACTCCCCTATAATATGTAAACTCTGTGAGGTCAGGGACCCTGTCTGTCCTGTTCACTTCTGAATCTGTGATTCCTGGTATACTGTCTGGCATGCAGCTGGTTTTCCAATATATACTGTTGAATTAATGAGAGAAAATAAGTCAAGGAAAGGTTGCAAAGGCAAATTCACATCACAAGGAGAACCAGGCAGTTGAATCTAAATTTAGGTTTTTAAAAATAAAAATCTTGCCTTTTGACATGTGTGAAATAACACAGCAGTCAAATAAATGAGATTGCCCAGTAAGATCTTGGTTTGGTTATTAGTTCTCAATATATTCCTTTAATTGGTTCTTGCAACATTTCCTGCAGGAAAATATATTTTTTGATGTTTCTAGATAATAACCTAAGATGTTCAAGTTTATTGGTGAAAACAACCACATTTGAAATGGGTCAAGTTCAGTACACTTGTATTATTTGGATTTCTTTTCCTACTCCTAGAATTCCATTTCATCACTCTTTAAAGTCAAATTGAAAAGAACCAACTCATATTAGTGGGCTCTTCTCATGAGGATTCTGGCCAGCCCAGAAGAAAATATTTCTGGATTCTTCCAGACCAATTTAGACAACATGGGAGGCCCAGATGAAGATTTGCATTTGAGTGTTTGTCTCCACTGCTTCTCAAGTATGGCTTCCCTGATCTTTACTCATCTAATCCAAAAGAATAATTTTGCTGTTTTAAGGATATTGCAGGGCATAATATAATATTATCTCTGTAGTAATTTTTAGCTATTTAACTATAGTTTATATAACTATATGGTTATATTGAAATATTATTATTATTTGTGACAAGGTCAGTAGGTCATTATGAAGTCTGGATTATAATATATTTTAAATGAGATGACATTGAATTAAACTCCTATGATACCTGTAGCAAAGAGCAGAACTATTTGAATGATGCGAAATGGAAATTTGTAATTAACATGTCAATTATGAGAAAATGAACACTTAAAAAATGGTTTTATAATAATTCAAGGTAATTTGTCCTCTTAGACCAAACACTTTTTTTGCATATTTTTAGTGTGTGTGTGTGTGTGTGTGTGTGTGTGTGTGTGTGTGTGTGTATACTTTAAGTTCTAGGGTACATGTGCAGAACGTTCAAGTTTGTTACATAGGTATAAATGTGCCGTGGTGGTTGGCTGCATCCATCACACCATCATCTACATTAGGTATTTCTCCTAATGCCACCCCTCCCCTAGTTCCCCCACCCCCTGACAGGCCCCAGTGTGTGATGTTTCCCTACCTGTGTCCATGTGTTCTCATTGTTCAACACCCGCTTATGAGCACATGGAGTGTTTGGTTTACTGTTCTTGTGTTAGTTTGATGATAAGGATGGTTTCCTGCTTCATCCATGTCCCTGCAAAGGACATAAACTCATCCTTTTTTATGGCTGTGTAGTACTCCATGGTGTATATGTTTCACATTTTCTTTAGCCAGTCTCTCATTGATGGGCATTTAGTTTGGTTCCAAATCTTTGCTGTTGTGAACAGTGCCACAATAAACATACATGTGCAAGTGTCTTTATAATAAAATGATTTATAATTCTTTGGGTATATACCCAGTAATCAGATTTTTGGGTCATATGGTATTTCTGTTTCTAGATCCTTGTGTAATTGCCACACTGTCTTCCACAGTGGTTGAACTAAACACTTTTAATAAACACTCACTCATCACCTATTAAGTTCAGAGCTAGGTACCATATGGTCCTGAATCATATTAGGTTCAGAACTATCATATGGGGACACAAAAAAGAATAATGATGGTTTTGTTTTTTGTATTAGTAGGAGAAGCAAGAACATACACATTGCTTTCATTGAAAGATCATATGTACTAATCTGTAATTTTACTGAGGCACCTATTAGAATGGCAAATTGACGTGTGTGGGAGACACTTTGTTGAAGAGTTATATATACTATACATCTTATTGAAAACTTTGGGTAAAAAATGCTCCTTTAAGTTACTTTAGGGAAAGGCAATCTATGACTGCCAATGAAAATAATATTTTGGAGGAAATTAAAATATTTTAATTTTCAAATTAGCCTGTGAAAATATTTGTGAAACTTGGGATCTGTGAGCTTTTGTTTACATGAGTTATACTTATCTACATTTGCCATATTAGAGACTGAATCTGAAAAAACTGTTAATGTAATCTATTTTTACATGTTATCTGTTTTTTTAAATTTGTATGTTAATCTATTTTTTTTAAATTGTACTTTAAATTCTGGAGTACATGTGCAGATCTTGCAGGATTGCTGCATAGGTACACACATACCATAGTGGTTTGCTATCTCCATCCCTCCGTCACCTACATCAGGCATTTCTCCCAGTGTTATCCCTCCCCAACCTCTGCCCCCTCCACTGCCCTCCCCTAGCCCCCTACCCCCAAATTACCCCCGTGCGTGATGTTCCCCTCCCTGTGCTCATGTGTTCTCATTGTCCAACACCCATCTATGAGTGAGAACATGTAGTGTTTGGTTTTTCTGTTCTTGTGTCAGTTTGCTGAGAATGATGGTTTCTAGATTCATCCATGTCCCTACAAAGGACACGAACTCATCACCTTTTATGGCTGCTTGGTATTCCATGGTGTATATGTGCCACATTTTCCTTCTCCAGTGTATCATAGATGAGCATTTGGGTTGGTTCCAGGTCTTTGCTATTGTAAACAGTGCTGCAGTGAACATGTGTTGCATGTGTCTTTATAATAGAATGATTTATAATCCTTTGGATATATTCCTAGTAATGGGATTGCTGGGTCAAATGGAATTTCTATTTCTAGATCCTTGAGGAATCACCACATTGTCTTCCACAATGGTTGAACTAATTTAGACTCCCACCAACAGTGTGAAAGTGTTCCTATTTATCCACATCTTCTCCAGCATCTGTTGTCTCCAGATTTTTTAATGATCACCAGTTTACTGGCCTGAGATGGTATCTCAATGTGGTTTTGATTTGCATCTCTCTAATGATGAGCATTTTTTCATGTTTGTTGGCCTCATATATGTCTTCTTTTGAAATGTGTCTGTTCATATCCTTCGCCCACTTTTGAATGGGTTTATTTGTTTTTTTTTCTTGTAAATCTGTTTTAGCTCTTTGTAGATTCTGGATATTAGCCCTTTGTCAGATGGGTAGATTGCAAAAACTTTTTCCCATTCTGTTGGTTGCCGGTTCACTTTAGTGATTGTTTCTTTTGCTGTACAAAAGCCCTTAAGTTTAATTAGATCCCATTTGTCTATTTTGGCTTTTGTTGCCATTGCTGTTGGTGTTTTAGTCATGAAATCCTTGCCTATGCCTATGTCCTGAATGGTTTTGCCTAGGTTTTCTTCTAGGGTTTTTATGGTGTTAGGTCTCATGTTTAAATCTTTAATCCATTTGGAGTTAATTTTAGTGTAAGATGTGAAGAAAGGATCTAGTTTCTGCTTTCTGCACATGGCTGGCCAGTTTTCCCAACACCATTTATTAAACAGGGAATCCTTTCCCAATTGCTTGTTTTGGTCAGGTTAGTCAAAGATCAGCTGGTTGTAGTTGTGTGGTGTTGCCTCCAAGGTCTCTATTCTGTTCCATTGGTCTATATCTCTGTTTTGGTACCAGTACTATGCTGTTTTGTTTACTGTAGCCTTGTAGTATAGTTTGAAGTCTGGTAGTGTGATGCCTCCAGCTTTGTTTTTTTTGCTTAGGATTATCTTGGCTATGCAGGCTGTCTTTTGGTTCCATATGAAATTTAAAGTGGTTTTTTCCGGTTCTGTGAGGAAGGTCCATGATAGCTTGATCGGGATAGCATTGAATCGGTAAATTACTTTGGACAGTATGGCCATTTTAATGATGTTGATTTTCCCTAACCATGAGCATGGAATGTTTTTCCATCTGTTTGTGTCCCCTTTATTTCCTTGAGCAGTGGTTTGTAGTTTTCCTTGAAGAGGTCCTTTACATCCTTTGTTAGTTGTATTCCTAGGCATTTTATTCTTGTTGTAGCAATTGTGAATGGGTGTTCACTCTTGATTTGGCTCTCCGTTTGTCTGTTTTTGATGTATAGCATTGCTTGTGATTGCTGCACATTGATTTTGTATCCTGAGACTTTGCTGAAGTTGCTTGTCAGTTTAAGAAGATTTTGGACCGAGACAATAGGGTCTTCTAAATATACAATCATGTCGTCTGGAAATAGAGACAATTTGACTCCCCCCTCTCCTAATTGAATACCCTTTATTTCTTTTTCTTGCCTGATTGCTCTGGCTAGAATTTCCGGTACTATATTGAATAGTTGATTGCTCTGGCTAGAACTTCCAGTACTATATTGAATAGGAGTGGTGAGAGAGGGCATTCTTATCTAGTGCCAGATTTCAAATGGAATGCTTCCAGTTTTTGCCTGTTCAGTATTTTGAGAAATGTTCCATTGCTACCTAGCTTATTGAGGGTTTTTAGCATAAAGGGCTGTTGAATTTTGTTGAAGGCCTTCTCTGCATGTACTGAGATAATCATGTGATTTTTGTCTTTGGCTCTGTTTAGGTGATGGATTACGTTTATAGACTTATGTTAAACCAGTATGTTGAACCAGTCTTGTATCCCCAGGATGAAGCCTACTTGATCGTGTTGGATAAGTTTTGTGCTGTTGCATTTGGCTTGCCAGTATTTAATTGAAGATTTTTGCATCTACGTTCATCATGGATATTAGCCTGAAGTTTTCTTGTTGAGTCTCTGCCGGATTTTGGTATCAGGATGATTTTGGTCTCATAATGTGATTTGGGAAGGATTCCCTCTTTTTGGATTGTTTGGAGTAGTTTCAGAAGGAATGGTACTAGCTCCTCTTTGCACATCTGGTAAAGTTCGTCTGTGAACCCGTTTAGACCTGGACTATTTTTGGTTGGTAGGCTATTAATTGCTTTCTCAACTTTGGTCCTTGTTATTGGTCTATTAAAGAATTCAACTTCTTCCTGGTTTAGTCTTTGGAGGGTGCAAATGTCCAGGAGTTTATCCATTTCTTCCGGATTTACTGGTTTATGTTACTAGATTCGTTTGCAGTAATCTCTGATAGTAGTTTGTATGTCTGTGGAATCGGTGGAGATATCCCCTTTATTGTTTTTTTTTATGCATCTATTTGATTCTTCTCTCTTTCCTTTTTTATTAGTCTGATTAGTGGTCTATTTTGTTGATCTTTACAAAAAAACAGCTACTGGATTTATTGATTTTTTGAAGAGTTTTTTTGTGTCTCTATCTCTTCTGTTCTTCTCTGATCTTAGTTATTTCTTGTCTTTTGCTAGCTTTTGTGTTTTTTTGACCTTGCTCCTTGCTCCTCTAGCTCTTTCAATTTTGACTATAGGGTATTGATTTTAGATCTTTCCTTGCTTCTCATGTGGGCAATTATTGCTAAAAATAGACACTGCTTTATTTGTGCCCCAGAGAATCTGGTACATTGTATATTCATTCTCATTGGGTTTGAAGAACATCTTTATTTCTGCCTTCATTTCATTGTTTATCCGGTTGTCATTCAGGAGCTAGTTGTTCTGTTTCCATGCAGTTGTGCTGTTTTGAGTGAGTTTCTTAATACTGAATTCTAATTTGATTGTACTGAGGTCTGAGAGACTGTTCGTTTTGATTTTTGTTCTTTTGCATTTGCTGAGGAGTGATTTACTTCCAATTATGTGGTCAATTTTAGAGTAGGATGCTGAGAAGAATGTATATTCTGTGGATTTGGGGTGGAGAGTTCTGTAGATGTCTATTAGATTTGCTTGGTCCAGATCTGCATTCAAGTCCTGGATATCCTTGTTGATTTTCTGTCTCGTTGATCTGTCTAATATTGACAATGGAGTGTTAAAGTCTCCTACTTTTATTGTGCGGGAGTCTAAGTCTCTTTGTAGGTCATTAAAAACTTGCTTTATGTATCTGGGTGCTACTATTTTGGGTGCATATGTAGTTAGGATAGTTAGCTCTTCTTGTTGCATATGTTAATCTATTTAACAATAAACTTGGCAGGGCATGGTGGCTCACGCTTATAATCCCAGCACTTTGGGAGGCCGAGTCTGGAGGATCACCTGAGGTCAGGAGTTCAAGATCAGCCTGACCAACATGGAGAAACCCCATCTCTACTAAAGATACAAAAATAGCTGGGCGTGGTGGCACATGCCTGTAATCCCAGCTACTTGGGAGGGAGAAACAGGAGAATCGTTTGAATCCAGGAGGCAGAAGTTGCAATGAGCTGAGATCACGCCATTGCACTCCAGGATTGGCAACAAGAGCAAAACTCCGTCTCAAAAAACGAAACAAAACAAAAACAAAAACAAAAGAGAATAAACTAATTACAGTACAAATATAATATATAACCTTTCATAGAAATAACTGCATTTTAATAAGTGAGAAAAGTGGGACTGTTTTTCATTCTGAAAATATTTTAATGCCTGGCTTAAGATGAGACAATAGTATTCTATCTGCTTCTGCAATCAGTCTTTTTGTGGTATTGCACATCATAGAGGCAAATAAACCCTTAGAAAAATTATGAAAATAATTTTGACCTCACAGAGCCCCTGAAAGAGACTGAGGGGCCCCAAAGATGCCTGGATGTCAGTTTAGGAGACACTCCTCTCTACACTCAAGGGTCTAATGAGAAGATAGCTATCATAGAGGCAGGTTGTGATGATGGCCCAAAGTAAATATAAACAATAAGTAAAAGAAGAAAATAACAACTAAATGAGCATAATCTAAAATGAAACAAAACAATAAACAACCGAAGCTCTGGTAGATTGGAGGTTGAAGAGATGTAAAGAAAAGAGAGAGAAGGGAAAAAAGAGAGAAAGAAAAAGTGAGAAAGAAATAAAGAGAAAGAGGGACGGAGGGAAGAAGGAAGGAAAGGGAGGAAGGAAGGAAGGAAGGAAGGAGGGAAGGGAAGGAAATTTTCTTTTCATAAGTTTTTTTTCTTTCCCTCATTAGATGGGAGTTCTGAAACTCTGGATGTTTTTGTTTCAGCAATGACAGTATGGTGCCCTTGAAAGAAGTCTTCAGCAGTGCTGTGAAGAATGTGCTAAAAGCCATGTTTCAGATACTAAATGGGGAAGGAATTCTGTCTCTGAGGCAGCTTTTAAGACATAGCTGCAGCTCTCATATTGCTGTATGTATAGTTAAGGCCCATTAGTACTAGCTTGAGAATGCAATGAGAAAGGCAATTAAGGCAAGAGGTTGTAAACTATTCTAGTTACATCTAGAATTTTGTAACCAGTTATATTAGGTTGATACAAATGTAGTTGCAGTTTTGCCATTACTTTCAACTTACTTTAACCCACTTAGTTACATCTACTTACAAAAAATACTACTTTTTCTACTTTTCATCTGCTTTGATCTTACTTTTAACCTACTTAGTTACATCCACTTACAAAAAATATTCTATGGATACTTTTTGATCCTGTTTGTAAAATGACTCCTATTACACTTCACAGGTTATAATAGTGACATGTCTTCATTATAACTTTGTAAAGTACATAAAATATAAAGAAAAAAATGAAAATTACAGATTTCTTGCCAGGCAGGGATAATTACTTTGACCTTTATATATATTTCCCTCTAATTTTTTCTACTCATATGTATTTTGCTTCTTAGCAAAACTGGGATAATGCTATACATATATTTTTATATCATGATTTTCCCCCCCATTGTGATGTAAACATATTCTCACATTATTAACATTTGAAAACAGTTTAATGACTATATCATGTACCGTAATATGGACAGATGCGTGAAGTGGTGTGTGAAGGGGTTAAGGCTGGAATACAGAGTCACACTGCCTGGGTTTGTAAACCAGCTCTGCTGCTCGCCAGCTGGGTACATTTGGGCAAGTTACTTGACCTTTCCTTACTGCAGATTCCTCAGCTCTAAAATGAGACTGAAAATAAGGTTTATAAGATGGTAAGGATTAAGTGGGTTAATATGTGGTCATTGAAACATTTAGCATGGTGCCTGGCACAAAGTAAGCAATAGCCATTGTTATCACAATTAATATAATGTTAGATAGACTATTTCTGATTTTTCTCATTAAACAATAAAACACGATGAAAATTTTTATATCTATCTCTTTTTTATCTGAGTATTTCCTTAGGATAATTTTATTAGAAGTAGAATTAGAGAGTCAAAAAATTTAATATATGACTAAATTGCATTCCAGAAAGATTGCAAGATTTGACCTTCCTGCTTCCAACTTATAAGTTTGTCTATTTCACCACACTGTTGACAGTACTGAGAATTTTTATTTAAAACATTTTATACTAGGCTATAATATGTTTAAATTTAAATTTGTATTTTTTGACTATGATTTTAGAAGTTTCAAAAATATATATTTTGTTATACATTTTTCCCCTATAAGTAGTCCATTCCTTTTCTTTCCCTTGTTTGTAGAAATTATTGATATGTTAATATTTCAACTTGAAATCTGTCACATTTTTGGCAACTGTTTCCCCCAAATTTTTGTTTTTAAATTTTGGAAGAGGTGGATGCTTTTGTGATCCATACATTATTTTTTAAACACAAATTTACCATCTTTGTATTTTTTTTCTATAGTTTTTATGCTAATAAGTAAAACTGCAGCATCTCCTTACCCACATTTTCCTCTAGGCTTTTTTGAACATGAAACTCTTTAGCCAATCTGGAACATATACCATATATTGACTATAATTTGAAGTAAAGACTAATGTTATATATCCTTCAAATAGCTAGCCGTTTTTGCCTATTTAATAAGCCTTCCTTTCCTTATAACTATAGTCTTCTCTGTGATATGCTAAGTATATTAAAATGTACTAGATGTTATTTCTGAACTTTGAATTATGTTATTTCTGGCATGTTTATTTTTCTTTGGTACCATGCTGTTTTAATATTGTAATTTTTGTAGTGCATTTTAATGTAACTGTAGCTTTATTTATATATTGTCTGTAATTGCTATATATGTGAAATAACTAATATAGTGTGATAAGTATTTAGATAACTGAATATAAGCCATTCCATACATGTGTTTGGTTCTTAACTAGTTATTTCATTCTTAAAGACTAATCATTGAGAGGATAACGTGAGTCAAGTGGAAACGTTCTACCTTTCTAGTCATTTATTCAGTGAGATAAAATAGTTACAATCCTTACAGCAGACTTCCTTATAAGGTGTTCCTAAAATAAAGACAAGGAAAGAGTGGTTTTGTATGTTCATACAGGTTTTGAGAACACCATATGAAATAATGTTAAAATGTTGATAATAAGATGCTTCCATAGCTAATGCGCAAACTGTACCTCCAGGAGTTATGGATGCCATTTCCAGATGGCCATGGACTCATTTCTTCACAAATTACCCATTAACATTTGTGAAACATTATATGGGAATCATTCCCAGGAAATGGTACCTAAAAGCCTCATACTTATCCCTCTATTAGGAAAAAAGAATGACAATAGGATTCTTAGTCTTCCACCTATGGGAGACTACAATCCTTGACAAAACAAGCTAGGATGTACCAGAAAGCTTTTCCAGAAATTCATCAGATTTCTGCTCACAGCTCATTAGCCTGAACTTGGGCACATGACCAGACAGAGACAATATTATGTCCCAGCATATATAATCCACGAAGGTATAGGGAAAGAAGTTTGAGAACAGGTCTGAAGACTTCACAGCTGTGGTTTCTGAAATAAAGGGAAGTACTTTGACTTGTACTCACAGATATCAAACTTTGAGCGATCTCTCCATAGTGCAGTTCATGATTTACTAGAGAGACAAACTGCTCATGCAGAGGTGATTATCATCACATGGTGTTTTAAGAGTATAATGTGACATTTGAGCTCGTTGCATAGCAATGGAAGGTGGCTATGAAATTATTGCAGTGGTACAGTATGGACCACAGTTAATTTTAATGCAGTAATGATTTAACACTGCATCTTTACATTTGTTTACATTTCCCTCAACTGCAAATGGCACCGTACATGGTGTGGTTTTGTGCATACGTTTTGACAGGCTTTAACATTTTATAGTACATTTTTGTATATTTTATGGCAGCAAATAATAAAATATACTAGTAACTACATATTTTTGTGTGTTCATGGCATATTTAACTTTTTAAAAAATTTTTTCGGGTTTTGTGGTAATCCCAGGCTATGTGGTTTATCTGCAAGCTTTTACAAATTATCGCAAGTCTCCCCCAATCTTTCTAATGTGTTTATTGAAGAAAACCCATGTATAAGTGGGCCCATGCAGTTGAAATATGTGTTGTTCGAGGGTCAACTGTATACAGACATAATACTGGAGAGGAACTTGCCTCCTATGTGAAAGTAGTTTCAGCAAAAACACTTGCTATAAAATGACGAGGCTTTTTATATGGTTTGTCCAAGAACTTCCATGACTTTAGTCAATGCTACTAGGTTGAGTATCCCCTACAAGACTCTACCATGACTCAGAAGGCTCTGTTTATGTAAAGCGGCTTTCAATCTCCATTGTAATCTGTTCCTTTTACCACAGTAACTAGAAATCAATTCATCTACTTGCTGTGATACAAGTACTTAAAATGCTAAAATTCCAGATTTCAGAGAACCAGGTTTTATAGTGTATACCTTCTCATTTACATAATGACGCACTTATCCAGTGATTCTGGTTATTGCAAGATTGGGGTCCAGGTAAAGGTAGATCAAATGACCATTCACTGTGGGAAATAGGAACTCATTAGCCTTGCCATAGGAACTAACTAAGTGTGGAACATAGGTATTATATCATTGCCTTCAGTTTCAAATAGTTGAAAGAAGATTGTTATTTGTTAGATTTCAGATGTGTCATTTAATATAGTGGGTCAAAGATAAAGCACATTCAAGAATTTATTGCAAAGAATCTGCCAAATAAATGCATATCATTTATAGTTTTGTACGCTGAATAAAGTAGATGTTTTACAAATCCGGTGCTACAAGAATACAATGGTGAATAAGATAGGATCTCTGCTTATGTTTTGGTTGGGAAGATATACAATAAAGGAATAAATAAGCAATGCAAATAGCAGATAAAGATAAAATTTCTGTGGAGAGGATTAAAATAAGATAAAGTAATTGAAAGCAAGTGGATGGATATTTAAGTTGTGTGGTCAGGAAAGGCCTCTCTGAAGTGATGTCATTTCAACCAAGATTTGATGACTGAAGAGGAGACTTTCATGAGCAGATCTGGGGGGAGAGGATGCCAGGTGGAAGAGACTAAGGGGAATGGTCCTATGGAGTCTGGATGCTTGATCTGAGGATCAGAAAAAAAGCTAGTAAGGTAAGAGCCAGATTATGCAGGGCTTTGTAAGATTAGGCAAAAAGTTGGTATTTTATCCTTATTTAGTAAGAAAACATTGCAAGGCTTAAACAAACTTGTGTTTTATGATTTGATCTGATTCAGGTTTTAGAGTGATCATGTCTGCTGCTGTGTGGGTTATGGAGTGACAAGAGTAGAGACAAGATCGTTTAGCAGTCGGGATGTGAGGTCCTATGTTTGGAGTAAGAACAACTTTAGCAATAATAACCAGAGCTGACATATATTCTGTGCTGTTATGCACTGGTACCATCAGATGCGTCATTTAACTGAGTCATAAATGGACTGCTTTTCAAATGTATGAGGAGGCTGTCATGAACCAAAAATATAAATTAGTTCTGAAATTCTTCTAAGGCCGGGTGCGATGGCTCACACCTGTAATCCCAGCACTTTGGGAGGCCAAGTTGGGTGAATCATGAGGTCAAGAGATCAAGACCATCCTGGCCAACATGGTGAAACCTTATCTCTACTAAAAATACAAAAATTAGCTGGATATGGTGGAGCATACCTGTAGTTCCAGCTACTCGGGAGGCTGAGGCAGGAGAAACGCCTGAACCTGGGAGGCACGGAGGCAGAGGTTGCAGTGAGCCAAGATTGCGCTATTGCACTCCAGCCTGGTGACAGGGCAAGACTCTGTTTAAAAAAAAAAAAAAAAATTCTTCTAATCATGGTAATTTTTGTTGTTCAATAAATATTGTATTACAATTATAGTTACACATGGAAGAGTTTGAGTAATTTCTTGACCTTAAAGTGACCTTTGTATTTGAAAATATCAGGAATGAATATATTAGGCAGAGAAAAGTATTCAGTCCTACTCAGTGCTGATCAGGACTGGCTTCCAGAAGGTTACAATGCCATGAGGCAATGGGGAGGGGCCCGAAGGGTCTTGGCTTAGCGGAAGGAAGCAATGGAGGCAGGACAAACTGCAGATCCTTCTGCCTCAACTGTGAGACTGCAACCTATAAAAAATCAAATTTAGGACGCTTAGCAAAATACCAATCTAACACAAGCAAGCACCAATCTCTGGGGTTAGAGGGGCTTGTCTGAGGGGAGTGGCTGGGGAAAGAGTTTGGGGGCTTTTTGCAGTAGCCAAAGCCTGAGTCAACTGCAGTTTGAGTCATTAACTGGAGAAGGCAGTTTAAGAATAAGGGGAATTGAGTTAGATTTTGACACCAGTGGGCAAGAGTATAATGGAAGTGAAGAAAGAAAGCAGATCCCTAGTCAGCCATCTCTGGGGTCCACCAGAGCATCACTAGATGACACAGCCAAGGACAGAAGGAGATCCAGGGTGGGAGAAATAGGAGAAGAACAGGTCAGAAAGGTGGACCAAACTCTCCAAGGTAGAGCAGAGAACCTGAGGTCAAGAGATCAAGACCATCCTGGCCAGAGTTGACCCCAGTGCCTCAGGCTTCAAGATTCTTTGGCTTGTTGGTCACTAGATACAGAATGTGAGGTATCTAGAATATAGGTATACCTGAAAGGGAGAATATCCCCTTCTGATACATGCTGTTGGGTCTTGGATGGGTTGGTTTGAGTGGTGTGCTAGATCCAGTTTGTACCTGTGTTCAGTGGCATCATCAAATTGGTACCTTGAAAGTGACCATAATGGGAGCATTCATACCATAGAAATCAGCGAAGACTACAATCAATCTCACTCAGAGACCTGGTTTTCCAGCATACCACTGGTTAGCACAATTCACAGGTGATTGATTTGATACAATACTCCAATGGGCTATAGTTCCAAGAGATATAATTTTATGGTAAAAATTGTTCATGGGGGTTTCATAGCAGCAGTCTTATGATTATAATAGATGGCTGGCACAGAGCTGAGACTGTACAGCACAACTGATAAACTATGCTAGTTCACCTTAAAAATTGATCAGAAATTTACATTTATGTCACCTTCCTTAAAAGAAGCCATGGCGAAAATATGTTACAAGGATAAGAATCAGTAATGTGGTCTCAAATGGAACTGCACAGCTGCACTGTCGACTACAATGTGTATTTGTGGCCACACCGTATTTGTAGGTTAATAGAAAGTCTGACCTTTTTCCAAATTCAAAAGTACAAATTGATGCTATCACATTTATTGATTATAAACCTTGAAAACTGGCTTAATAAGATATAAGGCACTGTATTACTATATAGTTGAATATTTCCATGACAATGTAAAAGCGATTGCTGCCTTGACTTTATGAAGCAAATGTTAAGATAAACCAGCTACCTGGACATTAAAGCATTATAAAACCTATGGTGACAGGTAGAATTTCTAGGTTGGTGTTCCGCTAGGGTGTTTGTTAGTTGAATAATGTTATA
>NW_022436946.1:17981016-17993662 GCF_009761245.1 Sapajus apella | reverse complement strand
ATATGTATATATATATACACACACCATGGTATATACAATATATATGGTATATACCATGGTGTGTGTGTGTGTGTGTGTGTATGCAGGTGAGTGCAGGAACCAGCCGGCTGCTTTATTGCTAGCAGGAGCAAACTTCATGCAGTCCCCACGTACATATATTATATGTATCACGTTATCACATATATATGCAATCTGCGTATATATATCTATATATCTACACACACACACACACACACACACACACGCGCGCGCGCGCGCCATGGAATACTACTCAGCCACAAGAAAGAATGAAATAATGTCTTTCATGGTAACATGGATGTAACTGGAGGCCATTATCCTAAGTGAAATAACTCAGAAACAGAAATTCAAACACCACATGTTCTCACTTGTAAGTGAGAGGTAAACATAGACATATACGGTGGAATAATAGACATTGGAGACTCTAAAAGGTGGGAAGGTGAGAGCAGGGTGATGGTTGAAAAATTATCTATTGGGTACAGTGTTCACTATTCAGTGAGAGCCCAGACATCACCACTACGCAATATATACATGTAACAAAACAGCACTTGTGCCTCCTAAATGTAAACTTTTTTTTTTAAAAAGGAAAACCCCACAGCATCAAGAGGCAGTGTGGAAATATGCATCTGAGTTCAAGTGTTTACAGGTTTCTCCCCATCTCTTGAAGTATTTGAAATAAACCGCTCAATTAGAAAACTCTTCCTATGATGGATTTCCATAGAGTGCAGTCAGCTTTCTGGGAAAACTAGATTGGGTTCAAGAATTTTGAAATCTGAACTTCACTTGCTGGATTTCCATTTGGTTTCAGATTTTCTTTCGAATGTTTTATTGAACATTGACTCAGCATTCTCAAGGAAACAAACTATAATAATCAGGGCAACAGGTATACTATGTAAAGTACACCCATCTGGAAATCATTTTATTATTAAAAAAAATACCTTCAATGTCAGACCAACTGTAAAGCACTCCACTATAGTTAAATAAAGTTTTGGGAAACCTTTGCTTGAATTATAATTCTTAATTATTTGAATCATTTTCTCCTCCCAAATATTTTAAAATTCCTTTGATAACCAAGACTTTGAAATTTAATAGGATTCAGGTGTTTCCAGTTACTCATCTGATACTCAGAAAATTGTTTCTTTTCTCCCTCTTCTTGATAGCCTTCCTATTACCCTTTTTGAACACATACTACTGAATGCACACATTCTGAAAGCTAAGACCAGCTCCTGTTCCACAGCCCCTGCCCTTGATATTGATACCACAGCAAGCTTTCCCCCACCCAGATTCCTTTTTAGCCACAGTACCCAGAAAAGTTTAACATCCGCCTTTACCTTTCTCTCTTTCTTTGGTCTTCAAGCCAGGTATGACCTATAAATTGAGGCAGGCCTTACAGCTGGGTCAATAAAGGGTGGGGAGAAAAATGAAATGGGTTTCCTATCATTTTTCACAAAGTTTGAAAAACAGAGTTGGCAAGGAGGAAAAAAATAAAACAGGAAGCTGGATTGCACCTATAAATTAAATATTTTCACCCTAACCCTTTTTAGATAGCCCAGGGGTATTAAAAACGTGTGTGTTTTGGATGGCCTCAGCACACATTCCAACAGTAAATGGCTTCCTGTTCAGCATGTTCGAAGTCAGGCTGTCTTTTGGGGTTGGTTTAAAAATATGTGTGAAATATGTACTTTTATTTTGAGCCAAGTCAAATGTTTTCAATCATCCCCCCTTACTTGCTGCTTCTCTCTTCTCATCCTATTATTTCTTGCCCCTCAGACAGTAAAATATACCTCCAAACATGTTTTTTTTTTCTGAAAGGAAGTTTAGTGATTAATTATGAGTTACATGTAAACATATATTATTGCCCTCAAAGGTATTCACCAAGAACCTGGCCAGTGTCATTCCTGGCTGGCCTTCTTGAGTGTTAGATCTTGGCGAGGAGAAGTTAGAGAAGCTTGCAAAGAAACCAAGTATTTGGCTTAGGCATAACAGGGAACCAATGGATAATTGAGGGTGAGAAATGGTCTATAACTTTTCACCCCAGTGGTGATGAACCTATAATTCCCAAATTGTTTGTGTAATTTTCTATTTCTACCACATCAGTGACAAATATTATTTTGTACTGCATGTTCCTTGTGAATTTTTTTTTTCATCAGCAAGGTCCAATTAGGATGCCTGAAAGAAAAATAACATACCTGAGGCCATCATATCTAGCAAGAGAGACCACAGATGTACCCAGGAGGAAAAATATAGACTTCTAGTGGAAGCCATAGAGTCCCTCTGCAAAATCAGTTGATAGATTTTAAAAATAAATGTCATGTGATCTAATTAGAGGAAACTCTTAGATATTCAAATTTGATATCAAGCTGTCAAGGAACCTTTTATATTTGGCATAGCCTATGGAGGCTGCAAATACTCCTCTCTCTAGAAGGCCTTCCCCTCATATGACTGAGCCTATTTAAATTCAGAGTGTTCTTAATTATATTTGCTAATGGTACTAGGTGTTAGAGTTAGCCTTTCTCATATTTTAAAATTTATTTTGCGTAAGAGGTTATCTCTGTTTTTTTTTTTTTTTTACTCTTATGGGAATTCTATGGCTTATGTTGGATGGAAAAAAAAGCCAATCTTTCCAAATAAATCTCTGAGGATAATTTATTCAAAGAATGTAAGAGATGTGATTCCAGGTTTTTGGTGTTTGCTGTTTTCAATCAGTCTAACTCAGCAAACACTTATTAAATTATTGACTGTGCAAAGCTCAATACTAGGTGCTGTTTGAATATTAATGACCTGGAAGTAATTCACATTGTCAAAGCCCAACACTCTTTTATTATTAAAAAAAAAAAACTCTTAGAAAACTCAGAATATAAGGGAACTTCCCCAACATGCTAAAGGGTATTTATTTTTTAAAAAAAAAAAAAAACCCATAGCTAATATCACACTCAACAGCAAAAAACTTAAAACTTTCCCCATAAAATCAGGAAGAGAACAGTACCCCAGTGTTATCACTGCTATCCAGCATAGCTCTGGAAGTTTTAGCCAGAGCAATTACATAATTAAAAGAAATAAAAGGATTCAAATAGGAAAGAAAGAAGTAAAACTATCTTTGTTCCTAGATGACTTGATTCTATAGGTAGAACTCCTACAGAATCCACAGTGAGGCCACTAGAGCTAATAATTAAACTCAGCAAAATTGCAGTTGCTCCATTCTTTCTTCATATTTCAGTGCTTCAGTGTCCTCCCTAAACACATGGAATGGCTTATCCTCAGGGAAACACTGGATGTTTGAAAATGTAAGGATGCACCGGGCGTGATGGCTCACACCTGTAATCCCAGCACTTTGGGAGGCCAAGGTGGGCAGATCATGAGGTCAGGAGATCGAGACCATTATGGTCAACATGGAGAAACTTCATCTCTACTAAAAATATAAAAATTAGCCAGATGTGCTGGTGGGCTCCTGTAGTCCCAGCTACTTGGGAGACTGAGGCAGAAGAATCGCTTGAAACAGGGAGGCGGAGATTGCAGTGAGCCAAGATCGTGCCACTGCACTCCAGCCTGGGCAACAGAGTGAGACTCCATCTAAAAAAAATAAATAAATAAAATAAAATTTCAAAAAGTAAGGATGGAAAGTCTTCTATTGTATCATCAAAAATAATTTACCATCCCCATATTCAGTTGCATGCATAAAATTTTCATGAGACTATTTTGGCAGTAGATCAAATTTTGCTTAAATTTCAAGTACTTATAAAACTAGTAGTACGTTAAGTCTCATTATGCTTTGGAATAGATCCATTTATTAGTTTGGTTATCTGTGATGCTTAGTAAAAAGAATAGAGAATAGTGAGCATCACTGGCAAGGTGGGGTCTGGAGGGAGCCACAGAGACAGCTGAGGCTTTAAAGGAAGCTAAAGAGGAAAAAGGGCAGAGGAGTCAACAAACAAAAGATACCATAGACCCTCACCGTTTATTATGGCAGCCATGAGACTCATTTGACTACTTAAATTTAAATTAATAAACATGAAACAAAGTTTAAAATAAGATTTTTTAGTTACATTGGCCATGTGTTTGTTTACCACATGTCTATGATTACTGTATTAGGCATCATGGATATAAAACATTTTCATCATTGCAAAAAGTCTATTGAGCATTGCTGCTATAGGCAGTGTTTTATATTTATTTTATTCAACAATACACGATGAATATAGTTTCTTCTTAAAGATGATCTCAAATAAAAAGTGTAAAATGGAATAGTATTTGATCACATTAAGCTATCATGATTTTCAAAAATCAATTATTACAAAAATAGGTTTTTCTAAATTTTTATTATTATAAACATGACTATTCTTTTTAAAAACCCAATAACAGAACTTTTGCCCTTCAATTATCTATTTAGCATAAATTCATAGAAATAAAATGGCTGGATCCAATGCTGTAAACATTTTTTTTACAGCTTGATTTTTGTGGCTAAATTCCTCTTTAGAAAGTTTATCTGTGTGCATGCCCTAAACATAAGAGACAGGAGAGCCATTTAATTTCAAAAGAAAAATAACTATAAAATAAAGACCAAAAACAAGATAAACAGAACAGTAGCATAGCTGCTTCTGTGAAGAATAGAACTTCAGATTTGGACAGGAATAGTTATGAGTAGCCATGCTGCAATACACAAGAAAAAATAATAATAATTAGCAACCACTTTTATAGTATTTCTATGCGATAGGCCTTGTTTAGCATTTTATATATTTACTTCATCCTCACTGTAGCCTTGTAAGTTAGTTACTGCTGTAACCTCCATTGTATAGTTAGAAAAACTGAGGCACCTGGATTAAAGGAACTTGCTTGAAGTCACACAACTAAGCAGCAAGCCTAGAACTGGAATTCACCTGTGTTCATCCAAGCTGATGAGCGTTAGAGAGTCTATGTTTTTACTACTATACAATAGTGCCTCTCAGTCATTTTAATCAAATCCCAGTGGGATTGTGGGATTGTAGGTGGGATTGTGTACCCTCTCATAACTATATGTGTGTGTGTGTGTGTGTGTATTTAAGTTCTAATCCCCAGTACCTCAAAGTGTAGCCTTATTTGGAGATAGGGATGTTGCAGTTGTAATTGCAGATATACCTTGTTTTATTGTCCTTTGCTTCACTGAACTTCAAAGATAGTGCATTTTTTACAAATTGAAAGTTTCTGGCAACCCTGCGATAAAGCAAGTATAGTAGTACCATTTTCCCAACTGCATCTGCTCATTTCATGTCTCTGTGTCATATTTCGGTAATTCTTGCAATATTTAAAATTGTTTTCCTTGTTATTGTATCTGTTATGGTGATCTGTGATCAGTGATCTTTGATGTTACCATTGTAATTGTTTTGAAGTGCCACAGACTGTGCCATATAAGATGGCAAACTTAATCAATAAATCTTGTGTATTCTGACTGCTCCAATGACCAGCTTCCCATCTCTTTTTCTCTCCTTGGACCTCCTGATTTCCTGAGACACAACAATATTAAACCAGGCCGCATAATAATACTATAGTGGCCACTAAGTGTTCAAGTAAAAGGAAGAGTCTCATGTCTCTCACTTTTGATCAAAAGCTAGAAATGATTAAGATAAATGGGGAAGGCATGTCCAAAGCCAAGACAGGCCAACAGCTAGACCTCTTGTGCCAAACAGTTAACCAAGTTGTGAATGCAAAAGAAAAATTATTGAAGAAAATTGAATGTGCTACTCCAGTGAACACATGAAAGATAAGAAAGTGAAAAAGCCTTATTGATGATATGGAGAAAGTTTTAGTGGTCTGAATAGATGATCAAACCAGTCACAACCTTCCTTTAAGCCAAAGCCTAATTCAGAGCAAGGCCCCAACTCTCTTCAATTCTATGAAGGCTGAGAAAGGTGAAAAAGCTGCAGAAGAAAATCTGGAAACTAGCTGAGGTTGGCTCATAAGGTTTAAAGAAGAAAGCTGTCTCTGTAACATAAAAGTGCAAGGTAAAGCAGCAAGTGCTAATGTAGAAGCCGCAGCAAGTTATCCAGAAGATGTAGCCAAGATCCTTGATGAAGGTGGCTACACTAGATCACAGATTTTCAATGTAAAGGAAACAGCTTTCTTTGGAAGAAGATACCATTTAGGACTTTCATAGCTAGAGAAGAGAAATCAGTGCCTGACTTCAAAACAACAAGAGGCAATCTGACTCTCTCATTAGGGGCTAATGCATCTGGAGACTTTAAGTTGAAGTCAATATTCATTTACCATTCTGAAAACCCTAGGGCCCTTAAGAATTATGCTAAGTGTACTCTACTTGTGTTCTATAATTTGAATGACAAAACTTAGATCATAGTGCAATGTTTACAACATAGTTTATTTAACACTTTACTGCCTAGAAAAAAAGGATTTCTCTCAAATATTATTGTTCATTGAGAATGCACCTGGTCACCCAAGAGCTCTGATGGAGATTTACAAGGAGATTAATGTTTTCATGCCTGCTAACTACATCCATTTTGCAGCTGATGGATCAAGGAGTAATATTGACTTTTGAGTCATAATATTTAAAACATACATTTTGTAAGGCAATAGCTACCGTAGTGATTTCTCTGATGGATCTGGAAAAAGTAAAGTGCAAACCTCTGGAATGAATTAATTTTAGATGCCACTTAGAACATTCATGATTCATGAGAGAAGGTCAAAATATTAACAGGAGAATGGAAGAAGTCTATTCCATCCCTCATAGATGACTTTGAAAGATTCAAGTCTTCAGTAGATGAAGTATCTAACTGCAGATGCAATGGAAATAGCAGAACAACTGGAATTGGACATGGAGCCTGAAGACATGACTGAATTGCTGCAATCTCATGATAAAACTTGAATGGGTGAGGAGTTGCTTCTTATGGATGAGCAAAGAAAGTGGTTTCTTGAGATAAAATATACTCCTGGTGTAGATGGTGTGAACATTGTTGAAAGGACAAAAAGGGATTTCTAATATTACATAAATTTAGCTGTTAAAGCGGTGGTAGGGCTTGAGAGGATTGATTCCAATTTTGAAAGTTCTACAGTATGTAAATGCTGTCAAACAGCATCACATGCTGCAGAGAAGTCTTTTATGAACGGTGGCAAACTTGGTGCGCAGGTTATTGATGTGGGAAACTTCACTGTTGTTTTAAGAAATGACCACAGTCACTCCAATCTTGAGCAACCACTACCCTAATCAGTCAGCATCCATCAACACAGAGGCAAGGCACTCCACCAGCAAAAAGATTACCAGTCGCTGAAGTCTCAGATGATCGTTAGCATTTTTTAGTAATTAAGTATTTTTAAAGTATGTCATTGGTTTTTCTTAGATATAATGCCATTGCATACTTAACAGATTACAGCATAGTGCAAACATAACTTTTTCTGTTTTTTTTTTTCATGAATTTGCGTGTCATCCTTGCACAGGGGCCATGCTAATCTTCTCTGTATGTTCCAATTTTAGTATATGCGCTGCCGAAGCGAGCACACAAACAACTTATATGCGCCAGGAAATCCCCAAAATTGTGACTTTTTTATTGCAATATTCACTTTATCGTGATGGTCTGGAACCAAACCCAGAGTATTCTTGAGGTATGCCTGTAGTTAAGAAGAGGCCATACTTGAGTGGGATTGGTTCCTAATCCAATATGACTAAAGTCCTTGTAAGAAGATGGCCATGTGAAAATATACACAGGGAGAATGTTATGTGATGACAAAGGCAGAGATTGGAGTTATACAGCTGCAAGTCACCAGAAGCTAGGAAGAGGTGAGGAAGGATTTTCCTATACGTTTCAGAGGGTGCATGTAGCCAAGCTGATACCCTGGTTTTGTACCTTCTAGCCTCCAAAGCTCTAAGACAATAAATTTCTAGTGCTTTGTTATAGCAAGTTGAACAGACGAATACACCTGATGACTTAAAGGGTGTTCCAGTGTCCAACCAGGAACCCAGTTAGCTCATGAACACACCTCACTTACTCCTCATTCTGCATCCTCTCACATTCGTCGATAACCTGCATGGTACCCAGTCACATGGTCTGAAGGCCAAAGATAATATGTTTGCTGCTGCTTCTGTACGCCTTGGAAATCTCAGAGAACACCCTGACTGACTCACAAAGTGAATACTTTATTGAATTTGCCAACATCATGTTAAGTTTCTGGGAAGCTAATAATTGTATATTTTTCTTCATTTTGGAGGGGCTGTGATTCACTAAGAAAGTATAAACTATGTTGGTATCATGTAACTGTATTTAATTTGTCTAGCTTGTGGGAAAAACTGTAAGAGCTCCAGACAACTGTAAATCATCAATGAATTTGTCCTTTGTCTCAATTTTTATTTCCTTATTTAAGCGATTACAGTTTGTCCAATTTTGGAAAATCAGTTGCTTCTTGGCTTGAAAAAAAATGTAAACCAAATTTACGGTTTACTCTATAATTTTATTCTTATTTTTAAAATGTTATAGTAGAATAACTGGAAATGATTTTATCTTGAATGAAATCTTGAAGGTATGATTTCTTTTTGAGACAGAGTCTTTCACTCTGTCACCCAGGCTGGAGTACAGTGGTGCAATCACAGCTCACAGCAGCCTCGACCTTCCCAGGTTCAGATAATTATCCCACCTCAGTCTCCCTGAGTGAGATAGGTTTCCCAAATACAGCACACTAATGGGTCTTAACTCTTAATCCAATTTGTCAGTCCGTGTCTTTTAATTGGGGCATTTATTCCATTTACATTTAAGGTTAATATTATGTGTGAATTTGATCCTGCCATTATGATTCTTGCTGGTTATTTTGCCCGTTGGTTAATGCAGTTTCTTCATAGCAATGATGGTCTTTATAATTTGGTATGTTTTTGCAGTGGCTGGTATTGTTTGTTCCTTTCCATGTTTAGTGCTTCCTTTGGGAGCTCTTGTAAGGCAGGCCTGGTGGTGACAAAATCTCTCAGCGTTTGCTTGTCTGTAAACGATTTTATTTCTTCTTTGCTTATGAAGCTTAGTGTGGTGGATATGAAATTCTGCGTGGAAAATTCTTTTCTTTAAGGATGTCGAATATTGGTCCCCATTCTCTTCTGGCTTGTAGGGTTTCTGCAGAAAGATCTGCTGTGAGTCTGGTGGGCTTCCCTTTATGGGTAACCTGACCTTTCTCTCTGGCTGCCCTCAACATTTTTTCCTTTATTTCAACCTTGGTAAACCTGATGATTATGTATCTTGGGGTTGCCCTTGAGCAGTATCTTTGTGGTGGTCTCTCTATTTCCTGAATTTGAATGTTGGCCTGCCTTGGTAGTTTGGGGAAGTTTTCCTGGATAATATCCTGAAGAGTGTTTTCTAACTTGGTTCCATTCTCCCCATCACTTTCAGGTAACACCAATAAAACATAGATTTAGTCTTTTCACATAGTCCCATATTTCTTGGAGACTTTGTTCATTTCTTTTCACTCTCTTTTCTCTAATCTTATCTTCTTGCTTTATTTCATTGAGTTGATCTTCAGTCTTTAGCTATGATACTTGTGTATGCTTCACAAAGTTCTCATGCTGTGTTTTTCAGCTTCATCAAGTCATTTATGTTCTTCTCTAAACTGGTTATTCTAGTTAGCAATTCTTTTATCCATTTTCTTAGCTTCCTTGCATTGGGTTATAACATGCTCCTTTAGCTTGGAGGAGTTTGTTATTACCCACCTTCTGAAGCCTACTTCTGTCAATTCATCAAACTCATTCTCCATCCAGTTTTGTTCCGTTGCTGGCAAGGAGTTGCTATCCTTTGGAGGAGAAGAGGTAGTCTGGTTTTTGGAATTTTCAGCCTTTTTGTGCTAGTTTCTCCCCATCTTCATGGATTTATCTACCTTTGGTCTTTGAAGTCGATGACCTTCGGAGGGGGTCTCTGAGTGGACATGCTTTTTGTTGATATTGATACTACTTCTGTTTGTTAGTTTTCCTTCTAGCAGTCAGGCCCCTCTGCTGCAGGTCTGCTGGAGTTTGCTGGAGGTCCAATTCAGACCCTGTTTGCCTGGGTATCACTCGCAGAGGCTGCAGAACAGCAAAGATTGCTGCCTGTTTCTTCCTCTGGAAGCTTTGTCCCAGAGGGGCACCTGCCAGATGCCAGCCAGAGCTGTCTTGTATGAGATGTCTGTTGGCCCCTACTGGGAGATGTCTCCCAGACAGGATACAGGGAGGTCAGACACCCACTTGAGGAGGAAGTCTGCTCCTTATCAGAGCTCAAGCATTGTGCTGGGAGATCTGCTGTTCTCTTCAGTGCTGCCAGGCAGGGATGTTTAAGTCTGCTGAAGCTGTGCCCACAATTGCCCCTTCCCCCAGGTGCGCTGTCCCAGGGAGGTGGGGTTTTATCTATAAGTCCCTTACTGGTGCTGCTCCCTGTTTTTCAGAGATGCCCTGCCCAGAGAGGAGGGACTATAGAGAGGTAGTCTGGCCACAGCGGCCTTGCTTAGCCACAGTGATCTCTACCCAGTTTGAGCTTCCCTGCAACTTTGTTTACACTGTGAAGGTAAAACTGCCTACTCAAGCCTAAGCACTGGCAGATGCCCCTCCCCCCACCAAGCTTGAGAGTCCCAAGTTGACCTCAGACTGCTGTGCTGGCAGCGAGAATTTGAAGCCAGTGGATCTTAGCTTGCTGGGCTCTGTGGAGGTGGGACCCACCAACCCAGACCACTTGGCTCCCTGGCTTCAGCTCCCTTTGCAGGGGAGTGAATGGTTCTATCTCTCTGGTGTTCCAGGCACCACTGGACTATGCAAAAAAAAAACTCCTGCAGCTAGCTCAGTGTCTGCCCAAATGGCTGCCCAGTTTTGTGCTGGAAACCCAGGGCCCTGGTGTTGTAGGCACTGGAGGGAATCTCCTGGTCTGCAGGTTGCGAAGACCATGGGAAAAGCACTGTATCTGGGCTGGAGTGCACAGTACAGTCCCTAATGGCTTCCCTTGGCTAGGAGAGGGAGTTCCCCACAACCTCTCATGCTTCCAGGGTGAGGCTATGCCCCGCCTGCTTCAGCTAGCCCTCCTTGGGCTTCACCCAATGTCCAACCAGTCCCAATGAGATGAGCTGGGTACCTCAGTTGGAAATGTAGAAATTACTTGCCTTCTGCGTTAATCTCGCTGGGAGCTGCAGACCAGAGCTGTTCCTCTTTGGCCATGTTGCCAGGAATCCTGAACTCCCATGTTTATTGCAGCACTATTCACCACAGCCAAGATATGGACTCAAACTAAGGTCTATTGATGAAGGAAGGGATAAAGAAAATGTGTGGTACACAATGAAATATACACAATGAAATGTTACTCAGCCATAAAAAAGAATGAAATCTTGTCATTTGCAAAAAAATGGATGGAACTGGAGGACATTAAGTGAATTAAGCCAGGCACAGAAAGACAAATATCACATGTTCTTACTCAGCTACAGGAGTTAAAAGAATAATCTCATGGAGTTAGAGAGTAGAATCATATTTCTTTATACCTTCTAAAATGTGGCTACCAAATTTTTAAATTACGTATATGACTCCCATTCTATTGCTATTGGACAACACTGCTTTAGATGGCTGGATAAACTGAACACCCTCAATAGTATAAACTTAAATTTTAAAAAAATGAGATTTGACTTTTGAAGAAAGGTTACTGAAATTCAAAAATAATACATTGTTTTCAAAGTATAGAGTATACTATTCTTATCTTCAAGATAATCCTGTTGTTCAAATTGAAACCCAATTTCTAAAAACTAATAAAAGTGAGATGTGAACTTCATGTGAATGCTTTCATCTTTGTGGTAGATGGCTTGCAAAACTTTACTTAATCCTTCCTTCCTTTATTTGAGCTACTTCATAGTTCCTTTCAATAAGGGGTGGAGTTTATTTTCCCTCTCCTTAAATCTTGATTGTCCTTGTGAATTTTTGCCAATAGAACATGACACAAATGATGGTGTGTCAATTCTGGGCTTAGATAACAAGTCTCCCATTCTGTCTACCCAGTCTCTTGGAACCTGCCCACTTTTCACGTGAACAAGTCCCCTGCTGTCCTGGAAGTTGAGAGACCATGTGCAACAGAGATGGACTGTCCCAGATAAGACCAACTGTGTTAGTTTTCTATGGCTGCTTTAACAAACTACCACAAATTAGTGACTAAAAACACCACCAATTTATCATCTTACAATTCTGTAAGGCAGAAGTCCAACACAGGTCCCACTGAGCTAAAATCACAGTGTCACCTGGGTTGTGTTCTTTCTCAGAGGGAGGCTGTAAGGGAAAATCCTTTTTTTTTTTTTAATCTTTTCTAGCTTCTACAGGCTGCCCACATTCCTTGATTTTATAACTCCTTCCTCTCTCTTCAAAGCCAGCAGAAGCAGGTGGAGTCTTTCTCACGTCATATCACTCTGTCCTCTTCTGACTCCCTTTGGCAGTTTAAAGGACGCTTATCATTACATTGGGTCCACTCAGATAATCCAGAGTAATGTTATTTTCAGATCAACTGATTAGCAACCTTAATCTCATCTGCAATTTTAACTCCCCTTTGCTATGTAAAGTAGTATATCCACAGATTCCAGGGATTAGAATGTGGACCACGTGTGTGTGTGTGTGTGTGTGTGTGTGTGTGTATGTATGGGTGTGTGTATCTGTGTGTGTGTGTGTGTATCTCTGTGTGTGTGTATC
>NW_022436946.1:17856126-17981006 GCF_009761245.1 Sapajus apella | reverse complement strand
GTGTGTGTATCTGTGTGTGTGTGTGTGTATCTCTGTGTGTGTGTATCTGTGTGTGTGTGTGTGTGTGTGTGTGTGTGTGTGTATAGAGGGGAAGAGTGGTCATTACTCTGCTCACCACGCCATCCTTAACCAGCCAGCACTTGACCATCAGAAACTGATCAGAGATGTGTAAATGAGTCCAGCTCTGACCAGAATTCCTCAGCTGAGCCCAGCCCCAATTGCTGGTCTCTGAAGTGTTGAATGAAATAAAGTTGGTTAAGTACCTAAATAAAGATAAGGTGGCATGACATAAAAAAAGGGAAAACTAATTCAGTTTTGAAAAGACCCCCAAAATGCAAACTGACTCTATGTAAAATATTATACCATCAAATTTCTCAAACAATCCTGATAATTTTAGGCCCTCCATTTTTATTTAACTATTTTATTAATATTTTTTGTTCTTCTTAAAAAATGTAATGGTAAGGCCAGGCGCGGTGGCTCACACCTGTAATCCCAGCACTTTGGGAGGCCAAGGCAGGTGGATCACGAGGTCAAGAGATTGAGACCATCCTGGTCAACACGGTGAAACCCCGTCTCTACTAAAAATACAAAAAATCAGCTGGGCATGGTGGTGCATGCCTGTAATCCCAGCTACTCAGGAGGCTGAGGCAGGAGAATTGCCTGAACCCAGGAGGCGGAGGTTGCGGTGAGCCGAGATCGCGCCATTGCACTCCAGCCTGGGTAACAAGAGTGAAACTCCGTCTCAAAAAAAAAAAAAAATGTAATGGTGATCTTGTTGGAACAAACTGTTTCTCTACTGAGTTATTTGCGGTATAGAAAGTCACAGCGTAGATTTCCACACCAACATTCTCGACTCTGCTGTGAGATGACCTCTATCAATAAAAGTGGGGGCTTAATCTTCAAGTCCTTGACCTTTGGAATAATAATGACTTGTGGCCTAGGCTAAATTTCTATTAGTGAATAGACAATATTTTTAAGCAACCTCTCAAGCTGTTAAATTATACTTTTAATTCTCTATTAAGTGGATTCAACATGTAAAATGTTGCCTATAGTTTGCCTCCAGTGGCATATATCCCATAGTCAACTTTTGGAGGATTCAACGTTTTGTTGAATCCTTCAGGGGAAGGCCTGGATATGCCTCACATGTAAATTCTCTGTTTCAGCTGTGAAACAGAAAGAAAGAAGAGTCAAAGTAGCTTTCTGTTAGACACAACATTTTAGCCTCCTGGGCAAAACCTCAGAGAAATCTGGACTCCTAAAAAAAAAAAAAAAAAAAAGTTTTGCATGGAAAATATGAACCAAGCAGAATAATTTCTAATTGAGACACATGAAGTTTTTAACCTTGCAATGTTTTTAACTTGTGATGTTTCACCTATGATCCCAAGATTTCCATTTCAAGAATTTACTAGCATAATATGAAAGAGCAGTGGGTCATAATTATCAATTTGGTGGCAGAGTCTCATAAAACAAAGGCCATCTGCCTACTAATAACCTCATGCTATAAAAGGTGTGTGTGTGTGTGTGTGTGTGTGTGTGTGTGTGTGTGTGTGTGTAGTAAGGAGTTCTTTATTGCCAGCAAAATTTATTACTAAAGATCCTGAAACTGGTAATTAATAAACAAAGGTAATTACTTGGCAGCCTAACAAGATTCACACATTCAAAACTCTTGGAAATTTAAGGCGCCTGCTAATGGTTTCCAGTGTAACAGTAGATCAGGGAAATAGATTTAAGAGTAAATAACTTGCATCATTGAAATTTCTTGTTTTGCTTTTTCTTTTTTCTTATAATTTTTTTTAACTTTGTCACCATGAAGTCTCCTGTCTGAGACGGGTATAAAAGAATTTACTGTGGGTTTTTTTTCCCCCCACAGAAAGCAGAATGGATCTGGAGTGGCCTATGAAATCTGGCGAATCTTCACCAATACTCTATTTCCATTTCTTGGCTGGAAACAGCTACATGAAGATATGACTTTGAATTGTTTTGCAAGGCCAGGTGACCTGCAGCTGGCTCATGGTCAACTGCTAGAGCCTCACTGGAGATGTAAATACTGTTCATCTTTGCAGTTTTGTGTTACATAGCTAAAGACCACAAATATGTATGTAATGCATCAGAGAGCACCAGTTCATTGACTGTCACGTATGTGGCATATGAATACTGAATGACAATTATTTGCATAGAAAACCAATTTAATGACAGAGAAACAAATACATAGTGGTTGTGAGCTCTCAATTTTGTGTCTAAAAAATGGATTCTAATTTTTTGTGCTTTTTATTAGCTGCATCTGTTTTCCTATCAGTGCAATGTACATAAGGCCCTTGGGATGGGGTTATTGTGTAAGCTAAACAAAAAGAGGTATGCAAAACATTTGGCATGGTGTCTAGAGCAGAGTAAGACGTCAACTAGTACCTGCTATTAGTACTGATGTCAAAGGATGTGGCATACTATTGTCTGGCTCCTCTCAAAAGGAAATTAAAACCTAAGTTTGTCTCATGTGAGTATTCATCTCATATGACTGAGCCCAGAAGGCCACTAGGAAAACCAAGTGGGAAAAAAACAGTGTCTGACTTGTAGCTCCAGAGGACCAGTATTTAGGTTTGGGCTGTTCAGTTTGGTCCCTTTTAATCTGACCAACCTGGTGCTTCACCAGCATAAAACTTTCTCCCAAGGTTTTCATTTGCAGAAACAAGAAGACCCTTGAGACCAATAACTAGTTATTTATTTTTAAATGTTCTGAAATAAAAATAATAGTGTGAGGCTTTTGCTTGAGCTTTCTTTCTGAAATGACCCTTGACAGGAACTGGAAATAGTTTTTGTCAATGCAGCCATTATCTCTCTTGTGACCAAACGGGATGTGGGAGGTAGGGTGGAATTTCTGAGTTCTTTGTACATAGGAATAAAATGTCTGTCATTTAGTTAAAATAAATTATTGATTTTTAAATCAAATCAAAATATTGAGTCAAACAAGCAGGTACTATACTTGAATTTTCCCTTATTTGTAAGAACTGTTTTTCACTGTTTTATGAATAGCGGGGGAAAATAAGGGGATATAAATAAGAAAATCATGTTTTGGGCTTCATGAAACCCAGAAGGCAATTACAGGACACTCTGAAGAAAAGGTTTAAATTACCATCAATTCCCAGGAAAGTAAATGATCTACTTTCTTGCCTTATCAGGTCAGCAAGCTGACAAAATGCTTTAAAAACAACTTGAGGATACTTAGATTCCATTTCCACTGGAGGACTGTGCACAAAGCTCAAATTATTCTTCCCTTACCCCAGTGCTTTCTCCTCTTCCTGGGAACAAGGGTGTTAAGTGTCCCCAGCATCACTCAGGGATTGGGCTTGAGAAAGTCTTAGGAGCAAGACAAATGACTGGTTGCTGGAAGGGAACTAGAGAAAGCTGGGCATGAATTTAAGTGAAATAATGACAGATCGCCTTAGCAGATCAAATGTTGATTTTCTCCAGGGATTTAGAGATGATACAATTTGAGATTACTGTATTATTGCTTCTAGATCTGCAAAAGATATGTGTACATGGCCTGAGAGTAATGAAAGTAACATTCATTTCTTGTTTAAATTTCCTCCAAAGCTTTAATTGTTTCAGGAATAAATACACCCTCCTCAACATGAGAATTGGGGGTTTTCTTGCTTTGGCCCCTTCCTATTTACCCTGTCTCTTTGGTGGTCTTTCTCTCCTTTCGTGCTATATGACATCAGAAGCAGTGACATCACTGTACTACCCCAGAAATGTGCCTCTCTGTCTTTGAATCTCATTCTCCTTTTGTCCAGAATGCTTCCATCTCCCTTATCTTCTTTTATTTCCTGGGCTAACTGATAAATCATCATTTAAAACATTCTACTTAGTCCTGAATCTGGGTTGTATGTACTATCTATGTGCTCTCAAAATATCTCTTTATTTTTCTCAATCATTATGTTTATCATAGTATATTATAATAATCAGTTTGACTTTGATTTAATTGGTGCTAGGTGAGCAATGGTCAGTGGCCTATTTAAAAAAGCTCCCTGGTGATTCTGATTTACAGCTAGGATCATGACCCACTGAACTGAATTGATAGCTCCATGAAGATAGGACAATTGACTGTCTAGTTCACAGCTGCAAGTCCATTTTCTAGCTCAGTGCCAGAAACACAGCAAATGCTCAAGAAACATTTTATCTATAGATTAAATGTCTTTGTATCTCTCCAGTGTTTGTACAATGGTAAGCACAATTGTTTGTCGAGGGAGTAAATGTATAAATATGTTAAATTCTACAAAGATTTCATACATTAGTAAATTGTAGTCTTTGCTGTCACAAGGTTATAGTTGGATAGGAGTGAGGGAAATTCGAGAAACACACCAAAAATTCTGATAAAATCACTTGTGCATATCAATGATGAAAACATATTCAGTGGTTGTAATGATTTCTTACTGAGAATATCTTTCATGGTGAGGATTTTTCTTTCTTCTGAATGCAGACATTTTTGAAATAGTATGGCAATTGTTCAGTTGATTGAAGCTTTCAGCAAATTCTGTTTAAGTTCTTTGGCAAACTGCTTAAATCTTATGAGGTCATTCCAGACCATTCGCCTTTCCCTGTTATGCACTGAGGCAGGAAATGTTTTGTCCTTTTTGAAATGAGCAATTCAAGGGGCTGGTAAAGAATGCACACAGCACAACATGCTATCAGTTCCCTCCAGCTGTTTACCGTGCTCTTTTTCATCTTAACAGGGACATCAAGTTCTTTTGGATACTAGTTATGGTTTTATACATAAGACAAAATAAACACTTCCTGTAGGGCTTCAGAGGGTAACTTCACTCAAGTCTTATCTTTCACTTTTCTTCAACAAAAAGAGGAAAAAGTAAGATTTGAGAGAGGATTGCTGTTTATCAGGTTATGCTGTGGTCTGTTGGCACATTTAAAACATTTCTTTTTGGATTCTGAAAGCAGCAAAACTCCTCACCTTAACTTTCCCCATCTCATATCACTTAATTTTTCATACTGTGAGTGATCATGGCCCCCAACCAAGGTCATCTGAGAACAATTGTACCTTAGTCACTGACATTCTTAAGGTCTTGTTTAGAAGGAATTGTTTGGAGCCATTGCAGTCTGACCTGAGTCATCCCAGACTGTGCCAGGGAGGCTAAAGAATTGAACTTTCCCCAAACGAACTCTTGTTATTGTAGAGAATCTCCAGGATGAAATACACAGTTAGTGCTCAGTGCACATGCACTTTGTCTGGAATTTACCGTCTGAACAGGGACAGACCATGACCTTTTAATCAGGATAGGCTTAGATTGAATTTTTTGTGCAAAGTAAATTTCCTTTTAGTAGAATTTGCCAGAGAGGCCACCCTGTAGAAAGGTATGATGGCTTAGTAGGAAGACCATGGGCTTTGGAGTCAGGCAGACTTAAGTTTAAATCCTATTTCCGCCACGTATTTTGTGAATTCAGTAAGGTACTTAACTTCTTTGAAGCTCAGGTTTCTCATGTATAAAATATAATAACCCACTCATGATGTTGCCATAAAGATCAAAGAGTTAAGACAGATCATGTCCTTGCCTCTGAACAGCACTGAGTAGGTCCGTTTCCTTTGCTTGAAAACTTGCAAATGAATTTCACTGGCAAATCTATAGAAATATTTCTTATCTAAAATAAATATCATGTCACTGATTTTGGAAAATACACATTTTATTTAGAAATCATAGTTAAAACTATGCTATGTGCTTAAGAAAGAGAAAAAGATACAGTGTCTTCCTACCCCATTCAGATATTATAATTAAAACTAATATAGCAAAATATGTAGAGAGCAACACACATTTGAATAAGGGAGAGTGGAAGAACATATTGGAAAAGGCACTAAATCCAAAGACCTGACCCTAACCTCAACTCTAGCTGCGGGATGGAAGGCTCACTTATAAAATAAGAATAATACTTACCTTAATAGTGTTGTTCAGAAAATGAAAGGGTGGGATGTTTGTAGATCTACCTCAAAAACATAATAGCACAAAAACTGCATTTAATTTTTGAGAACAGGTTGTATTTCTTCTCCTACTTACCAAAACCAAACTATTTTAAGAGTGAGGAATGGTATACGGTTGGAGAAAGGGCATTTTTTCAAAAGCCAGGGAGAAAGATGGTGGGTTTAGTTACCATATGCTAACTGAGAACAATTTTGCATTTTCTCAGCTGCCCCTTGCAAGCCAGGCTAGACTTCATGCAGTCAGTCCAGGTATTTGCTTAGTGGAGTGATTAGGTGGGGCTAGGATATAGACCTGTCTGGAAATAAATAATCTTTCATAAACTGTGTGGCTATGGCATGCTTGTGAAAAGAACTGTAGTGTATAAAACTATGGATGGTAAGACTGAGAATTTAAACAAAATAGAAGTTTGTGGGAACAGCAATAAAAATGATGTGTATGTTTGTTTATTTAAATATCACAATTCGTATAAGGTTGTGAAGGCATCTGCTACTAAGACAAACTAAATGTACTGGTATTAAAAGTTGCTCCAATAGGTAATCTTTTCCTGACCGTCCTTAATTGTTCTGGAAAAGTTTTCCAAAAGAGATTCTTCCATGTGTTGTACGTTTTGCAAACTCATTTTAAAGATTTTAGAACTTACTGACTTGCACTTTAACTTTTTTTTTTTTTTTTTTTGCCCTTGTCATTTTTTCATTTCCTCAAATATTGGCAAAATCTTTGTGTAGCCATTCTGTATGGTTCTGGTCTTTATCCCACATCTGAAGGTAGAGCCTAACAGGTCTCCCTTTTACACTAAATGCTTCTGCTCCTTGGAGAGCGGCAGAGGGAGCAGTAATGGCCGTTGATCTCTTTCGTTTAAAAGGACTAAATTATAGAAACTATAGATCATACAACAGTAAGACTTTAAATTGCTAAAACTACATGTTCTTATCATTGTAATTTGAAGCCCACATACAGTGAGTCACTCATCTGGGTTTCACTTTGGGAGTGGGTATGGTATGTTATTGTGAATGGATAAAACATGAGCTCATCTTTAACAAGCTTTCATCTGAAGTTCTTTTTATTAAATTACCAAACAAGTTGGCCACGAGGTAGTGGTTTAGAGTTCGGGAGTAATGAGTGTAGGGAACATTTGGGGAAGTGGACTCCTGGCTGGATATGATGATTTTCAAGGGGTACCCAGTGAGACCCCCTTGTGGTGATGTGATTATGGTGAAGGGTTGACTGGAAAAAGGAGACACAGACAAAAATAATGGCAGAAGGTCACTACTTTGACCACTCTTATTTTTGCCTAGAACCAATCTTATTTAGAAATAAGATTTCAATCTTGCTGCTCTTTCTGAGGTGAAGTATTGAATAGAAAATAGTAGACTTAGCCTGCTTAATTACTGTGGCAACAGCTGACCATCTTCCTTATACCATCCTTCCTTATAGTGACTCATATGTCAATATGGGTCTTCACATATCTTAGCAAAAAACTAATAGACAGTGTAGTCCAGATCTTTATATGTAGACACTCAAGTTAGTGTATTCTTACTCACCCCTGTAGAGCTTCTGTGATTCCTGGTCAAATTCATTCTTTGCTTAAAAACAAAGCACAACATACTAGATGAGAGATGAGAGCAAAGGCCCATGGTTGCTTTGACACGGGAAAATTACTTAACACTTGGTTTTGGGGAGTGGGAGGCAGAGATGAAATCAGAGCTTATTGAGATGTCAAACCTGAGGTGGACCTTGATGGAAAGGTGAGATTTATGACTAATCTAGTTGTAGGGAACAGAATGGGTAAGGGTATTGAAGGGAAGTCACATGTGCAAGTTACAAAAGTGCTGTGGTGTGGGGTGGTAGGATTGCCAAGATGGAAGGCAACTGATTGATGGTAGCTGCTGTCATGCGGAATATTTCTTTCTAAATTTAGGATGTAAATTGGGCTAGATCATCATATTTTAGTTAGAATATTTTAAGTGTTATCTATACATGTTATTTATAGATGATCTAGAAAAGAATGATGAAAAAATTAATTTAAAAAACACTCAATATTCCTATGCAAATTGTTGTTCCTTTATCTTAAACCTCTTTTGTTTTGGGAAGTATATTCTTTTCTATATTAGCTAATCCTACTGTAGAAGTATTTTACTGGATATTTTTCCAGATCCACATAATATTCAATTTCATATTACTATTATGATTTAAATTTATAAATACATATTTTTAAAGAGCAGAATCATAGAATCAAAAGAACACCATATTTGAACAAGGATTTGTGAATTTTTTAGCTTTTATTTGTCAAATTCCATATTCATAATTGGAAAAGGAATATTTGTCAGATCAAATTATAGAGAGGAATAAAAAAACCCAACCCAATTACATCTTCAAATTTCAGCAACTCATCTCTGAGCTGCTCTCTCTAAGTCTCTTCTGTGAGGCATCGGGGCACCGGAGGGATGTTTGTTCACTCCCAGGGCTACCTGGGTAGCTGCTCAGTAACGATGTGCCTGTTTCTACAGTTAGATGATTTAGAACACATATAGAATTACCTGTTTCAGACTCATATTGAGTTTTCTTCTTTCTTTTTTGTACAGCCTTGGTTACGAACTAGGATAAAAATGGTCTACTTAAATACAGAAGCAAGTAAGACTGGAAGGTGGTATTTTTACAATGCTTTTCCAAGAAAACTATAATGAGTGGAACATGAGGCTTAAAAAGTTATTTCAGCATCAGTGAAATCTCATTGCAGACTTCAGAAGAGATCCAAATACCAATCATGTTTAGTTCCCACTTGATGATCCCTCATAGTGGCCCATCCTAACACAGTTTCAAATCAGGCATCTTCAGTCCTGTGGGTTATCTGATCCAAAGTGTATATGCGTTGTATTCTTTGTGAGTAATCTGTGTAAATGTAAGGGAACCCTAGACTGATTTGTATCTGCTACCAGGCATGATTCTGGGTGCTTAAGGAAATGCATCTATACAATGCCTGTCACCAAGACGAAGACCCTCAACATTTTGTTGTGGTTTAATTAGTGCAGACTGATTTTAATTCAGTCCAGGGATATTCCAAACACAGCATAAGTAGAAGGTAAAATTGAGATCTAAATATCCATGTATTAAATTCAAGGTTGAATAGAGAAAGACTCGTATCCTTGCTTCCTAAGTTCTCTTTGAAGTTCTCAAAGCATTCAGAACTTTGAATGTTCCATATGATTACTCCTCTCCATACATAAATATCCAATAGTTCATTAATAGGTAAAGGATGAAAGGACTTAGAAATGAGATTAGCAAGAGAAGATATATGAGACCTAGGGTCTGTGAGCTATGTTTTCAATTTTCTCCCTTCAGAGTATTTTAAAAATGAAGATGGAATAATTTTATTCGTACATTGTGCTTGATGTAAGGATGACCTGAGCCACAGACAGAAAACATTTGGGGTGAATTTACAGAAGGCTTCTTGTAAAAATCAAAATCTTGTTGTTAGTAATGTCTAATAATAAGTGATTATGACAGCAGATATTTAATGACCTATTTATAAAATAAACTATTTTGTTTCTTAATATTATTTATGTTACTTGTGGGAGCCAGTTTATCAGATATTGCCCACAGATCCAAGTGAAATCAAATGGAAGGCTAAGAGAAAAAAATATACCTAAAATTCACTGTTTAGCTGTTTTACTTTTCAAGAACTCTAGAGATCCTTCAGAGAAAACTGGAGATAATGTAAAAGAAAAATTTAATACTGGTGCTTCCATCTATTGATATGGACAATGATTTGAAAGTTGACCAACATTGATGCTTTATTCTATCTCATACATGCCTTTGGACAACCCCGGTGATTTTTTAAATTTTATTTTTTATTCCAATTTTAATTTTGTAGAGATGAGGTCTTATTGTATTGCTCAGGTTGGTCATGAACTCCTGGCTTCAAGTAATCCTCTGGCCTTGGCCTCCCAAAGTGCTGGGATTGCGTGAATAAGCCACCAATTCCAGCACCCAGTGATTTTTTAAAGACTATATTGTATGTAGGTTTTGCAACATGAACCAAATGCTTTTCATCTTCCCTAAGATTAATCATATTAAAATGTACTTTTCTAGATCCTTAAAAAACAAACATTATTTGGGGGCTTATGTAGTAGGCACTTGTTAGACATTAAAAATACAAAAATAAGTAGGTGTTGTCACTGCTGTCATTCAATGAATAGTATATCCAATTGGCATCAATATGACTTTTCATATAAACAATCAGATACAGCCAAAGAAATGACTTGGAACTGCTAAGAATTATATATAGTCTTGCAAAACAGAAAAACTAACCAAAAGTATAAAGAATGAAGGAAACAATAGAGATAGGAACAGAAAATAATAAAAGAGTAGAACACTCAATTTAGAAGAACAACAACACCGCAAAAAGGTAAGTTCATTGAAAAGGCTACTGCTTCCTTAGTTTCCACCCCTCTCCTACCAGGGCAGGTTTTTGAACCCTTTCCAAGGGTGGGAAGTCCAAATAGAGTCCCAGTCTTGATGAACTTTTGAGGCAGAGATTAGAGATTCAGGCTGCCTGAAGCAGCTGGAATTATAAAGTAGGGTACCAGAGAAGAGGAAGCTGCATGAAGGGTGGACACTAAAACTCTGTGTTTGGATTCACCATGCACTTTGGTTTGGGATTAGCTTGGCTTGTGTAGGACAAGATTCCATGAGACCTCCCTGGGATTTCCTTCTACAGGGCTAGACAGTGATGGCAGAGGGTTGTTAGAGTTTTGGTCCAATCAGAGAGCAAATAAAAGATATATACCTATATATCGATTGTATGTTATGTCCATATACCTAGAAAATAGTTCACTTTCTCTAAAAAAGTGATATAAAATATTTTGTCTACATGAATGTGTGGATGTTCCCCAGGTCTTGCTGGAGTGATTCCTAGAAATAGAATTCTCCATGACTTATTCAGTCCTGCAGTTATGAAATTAATATTAATCTGTAAAGCAATGGATGAGAACTTGGCAGAGGCCACCTGATCTTAAAATGTAATAATCTTAATCTAGTACTAAGTCAAAGTAGAGAACGATTGAATTGGATTTAACAGTTCCTCAAAACTGATTTTTAAAAATAAACTTTCAGTTTTAGTTTTTAAGAATTAGAATTTCAAAAGAAATTCCTTCATCCTACTTTTGCATTAAATATCGTATTCTTTGCTGTGCACAAAATCTTTTGGTATAGACTTAAAAACATTGAAAAGACAAGAATTGAGAACAAAAGGAAATTAAAGTTTTCAGGAATAATATTGAGTTTAGATACAAACCAACAATATTCCTGAGTTGAAAGGTTTCACCTCAAATATCTTCAAATTTTGGAAAATAAAAAAAAATCATCATTTGTTTTATTTAGAATGATGTTACTTTTAGTTATGTTTTATGTGTTATTAATACAATGCAAAGTATAGGTGTAAGACAAGTCCAGTCTTGAATCATTAGTAGGGGAACAAAAACATGAAGACCTCCTAGTATAAAATTGACTCTGACCCGTGGCTATGTGTACTTCACAGCTGTTTGGCCTTTTCAAAAGTCCTGCTATCTTTGTAATGCACAGTTTTAGCTTTCTGTGTTGCATTGTGTGTATCTATGGTTATTCATGCTGAACAGAGAACAGTTTCTAGATATTTATTTCTAGCATCTAAGCAACTTTACTGGTACTGTTTTTTTCTGTTTCTGTTAGCTCAGATGTTTGCAAGCCTATTTGCATAAAACAAGGAAAAAGGCTCATGCAGAGTGGCTTTCCATATTGAGTAGAGATATTACACAGACATTCACAATTATTGATTACGTTTAAAAGTCCTTATAATGACTATAGTCTATAGAGTTGGGATGTGTATGGGAACCAAGAATACATGGTTTTGCCTTTCATGGGTTGGTCACTTTCCTAATGAACTTGCCTTTTTATTTTGCCAGGTATTGGTCTTGTCAGCTATAGTATATCAAGGTCTTCCAAACTTCACACGCCTAATAAAAGGGATCCATATATTAGACTTTCTTAGTTATGGTTGTGTTAGTTTCCTTTATATTTTATTCATCTTTTTCATGTCTAGCAATGAAATTTGTTTCCCATAAGTCACTTAAAAGCATACCATATAATAGTTGCCACCTACATCACTAAAGATTTGTATATCAATAATTTGAATTTACCTGTGAAATGTAGACAAATATTCTTCACTAAAAGTTTGTTCTAGGTAGAAAAAAATGACGTTGAAAGTATATGGTAGCTTGTTTCTTGTGTGATTTTTTGCAATTTTTTATTTTGAGCTCATCTTCAGAACTTAATCTGTGATAATTTTGTGACACCTGATCTGGGAGTGTATATTCCTCCAGGTAGGAGATTGTTTGCTTCAGACAAGCATCCTGAGACATTATTTATTTAGTAATAATTTAATTCCTTACCTTTGGCTTTCTCAGACCACACAGGTCATTTGAAGTTTTATCTTAAGGCCTGTAGTCTTGAATATCTTTCCCCCAAATTCAGATAAAGACTAAAACGTTTTCGTGATACTTCTCTTTTCTAAGAGATACATATTTTCTAGATGCCCTCTCCTGCCGCCTATCCTGGAGGGTTCAATTTTATCCACAAGATCTACATTTTAACTCACCACCTTACAAGTATCTAAGTCCAAACTCCATTCTCTAGGTTCCAGGGATCAGAAAATGCCCTCATGGCAGATTTAATTTCAACCCTCATTTATCCCTCTGTTAACTGCTTCCTTCTTGGACTCTGGAGATTTAATTTCCTTTTTACTTTCTTTTTCAGCAATACTCTTTCATTTGGAAACTGTTTACTTAAATATAATTCAAATAGAGAAAAAGTGTAAAAAATATAAACATATTTTCTGCACATCATCGTATTTATTTATGAGATTTAGCCAAGGTTTTGTGCTCAGTAATAGTTTGGTTTTTTCTTTGTATTTTATGAATATACTGTAATTTATTTATGCATTTTATTTGTTGATGGACAACTGTGTTATTTCTAATTTGGAGCTTTCACAAATAATGTGAACATTTCCATTATATCTCTTTGTGAATCTGTGTATTCATTTCCATCTGTTATATAGCTACTGGAAATGCTAGAGTATAAATATAATCTATGGCAGTTTTCCAGAGTAGTTGTCTTAATTTAAATTCCCATCAACAATGTGGGAAAGCTGCAGTTGTTCCACATCCTTATCAAGAAGGATTTTTTTTCCATTGTGTTTGCTTGTTTGTTTTACTATTAGCCATTCTGATGAGTAAGCAGTGGCAACTTACTGTTTAATTGCCATCTTCCTATTGGTTAATTATTTGATTCCTTTATGTTTATTGCCCATTTGACTATCCCCTTTAGCGGAGGATATAATCAGTCTATTGAGAAAAATTGTTTGAGTTATCTTTTCATTTTATAGGAATTATTTTTCTATTCTGGACATGATGTCTTCATCAAAAATTGCCAGTATGTTTTCTCATTCTGTGACTTTTCACTCTTTGAATGGTACATTGATAAATGAAGTTTAATTTTAAAGAAGTTTGATTTTTTTTTTTTTTTTTTTTTTTTTTTGAGGCGGAGTTTCACTCTTGTTACCCAGGCTGGAGTGCAATGGCGCGATCTCGGCTCACCGCAACCTCCGCCTCCTGGGTTCAGGCAATTCTCCTGCCTCAGCCTCCTGAGTAGCTGGGATTACAGGCATGCACCACCATGCCCAGCTAATGTTTTGTATTTTTAGTAGAGACGGGGTTTCACCATGTTGACCAGGATGGTCTCGATCTCTTGACCTCGTGATCCACCCACCTCGGCCTCCCAAAGTGCTGGGATTACAGGCTTGAGCCACCGTGCCCGGCAAGAAGTTTGATTTTTTAAATTGTTTTCCTTCATTGTGACTACTTGTTTTGTCCTGTTTAAGAATTCTGTCCCTTCCCAATTTATGAAGATATTCTTTCATGTCTTCTTCTTGAATGTTACTGCTTCGCCTTTTGGATTTATACATTACAGTTCACATGGAATTGATTTTTATGTACTGTAGTAAATCAGGAGATCATACATTTGTCCTACTTGTTTCAATGTTCTCTCTTCTGTTCCATTGTTTCTGCATCAATACCGTACTGTCTTATTTACTGTAAATCTTGAAATCTGGCATTTTGAGTTTTCCAATTTTGTTATTCTTTAAGAATTGTTTATTCTTGGCCCTTTGTGGTTTCATGTAAGTTAAATACCAGATTTTCACTTTGGGCTTGTGAACTCCAAATATCTGAGACAGGTCTCAGTTAATTTAGAAAGTTATATTTTGCCAGTGTTGAGGACGTTGAGGACGTGTGCCCATGACACAGCCTCAGGAGGTCCTGACGACATGTGCCCAGGGTGGTCAGGGCACAGCTTGGTTTTGTACATTTTAAGGAGACGTGAGACATCAATCAGTATATGTAAGATATACGTTGGTTCCGATCAGAAAGGCGGGACAACTTGAAGCAGGGAGGGGCTTCCAGGTCACAGGTAAGTGAGAGACAAATGGTTGCATTCTTTTGAGTTTCTGATTAGCCTTTCCAAAAGAGGCATTCAGACATGCATCTATCTCAGTGAGCAGAGGGATGACTTTGAATAAAATGGGAGGCAGGTTTGCCTTAAGCAGCTCCTAGCTTGACTTTTCCCTTTAGCTTAGTGATTTTGAGGCCCCAAGACTTATTTTCCTTTTACAGGTCAAAATTATTTATTAAGATTTTATTGAATTTGCAAATTAATTTAAAGATATTGAAACTTCTGCAGTATCGATTCTTCCAATCCAAAAGAATTTATTGAAATCTGTTAAATTTCTCCCAGAAATGTTTTGTAGTATTGTATAGAGGTCTTATACGTGTTTTTTAGATTTGTTGTTAAATGCAGTGAGTTTTAAGTCTCTCTTCAGAGGATCATTGTGTCAGTATGTTCAGTTTCCCTGTTCTTCATTCTGCATTTTAAAGTTTGATTTCGTCATTTCCTTGCCCCTAGTTTGAGCAAACAACCTTCCTGCCATCTCTAATCAGTAGTTCACATCTGTTCCCCTGGTTACCTGTACCTATTCTTCTCACTGAACCTGAATGTCCTTCTCCCACATCCTCTTCTTAACCCACATAGTCAGAGTCCTGACTCATCCTAGTCACCTGCTCCATCCTGAGTCACCCCTGGTCACCTGCTCTGACCCGCGTCACTTTTAGTCACCTGTTCCATAATCATCTTTCCTGCTGAAACTGCTCACCTCACCACTCTGGCTCATACCCCAGCTCTCTTTAAAACAGCCAATCAGAATTAGCTTACACTGTGCTGTCCAACCCTACCCAATAGGGGAAGACACAGCAGTAGGGGCTACCTGCATCAGGGATAAGAACCCTTTCCTCTCCCTTGTTCAGGAATCCTCTTGCCATTGCTCCATCCATGAGACACACCCTTCTATAGAAGTAAATTGCCTTGCTGAGAAAACATTTATTCAAGTGCTATTTCTTTTGCAGCACCAAAAGTTTATTTCTAACATTTATTCTTGTGTATTTAATTTTACTTCTTGTAAATGTTATCTTTTTAAAATTATGTTTTTGACTGGTTTTGCTAGCATATGTAAACACAAATGATTTTTATATCCTGCAACTTTGTGAAATCCACTTACTAATTGTATAATTTAATCTGTAAATGTTTGGATTTTTTACATTCACAATTATGCTTTCTAGTTCTTATGTGTTTTATTCTGTTTCTTTTCATTAATAAGGTAGTGAGGATAGTTATTTTTAGAAAACTTCTCTGTTTTTTTTCAAAATCTGGGGTAAGCTTTCAATATTTCACAAGTAAGCATTATGTTTGCTCTAGGTTTTTTCCTAGACATCTATTTTCAGTTTAAGGAAGTCCTCATTTATTGCTAGTTTGCTTAGAGTTTTTATAATGGATTGTTGTTACATGTTGTTAAAACTTCTGCTCATTTGTTTTGTCTGTTGTACCTTTACTGTTCTTTATAGCCAAAAGGTAAAACTTCAGTCTTGTGCTGGAGTAAAGTGGGGCAGTCATCTGTCTTGTCAACATGGGGCTGGTGTAAGTATCTAACTATTTCCTTTAAAGACCTGTATCTAATCTTCCTGTTTATAGTTCCTCATGCCCCATATCCATGCAACTGTTTTTTGTTTGTTTGTTTGTTTGTTTTTTTGAGACAGGGTTTGGCTCTATTGCCCAGGCTGAGGTGCAGTGGCTTTACCTTGGCTCACCACAACCTTGACCTCCTGGGCTCAAGCCATTCTCCCAATTCAGCATCCAGAGTAGCTGGGACTAGAGGTGTGTGCTACCATGCCCAACTAGTTTCTATATTTTTTGTAGAGATGGGGTTTCTCCATGTTGCTTAGGCTGGTCTGGAATTCTCAGGCTCCAGTGATCTGCACTTGCCTTGGCCTCCCAAGGTGCTGGTATTATAGAAGCTGCTGCACCAGGGCACCAGGTCCCCACCCCCATGAATTTCTTGTTCTGCCATTTCTGGGTACTTGATGCTTTTTTTTTTTTAAGACGGAGTTTTGCTCTTTCTCCAGGCTGCAGTGCAGTGGTACGATCTCGGCTCACTACAACATCCAACTCCCTGGTTCAAGTGATTCTCCTGCCTCAGCCTCCCAAGTAGCTGGGATTTCAGGCATGTTCCACCATACCCAGCTAATTTTTTGTATTTTTAGTAGAGACGGGATTTCACCATGTTGGCCAGGGTGGTCTTGATCTCTTGACCTTGTGATCTGCCCACCTGTACCTCCCAAAGTGCTGGGATAACAGGCATGAGCCACCGCACCCAGCCAAGCTTTTAACTCTTTGTAGTTTTGAGGGTCCATGTCATGAATCAGCTCTTTCCTTTTTGGCTTTCTCATTCCTCTCCTCCTTTACCCCAGCTCTGTTGACAATTAGTATTTAATTTCTATAACTTGCCATATTATTTACCATTATTCCTTCTGCTTTCCATCCTCCAAAATTTTTATTCATTCATTTGACAAATGTTTTTGAGTTAGGATTGACAGATTTAGCAACTAAAATTACATGACAGCAATTAAATTTGAATTCCAGATAAACAACAAATAGATTTTTTTGAAGTACAAGTATGGTCCAAATATTGCATAGGACATACTTATACTAAAAATTTATCCATGCTTTATTTGAAATTCAAAGTTAATCAGGCTTCCTGTATTTTATCTGACAACCTTATTATGAGTATCTGTTGGATTAGCTATTGGTGCAGGTATAGGTACTACAGTGGAGATAAAAATTGTTCAACAATCCTTGCTGTCAGGAGCTTACATTTTACTGGGTAAGATATTACACATTATAGATAAATCATATAGTATGTTGAAGAGTGATAAATGCTACAGAAAAGAAATGAAGTGGAATATTTCTTTAGATGTGTTAGAAAGAATGTCAAAGTGAGAGTGAAATTCCAGCAGAAGCTTTAGTTGAATAAGTTTGTGGGGGAAGTGTTTTCTAGGCAGAAGGAGCAGCATGTGTAACCAGAGGTAGGAATGCAGCTAGTGTGCTAATGGCAGGAGTGCAATTAGTGGCCCCAGTGGATTAGCAAGGGCAAAAGTGGTAATCTGAGGTCAGGATAGGAACAGGAATCCAGACAAGGTAGAGAACATTGTGGGCTGATGTGAAAATTAGGTTTCTTTGAATGAGGCACAAGGGTAGTATTTAAACATGACTGATATTGTTAAAAAACAAAACTGCACATGTGCCCCTGTACTTGAAATAACAGTTTTAAAAAAGTTGTAAAACCTATAATTTATATTTGTATAAACTCAGCTTCAACAACATGGAGCAATGAAAATTTATTCTTATATCTCCTTTAAGTAAAACTTTTTTCATTTTATTTTTATTTGTCACCATTTGGTTATCCATATTAAATAAATATATATTGCTCAACAGTGTATTTTAGAATTCTAATAAGCATTAATTATTATTATTTTTTTTAAACAGAGTCTCACTGTGTTGCCCAGGCTGGAGTATAGTGGTACAATCTTGGCTCACTGCAACCCTCGCCTCTTGGGTTCAACTGATTCTCCTGCGTCAGCCACCTGAGTAGCTGGGATTACAGGTGTGGGCCACCATGCCCAGCTATTTTGTACTTTTAGTAGAGACGGGGTTTCACCATGTTGACCAGGCTGGTCTCAAACTCCTGACCTCAAGAGATCTACCCGCCTCAGCCTCCCAAAGTGCTGGGATTACAGACATGAACCACCGTGCCCAGCCAAGCATTTTTTCTTTTAAAGAAACACAACATTGTTATAAGAAGCCATCTGGCAGCTATGCTGAGAATGGATAGTAGTGGATCCTTGGAGGCCAAGGAAGAGATTGCTGCAATAGTCTAAGGAAGAGATGATGGTGGTCATGATTACTGATATAGTGGAAGTGATAGTAGTGGAAGTGGTGAAAACTGGCTCAATTTTGAATCAAATGGGGGTGAACATAAGTATTACAGAGAGAGAACAGTCATAGATAATGACAAGGCTTTTGATCTTGAGAAATCAGAAGGATGTTTCCGTTCTACACTCTGTCTCATCTGTTTGAATCCCCCTTGTTTTTATTCTCATTGCTTTATGCTTTTTCATATTCCCTCAAGGATAGTATAGTGTGGGGCTTTCAGTTGGGGCAATAATAAACCTGTGTCTTCAACTCAACATGTTTATCTAGAAATCCAGAGTAGTTTCTCTGGATAAATTAATAATTTTGATTTACAGAGAAGAAACACCTTTGGAATTTCACCATAATGTGATACTTTATTTTTACAAAGTTGATGGAAAACAAATGTCCATGACCAAACTAATGTGGCTCATGTCCATGTAACACATGTGATTCAATTAGAATTTCCTTGTTGTATTTGATTTCTATAGAGAGAGATTATTTTTTATTCCTGTCACTGCCAACATGATATCTATAAATTAACTTCTATATAATTAAACCAGTCCATTTGGTCATTTTGGGATGGCTGATAGCCATCATCCAAGAACCTTCATGTGCCCAAAAAGAGATATTGCGTCCCCTACCTAAGTCTACAAGAAATTAGACAACATCTAATGAATTGGAACAGATATTTAAAGTTTCTCATTGAGAAGTACAATAAAGTTCATTAAAAGAACTGGATGAATGCATAAATTATTAAAATCAGTATTTTGTTAACTAGCATTTTTCCTGTTTGAGTATGGCAAGCCAGAATTTTCTGCTATTGTTGGCTACCCACTCTTGTTTTGTTTTGTTTTGTTTTTTTTGTCTGTTTTATAGAAGAATGTCAAACCTTAACTGGATTTGTTTACTTCTTTTAGGTATTTCCCATATCTTCCTGTCTTTTCCATGGCCAAAAATGATCAACTAAAAAACATTAAAGAAAAAATAAATTACTATATTATTAAAAATACATACTGTAAAATTTTCTTTTTACGAAAACGTGACAACTTCAATAAGAGTAACTTGGACGACTTGAGACATTGAGAATCAATATGATGGCTTTACATTGAGAATCACATATACCCTCTGAATAAATTTTAAAAGCGAAATTCTGCAAATGAAAAATATATTCAATCACATTTTAATTATTTTCAAATTTTTGATATGTGTGGAAATTATCAGAGAGCCAGAATATTTAAGATTTATTCTTCCTGTTTTTGTCTTATATCACAACTGTGTGTTAAATCATTTGTATGACCTATTTCATTGGCAGTATGCTAAATAAAATTCTGTTTATATCTCCTGTTTTTATATCTCCTATTTGCTTCTCAAATTGAAGCAACTGAATCCTCAAGAATTCATGCCAGGTAAACAAGGTGGAACTTCCTGGAGAATTCATCTTATGAGAATTTTTTGTGAACATTCTCTATATTTAAGCTAATATACTTTGGTATAGAACACAAAATGTGCACAAAGGAGACATAAAATAAATTTCCACCTGCCACAGAGCCCTTTGGGCTGTACCTCAACCCAAGACCCTAGGTGTGCCATTTTCTATTAGGTCACGTTGTTATAAATATTTAAGAAGCTCTTGCTGGTAGTTCACAAGCAAAGTTCCTGTGGTGCCAGCCCATTCTGCGGATTCCCAGGGTTAGATGCTGATGATATCATATTTCATGGCTCTTGTAAAAAATGCCAAATATTTTAGAATAGCCTGCAGAGCACAATGTAAATGTGCAATTATCCTAAATTTCTCAGTCTTCCTTTTTACCAGAATATGCCTACTGTTGCTTCAAGTAAATCAATTAAATGACTTTGGATGATGTTTTCAGTCCTATCCAAAACCAATATTAACTCATATGAATTTAGAGCTTTCTATTCATGAAGAGCCCCCTCTATGTTGTGGCTTTTAAGCATTGCAGCACCCCTCTGAGTAAGGTACCATTCTCATCCTCTTTTGTAGATGAGAACCTGAGTACAAATTGGTCAAATTATGTCCTCAAGATCACATAGCTCAAAAGAGGGATAGCCAGGATTTGAAGCCAAGTAGTCCTCCTTAGAGGTCCCACATTTATATACTACTCTATTCTTCATCTAGAAAGAATCATGAGGGGATAACATTCTTTATTAAAAGGGTAAATAAAATGTTTGTAGTCATGGCTAGCAGGGTTGATTTCTGCCACGTGACATGATTCTTACTTAACTTGTGGGACTCCAGTTGCATACTGCAGTCAGCTGACAAACAGCATTGACTTACACACACTCAGAGGTACATCCTAAACCAAACTATAAAGTTGATGAAATTTGTATTCCTTTTCATGGCCCTCACCTTCCATGTTCTTGACTTTTCTTGCTACCTTATTCCCAACTGCTTTCTAACCTTCTCCTCTTATATAAACAGAAGATAATTTGATGCCAACCTTTATAGTGTGAAAGATGGATTCCACATTAGGTTGATGCAAATGAATTTCAGTCATCTGCATTATCTCAATTGAGCATCTTCATTCAAGCCTTTGGTTTTATCCCTAAAGGAATAGATTTGAGTTCATTGGAATAATTCAAGGCTTTGATTTTATCTCTAATTGAATGATATGAGACAATTCAGTAACCACTTGGCAAGATCATTTGAGGGTGGGAGGCCCTTGAAATAACTCCATTATCTACACAAGTTACTCTATTTAATGAGACTAGTTTCTTTGCTTATTAGCTATGCTCTTTTTGTAGAAATAAGGCTAACAGTGGCCCAACAATTGCTGCAGCAACTATTTTCCAAGAGTTTCTGGGAGCAGAAGGGCACAAACCCCACTGTTACTGTCTTCCAAGACTGGGCCAGGTATCCAGGGTATTTGCATTCCCTCTAGACACTCAGCCCACCATCACCACCTGTACAGAGGCTTCCAAGTCAATCAACTCAAGCCTTCTGTGAATTCTGACATTGTGACATCATGATACCCAGAATTGAGTAGGAGCTTTTACAGAAATGTGACTCTCCTAACATCCTGGAATGCCTATGTGTTTTGTATTACTTTGATCTCTGATAAGAAGCTACTGAAAACGAAGCCTTCTTCCTTATTAAACTAGGTGCTGCAGTGGACTTTTACTTTGGCTATACTCAGTTTTTTATCTGTTTATATCTCCCACTGGCCTCATAGAAGCCAAGAACTATTTTTTCCTCTCTTTACATCCTCTGTAGATGTGTGCTAAGTAGAATACTTGGCAGAGAGACAGGGAGACAGAGTGCTCAGTAAATGTGGAATGAATTAATGAATGAATGACAGAGTGAATAAATATATTTATGTTGAATCTATATATAACTTTAAACTCATCCAAAATCAGAGGAGATTGGTTGCATTGAGGGAGGTATGACCATAGACAAACTTTAACCTCTACAGAAGTATGTGTAGAATAATTCTCCAATAAGTTTATGGAATATCATAAAGCATCCTGCAGTATTAGGCTGCAAAATTTATGCTACTAGAATAAGATGTAGGCCTCGGTAAAAATAATCCCATTTATTTACAAAAATTTAGGAATTTGGTTATAAATATTTAGAAAATTTTCCTGAACAAACCCCAGTTGTTAAAATATTTTAAGAATCCTGCAAACATTTCAAAAAGGCTTTCTTACTCATGGCCTAAGTTGTATTAAAGAAAGCACAGTGGCCCTTTATCACTTACCACGTAGGTTTATAGTCCTTTTTGGATTGTATATAACTCCCCTCTACTCTTCTAATATTCTTTCATTTTTCAACACGTGGCCTTTCTCCATATATACCAGTACCCTCAGTAATCTCCTCTTACTTACCAAGTTGGGTTCCGTATGGGCTTTGTAAATCCCAGTTTTCCCCTTTCTATAACCCCTCCCCAACCTTTCCTCAGTCCTCTGCAGTCAACTTCTACCTATGTTCAGGGCCCAGCTCAAGTCTTTCCTGCACCATAGCTAATTCCCTGACAACTCTTGACTTTCTATTTGTTCTTTTGCTGAGTCCTAGTACACATATTGTTAGTGCCACAGTTGCAGCCTTATTTCATCTCTCCTTGACCTGTTTTATTTATTTTATGTACACATGTAAACTCTTTGAGGGAAGTGATTGTGTCAAAACCTGAGTCCCCTGCAATAGTAAATAAAATGCTAAGCACATAAAAGGATATTCAGCAATATTGCTTATGAGAAAACAAGAGAGGCTTATTTTTTAGTGTTTTATAGACCTCTCATTTTCTTATTTAGTCTTCTCCAAAAATTAAAAATATTTGTCAAACTTCTTTTTATGACCTTTCATATCTCCATGCTGTGTCTTTACCAAATGATATACTAAGTTGTCTGAAAAAACATTTTGTCTTCCTGTTTGGAAACTTCCTCCACATTCTTCCCACATACATCAGCACTTCTTTTGGAAACACTCTTTGTATGGTTTTCCTTCTCAGCATGCAAAAAGCACAGTCTGTATGGTAAAGAGTTTTTACAACTTTTACATTGTGGTGTGGCTGAAACCCAGAAAACTCTATGGCCACAATGAAATAGATAAATAAGAAGTATATTGAAGATACTCCTAGTGGAGAGAGATTATTTCCCCCACTTTTCATTTAGAGCTAAAAAGCGAAATGAGTAAAGGACTGAAAGATAACCCATAAGTTTGAGCCAGCACTTTTCCAGGTATAAAAGAGAATGTGAAAATACTGACACTGTTTTTTTTAAAAGTTAAAACAAACAAACAAACAAACAACAAACCTGTAATGTACCTGTATTGGTGGCTTTTAATTAAAGTTAAGATCAAAGCTCATCCTTCCCAAATGTAAAGTGCAAGCTTTCAAGATTGTTCTCACTTTAATATAATAGGGAACTTACCAATTCTTGTCCACTTTTTACTGCCTCATACCTCTGTGCAGTTATATCCATTTTAAGTGTCTGTATATGAGGGAAAAACCATATTTTAATAGCCTTTTCTTGTAACTTGGTAATATGACTATTAGCAATGAGTTCCATTTGTTTAGAAGCTGAACTGCTTTAATACTAATCAGAAATGTCTGCCTATTATTCAGATCCCCACATGTCTTCCCACACTACACCTTCTAGCATAACTTACTGTACTTGTTATCTGTCATAAGGTACCATGTTATAGGTATTTGGTTTCTTGATTTAAAACCTAAAGATTTCCAGATTTTAAATTATCTCTGTCTAGTTTCACAAGGGAAAATGAACTAAAGGTATCTCTTTCTATTTTTCATATTAGGAAATTGTAAAGGTAGACTGACCTCAAATATGGATCCAGGCCACCTTGAAACTGTGCCTGTACATTTTCTGCTTTCTAATTATTCTGCTGTTTGAATTTCCATTGTACGTTTTAAAGACAAGTGGGTCAAGATGGCTTTTTAAAAAGAATTTCTATTCTTTAGATTTAGAATGCATAGGTACATGAGTTATTGCCTTGAGTACAGTGATTAACCACACTGTATATAATTCTCAAAATGTTTATTTTATTTGGGTATTTTGGTTGCAAATGACACAGCCTTATTGAGTAATTAATTGGCAGGGAGAAAGATGGTCTCTTAGGGCTGGATTGATGAGGGTCATGAGAAACACCCCAAATGCCATGAAACAGAAATGAGTCCACCTCAATAGAAATTATTCAAAGAATATATTGAGATTAGGGGAAAATAGTCACGTGTATATGTTTGCTATAGGAGCAGAGTCAACTTTATAAGTATCTTCATAGCCACTTTGTGTATCTGCTAGACCTTGGTGAGGCTGATAATGATTAATAACACGGATGCTCTCATTGAAAGGAGGGAGGAAAGTAAAAGCAGTTTAGAAGATTCAATTTAAAAACAACCTTGTTTAGATACTCTACGAGCTTTAAGTGAGAATTTCAAGTGCCTTGAATGAAACCTTTGTATATGCAAGTAATTAGGGTTTGATTGACATAGATCGAACTAGTAAAACAAACTTAGTATATTGTTTTTTGGAATGTTTCATGACCCCAATACTACTACTGCACTTAAGTTTCCTTGATTTTGGATAGCTTTATATTTCTGAGATCAAGAGTCAACTGAAATACTCTTAGGACACTTCAAATAATGTCCTCTTTATGATTTCAAGAAAAATGTCATTTGTTACAGATTATAGGCATAAGCTATTTTGGGCGGTGTCATTAGAATCTGATTCGTACCATAAATATGGTCCAGGCTAGAATTCAAAACTCTTTATTATATTGTTCAAAATCAAACATCACTTAACATTGTTTTTGTGTGTTTAGACATCTCTATATATCATCAGCTCTGAACAGTCAGCTCTGAGAAGTTTCTTTATTCTAACATTCTTCAAAAGATCCAGAATTACTAAAATGATATACATTCAGAAATGCACACAGTTTACAACCTCCTAATTGCAGAACTAGGGACTCAGGTCAAGAAAATAATCATACCCATGCAAAAACTGGAGGCTTCTGTCACGCACAGTTGAGTTTGAGATATGGCAATTTTGGTGAAAGGTAAGCTTTATCTGAGTTTAAAAGACATAGAAACCCTTCAGAATCATATTTTGTTACCGCAATCAAGAAATGTAAAATTTCATCAGGTGCCTTCTCCTTATCTTGTAGCAGGAATAAGAAATATTTCTACACTCAGAAATCAAAACCTCATTATCACCTCTACAAATATATGATTGCTTACTGATAATTAAACCAGGAAATTTTACAATTGTAAAATTGCCTTCCTGTATTTGTTTCTCATATGCTACATTGGTTGATACCCATTCAACAAAAATATCTGTTTAGGTAACAAAACAGATCATTTCTCACATCTACGCTTCCTTGTATGGGAGAAAAAGAACAAGTCTATTTTCTAAAACTATGTCCCTGGGATTTTTCTTTTCTTTCTTTTTTCTTTTTTTTTTTGAGACTGAGTCTCATCCTGCTGCCTAGGCTGGAGTGCAGTGGCATGATCTCGGCTCACTGAAACCTTGCCTCCCAGATTCAAGTGATTCTCATGCCTCAGCCTCCTGAGTAGCTGGGACTACAGATGTGAGCCACCATGCTGGGCTGATTTTTCAATTTTTAGTAGAGACGAGTTTCACCATGTTGGCCAGGCTGGTCTAGAACTCCTTACCTCAGGTGATCCACCCGTTTGACCTCCCAAAGAGTTGGGATTACAGGTGTGAGCCACCACACCTGACCCTGTTCCTGATATTTTTTTAATCAATGCTGTGGATTCAGATTCATGCCTTTGCTAATGTGCTTCAGCTTGCTCCATGTTGTTGGCCCTTCTAGGTGTCCTTGTGAACAGACCTTCGCATGGATGATATTTGTTCTGGGAGAAAGCAGGAAGAATACACAGATTTGGTCAAAATAATGAATGCTCCTTCATTCGTTATTTAGTACATTTGCTAAATAATGAAAGAAAGGAATTATTTAGCACATTTTTATTACTGGTGTCACTTCCTCCTCCTTTGTTTCTTTTGCCTTTTTCGCACATAAAACATCATATCATTCCTAAAGAGGAGAAACTCACAGGCTAAACATGTACGGCTTTCTCTGTGTCTGGGAGGAAAATGTTGTCATTTAAAATAAAATAGCTCTTACCAAGCAGAGCAGCTTTCCTGAGTATTTCATTCCTGGGACTGTTTGCATTCTTTCCCAGTGAGCTACAGTGATAGGCATCAGAACCTATTTATAACAGGAAAGAAGTGATATTAAACTATTCAGTGCTGTGTTAAGAATAAAACCTTCAAGTAATTGATGGAATTTCTATGTCCCTCTTCCCAGCAAGCATCCTTTACCCTTTTGTGGGAGATGTGGCTATATGTCAGGCCTGTGAGAGCCCAGTGCGGGAACAGCATGTGATGTGAAAATGGAAACCGTCGGATTGAAACCATACATGGTGAAGTGAAAAAGAGACTCTTTGTTGAACTGTTTCAGAAATATGCTGGGGTTATTTCAGTGCTGTAAGAATAAATAGAACTTCAGGCACTTTGGAGGATAATGTAAAAGTATGTGAGAGGACTCCGTGAATTTTCACAGGCAATATCTCTTGGCCAATTGTCTTCTAGCTTTCACTCTGACTTTAGAAGACATGATTGCAGTGCAATACGGTTTGTGCCCTTTGTGAGTGCACACAGACTGGCTTCTGGTTTAAAGACATGAGGGAAGCTTCTACTTAATACTGTGTTACTTAGGATTGTAAGGACAAAAAGAAACCAACAAGAAAACCATGAAACCTCAAGCACAAGAAAACATTGTAAGTTATTGGATAACTCATGATAAATGACACAAAATCATAGAATGCTTGACCTGGGTAGGAAACTAAAAATCCTCAGTTCAAGCTCTTCTTTAGCAAAGGAAGAGAACAAGACAGAAACTGAAATACCTTGCCCCATACTAGCCAATTATAACAGAATTGAAATCACTTCTCATAGCTTCCTGTCTCTGAGTGCTAGGGTGCCTTTCACTGGAAAATGCAAATCATTAGCAGAGTTACAAGTGGAAAGCATGTCACGTGGTGGTGCTGTAATGTGTCCAATCCATTGGCAGTCCCTAGACCTCTCAATTCTGTGGCCCCTGTAGCTATGCAAAAGCCACAGATAAGCCACAGTGTCTTGGCAGTGCAGGTACTCAGGCTCATCTGTTTGGGACAGCCCCAGGAAGAATAAAGTAACGGCACTTTTAGAGATAAAAATAACCATTCAAATTAAAGAGAGAGTGGTGCTGGAGCTGTGTAAAATAGACAAAGGTACAAGTTTAGGTAGTAAAGAAAGATGATTGATGGGAGGTGACAGTCTTTCCTTTGTATTACTTATTTGTCTAGCATCGAGATGTCCTCTTTTAATTACATAGGCTTTTAACACTATGAGAATTGGCCAGTTTAACAGAGAACTTTTTTTAAGTCTGGAATATGTCTTTCTAGCTGAAATCGTATATGAGAAATACAATTCTTTTCTATAAAAGTATTTGTTTAAGTTGATATTTTGAGCTTTCCTATAGAAACGAAGCCACGTCCACATGGCTGTCAACATCCCAGAACTTCAGTATGGAGGATGGTGCTTTCTATTGCTCACATCTCTTCTTCGTGCCAGGGCACACCAGAAAGAAACTTTTCTTCTAAGTCACACTGCTAAGCCATCAGACATACATTAGAAAATAATTATTAAATCAATATCAGTTTGTGTTATGAACTTGGGTCTCCGGTCTGACTATTTTTCCTAAACTCTCCTTTTTGGTAACTTGATATAACAAACAGGCTCAGAATGAAGGAGAAAGGAAAAGCTAGATCAACCCTTTGGTTTTCCTGGGTTTTATCTTAGCAGGTTTTTGAGTGGTTCAAATAAAATAATATATGTAAACGTCCTTTGGTAAACTTTAAAACACTGCAGCAATTAAAGATACAATAGTGACTTTAAACATTAACTCAAGGAAGTTTGTTCTAATTGATAGTGTTAAAACATATAAAAAGATAAATATATATCAGAAAGTTGCGATGGCTCATACTTGTAATCCCAGTGCTTTGGGAGGCAGAGGTGGGAGAATCACTTGAACCAGGAGTTCGAGACCAGCCTGGGCAGCATAGTGAGACCCCCATCTCTACCAAAAGTTAAAAAAACTAGCCAGATATGATAGTGCATGGCTGTAGTTCCAGATACTTGAGAGGCTAGGGCAGGAGGATCCCTTGAGCCTAGGTGTTCAAGGCTGCATTGAGTCATGATCACCCCACTGCACTTCAGCTTGATTGAGAGAGTGAGGCCTCATCTCTTAAAAACAATCAGAAGAAAAAAAAAAAAAAAGGAAAGTAAACTAATGTCACATGTATTACACTAGTAGGCTTTAACCTCAGTATGCATACTGATTATCTCACTTGATCTTGTCAACCTTTAAGAGGAATACTATTATTATTATTTCCATGTTAAATATGAAAGTTGAGGCTAAAAAAGATCATATAACTAATAAGTAGCATTAGTCATTTATAACTCCAGAATATATGCTTCTGACCACTAGGCTCTAATACATGAAATGGAAGTGATACATTCCACTGCACTGCAGAAACGCTTGGTAGATAACTTTATCATTCTGCTGGACATATGCTAAGCATATCAGGTTTTGTTTGGTTAGGCTTTCTTTCATTTTAGTGACAAATCTTGAAAGACAAACTATGCTATGTTCTTTATGAAGGGAGCTCAGAGCAAAATAGGCTGTCATTAGCTGGCAAACATCAGTGATTCTTGTGAAAGACTATTATCTTTGGTGATAGAAGAAGTACTAGGCTAAGGATTCGGAGCCAGGAATCTGTCATTTCCTGGCTATGAAATTTATGTAAGCAATATTACTGGAATACACAGTCTACATATCCTTTTTAGCTCCAAAATTCTATGATTCTCTTATAGAGCCCTTCATCTGAAGATCTGGCATTGCCTTTTTAAAAGGCACATGTAGGCCAGGTACAGTGCCTCACATCTGAAATCCCAGCAATTTGGGAGACCAAGGTGGTGGATCACCTGAGGTCAGGAGTTCAGAACCAGCCTGGTCAACATAGTAAAACCTTGTATCTACTAAAACATACAAAAATTAGCCGGGCATGGTGGCAGGAGCCTGTAATCCCAGCGACTCAGGAAGCTGAGAAAGGAGAATTGCTTGAACCTGGAGGCAGAGGTTGCAGTGAGCAGAGTTTGTGCCATTGCACTCCAGCCTGGGCAACAAGAATGAAACTGCATCTCAAAAAAAAAAAAAAAAAAAAACCATGTATAATTTAAATCACAGGGAAAAATGTTTTATACTTGGTTATGACGACAGCTGTCCAACTCTGTGAATATACTAAAAGCCATTGAATTGCACACTTTAAATGAGTGAGTTTTATGCTGTGTGAATTAAATCTCAATTAAACATATATGATAGCGTATATATATATGATAAAACACACACGCACCAACCTCCCATTTAAACATTGTTTCCTAGAAAAGCAGCAGCAGCCAATTGATATTAAAATGAATAAAGTGAAATATTAAAGTAAAAATATAATAATATATTATACAAAGTACTCTGATAATTGTCAGTGTGATATAAGAAAAGATTTATCTCATGAAGAAAATATATATGGTATACTTTCTGGAATAGAGCTTTGAACATCTCTCCTCCATAATTGTCTCCTAATATCAGCTTTGGTGCACCTTTCTAGCTGATGATAGCTGCACAACTCTGTGAATATACAGAAATTGTTTGTTATGTTCAGTTGCACTTACACAGGTGTTCTAACTCAAGAGCGAGGCTGTTTCAATGTCAGCCCAATTGTTCTGAATCCACAGTCTGCAATTTCTTGTCATGTTTCCATCATTCTCCTTCGCATTTTACAGATATAGAAACAGAGCAGAGAGGGATACATTATTTATCCCTGGTTACCCAGAACTTAAGTCAGGGTCTAGATCAACACATCACTACTAAATAGCACAATAATAAAAAGACACTCTTTACCTTGCAATATTTTAATTTAACACAATAGTGACTTATATAGACATGTACTCAAAATGTATCCTACATTTTTGGATTCAATTATTACTGCCTGGACCAATTGCTAGTATATATTTTTGTTTGTGGGCATAAAGTTTATTCAGCTCTCTTTTTGCCCTTATTTACAAGAGAATGTGAGAGTATAAATATAGATAATCATGACTAGAAATAAGAGTGTCAGTAGGCTCGATTTATAATACTGTATCTTCCTCTCTTCTATATACACAGAAACCCAAAAGAAGAAGCACAGAAGCACACACAAATTTTCTCCAAACATCTATATTTTTCTTACATCCTAGACATCATTCTGCTAAGAGTGTTTTAAGATTTCTCCTGCTAAAGTAAAAATTGAGTCAGAAAATTACTGATTTTTTTTTGCCAAATGAGTGTCTTATTACTGAGCCAAGAAGATAGTTTTTCTAGTACTAATGTCATGTACAATGTTGTCAGGTGTCGCATTGCCTGACTGGAGATTTTTCCCTTCACCCAGCAGCAATATCATAAAGAAGGAAGCATGTTTCTGCAAAGAAAACTAAAAGCAGTTTTGCAAATAATGATAATATAATGTGTATGTAGTATTGAATATCACTAACCAAAATTTCTGCACACATTTCATTTTTAGGACGGGAAATTTCTATTTAGTCTATGGCTTTGTATGTGACTGTCAGCCAGTTTCTTACTCAGAAGATGATGATGGCATATTTTTTTTCCATCTGGATTATTTTCTTGGGATTTCTGGCCATCCTGTTTAGACTCCTGCTGCTAGCAGGTGGGTCTCATCAGCATCCAAATGCAGGGACTGAGATGCTCTATAAATGCCTGACTAAGGAGGTTAGAGAAAGTTTCCTCTTTTACAAATACCCACAGGATACAAGACCTCAAAGACATATGCCTAGCTTTTGTAGACATTTCTGTAGAATTTTTTTTTCTTATGGGACTCTTGCCACATTTCCCTCAAGCCTTTAAAAATATGGTATTTTTTCATGTTTGAGCCTAGTTTTTTCCATTGTAGGTGAATATTATTTAAGGAGGAGTTATTTTTGGATCTGAAACTAATGAAACTGGAAAGAGTACAAACATACCTTTATCACTGGAGAGATCTTCCTATAAACCCTTTTCTCCCTTATGTTATGTATCACAGAAGAAAATGTTCATGATGTGCCAGTGTAAAGACTTGATATGGGCTGAGCTGTGTGCCTCCCAAATCCATACGTTGAAGCCCTACCCCCCCAGTGTGATGGCATTTGGAGATGGAGCTTTTGATAAATAATTAGGTTTAGATGAAGCCATGATGATGGGGCCCCCACAATGGGATTAATGCCCTTGTAAGAAGAGATGCTGGGAGCTTATGCTTGTGTGCTTGCATTCTCTCGCTTTCTTTCTCCGTCTTCTTGTATGTGAGGACATAAGGTTCAGTCTACCGTTTACAAGATAGAAACAGCTCTCACCTGAAATAGTACTGCCAGACCTTGATCTTGGACTCTCTAGTCTCTACAACTGTGAGAAAATTAATTTCTGTTTTTTAAGCCACCTATTCTATGGCAGTCTAAAATGACTAAGGGGCTTTCCATATAGCAAATATCTATGTAAATATGACTTGGTTACTTTGGGTAACAAAGAGCTTGAGTACTTTGATTATAAAGTAGCCAAGCTTTAATTATCCACTAACATAACCCACTGCACAAAATATCAAGAGGTTATAGCTGTAGAAAAATGCAGCATATTTTGTCCCAGAAAATGTTCATGTTTCTCTCTCAGGTTAAGAGACTCCATCATTAAATAGCAGGGCTCAGAGAGTTTATTGTGTTTTACTTTCTTTTACCTCCTACAGAGAGTGGTGAAATCAGAAAGACAAAGCAAGGTTAGAATACAGCCATGCAAAGAAAATATGGACCTGAAGAAAAATAAGCCGTGGACTATCTTCGGTCTCATGCTAGCAGTGGAGTGGGAAAAGGACTCAGAAGACTCTTACTGGCCATGATGAAGTACCTGTTACTAGATTTGCTTTCCTACCATAAGCAACTTTAAAACTGGATAATGGATATGACAGCTGATCTTATGCATTTCAAGCAACACAGGATTCTGATAATTAAAAGAAGGAAAGCACACGAGGTGAGCTCGGACATTCACCCTATTTTTTGGCCTGGGGATATTCTTCCTATGGTGGCACAAGAGGCACAGTCCAAGTAGAGTGGCAGTTTCACTAAATTGAAGAGGCAGAAATCAGAGTTCTGGGCTCTTGACATGGCTAAATTTGCAGAGCAGGAAACCAGAAGAGAACTGAGCCTTGTGTGTGAGAGGTGGGGGAGTGGAGAGCACAGAAATATGCATGGAGGCTCATTCTGGATTCTTAACCAGGGGCTGGGCTGTGTGTGCAAGGCCTAGTAGAGTAGCTGCCAAGAGATTGAGAGTCGAATGGAGATACCAGAGATTGCTTTGTGCTGGGAAACCCTGAAGCTCCAGTTCAGCCAGAATGGAGAGTCCTTACTGCCTTGAGAATGTAACCGAGATCTTAGAAAAGCCACACCTTTTGAGTAAGGACCACATGTTGTGGTAAGGGTCTCATTCTAAGACTAAGGATCAAACCAAAATAGACCTATGATTACAAAGACTAAAACCAAACCTAACAAGAGCAAAAAGTCCTTCTAGTAATTTAATTGCCTGCCAGAATAAAAGGCAATCTCCTTTAAATAAATGCAACTTATTCCAGCCTTCTGCAAGTTATAATTTCAACTCCACCATATTATAAACAGTTACTTGACTTCCAAAGAAACAAAAAAGTGACACATAAACAAGAAAATGCATTTGATTAAAACAAAGATGAGTTAGATATAATTCTAAACACATATAAGAATGTTAAAAAACTATTATAGATAATGTTTAAAGACAAAGATGATCTTAATGAGTGCACTAATAGGGTATCTAAGCACAAAATTGAGATCTATAAAAAAGAAACAGATGAAAATTCTAGAATTAAAAAGCACAATAAAAAATTCACTGGGTAGACTTAACAGCAGATTGGAGATGGTAGAAATTTGTCATTGAACTTGAAGACATAGCTGTAGAATTGTCCAATCTGAAGAACACTGAGAAAAAACATTTAGTAAATTCACCAAGCCTCCATGACCTGTGGAACTCTATTAAGCATCTGTCATTGGAGGGAGATGAAAGAGTGGGGCAGAAACAAGAATTAATAGTTGAAAACTTCATAAATGTGATGAAAACTATCAAATTACATATCCAAGCACCTTAGCAAATCCCATACAAGATAGATTGAAAACCTTACAGCATTATCGTCCAACTACTAGAACCAAAGATATCAAGAAAAAATATATACATTTTGAATCTTAAGTACCAGCTTTTGGGAAAGACAGTAAATTTTGCACCAGATTCACAATAAAGAAAGTGATTTTGTTATAAATCTCAGGAAGACAGAGCAAAATTAGCTCTCAAAACTCACAAATATTTCAGTCTATTTCATCATGATAAAGATTAATCAGACAGGGATTTGGAGCGGAGGTCAGTACTGATAATAGTTTGCATTTTACTATGTTATTCTTTTTACCTATATCTTTTGGGAAGCAAGTTCAGCAACAGGAGTAGGTGGCTATAGAAGGTTAGGGGATTCACTCTTTTGTTATTACCATAACTGATGGCATATTTTTCAAAAGGCTAATCTAACATTTTTAAAATTTTATTTCTTACTTCTAGGGTTTATTTAAAACAATAATTGCATCTGATTGAATCATCAAACAATTAAACATTTACTATGTGTCACGTGCTTTTTTGATCCCCCTAACATTATTAGAAATAAGCACTATAGTCACTATTTTTACGGTAGAGGACATTGAAACTTAACAGAGGTTAGGAAAACTTGCCCTAATCATGCAGCTACTTAACTAGGGATTCAAATTCTGTATTATCTAACTCTAAAACAAATGTTTTTTTTCAGTGTTATTCAAATAATTTTATAATTACCTGGATTTATAAGGGATTTTTGTTTGTTTTATTTTCTCCTGTATTTTTGGAAAGAAGCTTTAAAATTAAACATCTCTTATAGAATTGCTCAGGTAAGAGCAACTCTTGCATAGCCAAATGCTTTAATGTGCTCCATCAGCAAGGAATAGGTAAAAGACTAAGGTAAAATGCTAATTAGTCAATGCTATAAGATTAATTATTAGGACAGCATTGCTTATGTATGGCCGCAAACACAGAATAATATGTAATAAAGCTAAAATAGAAAATTCTGGTTGTCATAACTAAGGACATTTGATTTTTAATATTATATAAAATGATATAGAGATGTGCCAAAAATAATGTAACAACCATTCATGTGTTGGTCATATTTAAACAAATACTAACTTTTAAGAATATTTGCTTCAATTTTTTTTTTTTTTTTTTTTTAGACATAGTCTTGCTCTGTCGCCAGGTGCCAGGCTGGAGTGCAGTGGTGTGATCTTGGCTCACTACAACCTCTGCCTACCAGGTTCAAGCAATTCTCCTGCCTCAGCCTCCCAGGTAGCTGGGACTACAGGCACACGCCACCATGCCCAGCTAATTTTTCTTTTTTTTTTTTTGGTATTTTTAGTAGAGATGGGGTTTCACCATGTTGGCCAGGATGGTCTTGATCTCTTGACCTCGTGATCCACCCACCTTGGCCTCCCAAAGTGCTGGGATTACAGGCTTGAGCCACCGTGCCCAGCCTGCTTCAATTTTTAAAGGAAAAAATAATTACATGAATAACTCCCGTACATAAGCATTTCCCTCTGTGATACACATGAGTGCTACTCACCAATAGTTATGATTCTTTTTCTTTTAGTATAGATGGGATTGCATTTCTCTTCTCCTTGGGCTTGGGTCTAGCTTGATAAATGGCTTTATCCAATAAAATATGATAGAAGTTACATCGGTAACTTCCATGTAGAATTGCCAATACTAATATGCAATAGCCTCCAAAGCTTTCCTCCTTTGCTACTACGGTCTTGAAGGACATGTTAATGTGGAGGTGAAATGTCAAGCCATTGCATTAAGAACAGTTGCCTTTGGTAACAGACTTTCTGTTTTAAGCCAGCAATATTGTGGGGTGGTTTGTTTATCATCACAATCTAAAGTATCCTGACTACAACACCCTCTCAGCACCTCATCAACACCCTCTCACCCTTCCAAATCAGCAAAGGAAATAAAGACCACCACTGTCAAAATTCGCCTTTATTTCCTTTGCTGATTTGGAAGTATTGATTATGTTTCTTTTCATTCAGTGAACACCCACTACATTTTACTTACTTAAATATACATTTTTTTTCTAACAAAGTTTAAAGTTATTAAAAATATCTATCTATACTTCAAAATGCATAATATGCTTTGCCTATTCACACAATCCCAATTCCATATCATCCTTATTAACTATGATATGGAATTTTATCTATCATTTTTAAAGTAGAAAATACTCTTAAGCTTTTATCATCTAAACTTTTAAAGATTCGTTCTTATTCTAAAATAATAATTTAATTAAGTATAGAATTCTAATGGAAAGTTATTTAACCCTGGAACTGGAAGATATCACTCCACTTGGTTCTATAATTTATTGTTACTGATAAGAGTTGTTTTGTCTTACGAATGTTTTTCATTTATAATTAGTCTTTTTTAAAAAAATATTTTATATTTATCCTTGATGCACTGTATTTAGTTTCCTTGCAATATACTTAAATGTGAATTTATTTCTATTGATCATACATTGCATTGTACTTTTTGTATACTTTCAGTCTCAGAAGTCATGTCTTTTTTTTAATTCTAGAAAGTTTTCTATTAATAATCCTTTAATCAGTAATACTAGTTTTCATATTGACAATCCATTGATTAGTTTATGCTCTTCCCAGGTGTGTAAGTGTGCTAAATTTAGAAAGCAAGTTATTATTCTTTAAGCGTATCTCTAAATGTGAGAATAAAATATTCTCTTGGCCTGGCATGGTGGCTCCTGCCTGTAATCCTAGCACTTTGTGAGGCTGAGTCTGGAAGATGACTGGAAGCCAGGAGTTTGAGACCAACCTGGGAAAAATAGAAACATCCTATCTTTACTAAAAAATTTTTAAAAATTAGCCAGTAGCTAATTTTGGCGGCACATGGTAGCACATGCCTGCAGCCCCAGCTACTTGTGAGGCAGAGGCAGGAAGATTGCTTGAGCCCAGGAGTTTGAGGCTGCAGTGAACTCTGATCATTCCACAGTACTTCAGCCTGGGTGACAGAGCAAGACCCTGTCTTTAAGTAAGACAAAACAAAACTAAATTAAACTAAAAAATGCTCCCAAACTACCCTATTTGTGTAGGTTGTTGCAATAACGGTACTGATACATGATGCCTCTCACTATCTAAGCTCTTCTGTAGCCCTTTCCATACTCACGCTAGGCTTGGTCATGTGATTTGCTTTGTCCAATAGGATATCAGCAAATGTGACATAGGCAGAGGCTGAATATATGCTTGTGCACTGGGGACGGCCATGTTGGAACCCTGAGATCACTGTCTTACAAGGACGCATTGTCTAGCCTTCCTAACATGACCCCAGCCAACCCTCTACTAGAATGCAGCCACAGGAAATAGAAGCAGAACTAAGCCAACAATCAGAATTATGAAAAAGAATAATTTATTGTTGTGTTAAGCCACTGAGTTTTGGAGTATTTTCGTATACAACAGTAGTTAAATAATACAATGCCTGATTTTTAAATCTCTCCCTCCCAATAATATGTTTGAAATTGCATACAAATTTGTATACCTAGTTAAGATGATGGCATACAAAATAAGCTTTTCAGATTTTGCTACTTATGTTTTGTTATTCCTATAATGAAGTCATAGTATTCTGGGGTACAATTAATTGTATTTATGAACTTATATCAGACTCAAGATCTCAACTCAGGAAAAAAAACCCAACAGATTAAATATATAAATAAACAATTTTGAGGTCATGGAGAGAAATCAAGATTACATTGTTATAGGTAGAAAACTGTTCATTTGAAAATGCCAAGCCTCTGAAGAAAATAGCAGGGTGATGTTGGGAGGTGCAGTGGAAGCTACGAATAGTAATTATTGTTATGATTTTCATTCCCTAAGAAATGAAGTCCAATTTTACATGGAAAAGGCACATGGTTGCCTCTCATGTTTACGTGGAGACTTCCTGTCATAGTCCCTTGGAAGCTATGTGGCTAACTTAATGATCAAACTTCCAGTTAGTCATTTGCTGATGTTAAACCTGGCAGGGTGAATTGTACAGTTGAGAAAGTGACCACTCTCATGATGGAATTTAGGTAGAACAACTACAAAGTGATTTCCAAGTGGCCTTATGGGCATGGACAACTCCCTCCTTAAAAGCAAATTACTTCTTTATGTTTTACTGTGTGTCTATGTCTTTTGAGCTCAGAATTATTCCGACTTAAGGTTAATGAATATATATATATATATATATATATATAATATTTCTCTCTGATGCAGTGTACTGTATTTAGTTTCCTTGCAATGTATCCAAATGTGAATTTATTTCTATTGACCACACATTTTACTTTTTGTACACTTTCAATCTCAGAACACATTTTTTTTTTTTAATTCTAGAAAGTTCTCTATTAACCCTTCAATCAGTACTATCAGTTCTCATATTGACCACCCATTGATTAGTTTATGCTCTCCTCAGGTATGTAAGTGTGCTAAATTCAGAACACAAGTTATTATTTTGTAAGGGTATCTCTAAATGTGAGAACACACACACACACACACACACACACACACACATATATATACACACATTTATATATTTTTGAGACAGATTCTCACTCTGTTGCTCAGGTTGGAGTGCAGTGGGACAATCTTGGCTCACTGCAACCTTCGCCTTCCAGATTCAAGCAATTCTCGTGCCTCTGCCTCCCAAGTAGCTGGGATTATAGATGTATGCCACCACACCTAGCTAGTTTTTGTTTGTTTATTTGTTTTTGTAAATATGGGGTTTCACTATGTTGGCCAGGCTGGCCTCAAACTCCTTACCTCAAGTGACCCACCTGCCTTGACCTCCCAAAGTGCTAGGATTATAGGCATGAGCCACCTTGCTTGGCCGGCTAATGAATATATTAAGAAAATGGAATAAACTCAGTTAGGTCTGATAAAGTGGTAACCATCTTTAGTGAGTAACCTGGAACTTCCCTAAGAGCCTGGTTGGGAGGGTATAGAAGCTAAGCTAATAGTTAGGTTCACTGCAGCCAAAAGTTTCTTTATTTTTAAGGAATACCTTTATATGCAAACATAAATTAGGAAAATGATTATTTTCCTAACAAATTCAAACAAATAATGAAAGGAAAATAAAAGATTTTAGAGGAGTTGTTTGCACATTTTACATCCTTACAATCAGTCTGATAATACTTTTATTTATCCCCAGCCAACTTTTTATTTCAACAGGTAGAGATGCCTCTTGTAGTCATGATATTTCCTCTCCAGTAACTAAGACTTGAGAAATCATAAGGACACTAACAATGCACTGTAGTAAGTAACATATAAACAGTTTTTACCTTCTAGATGGACTGGGGAAGGCTTTCTAATGCAGATGATAATTCAATGCGTCTGTACAGAGTGAATAGACTTTGCGAGATAAGACATGAGAATAAAGCATTTCCAGACTAATGAAAGAGAAAGGTAATGGCACGAAAATATTGAAACCTAAGTCAGGGGAGTCATTTTAGTTGTCCTGCTTAGTTAGGATTTAGGATACATGGACACGTTGGGATAGTTATCAACTGCAATTGAAACTTTGTTCGGAGTAAGATTTTAAGGAATCTTGTCTGCCAAAGCAATCAATTTGCTTATCATTTGTGGGGGCTACCAGATATTACTAGGCAGAGAAAAGAAAAATGAGAACTGGGCATTTTTAAATTTTTCCTTTTTCCCATATCCATATATTAGGATAATACTGGTGGCTGCCATGGGAGAGGACTGCACAAAAAGAACAAGTTTAAGAGCTTCAGCAGTCATAAATGGCTTGAGAAAATTATGCTAGAGATTGAAGCAGATGGAAGAGTCTAGAAACAGTAAGTCTTCTTTTCATTGGTGTGAGTCTTGAATATAAATGGAAATCAGAGGTCTGTAATATCAGGCCAATGTGGGTAAGGCAGTAAGGTTTTGAGTCTGAGATGACGACTGGGGGCAGGCTGTAGACTTATTGTCAGTCCTGTGCAGCATTTGAGAATATAGCTGGGGATTAAAATTCCAGTTTCAAACTGAAGACAAAAGAAGTTAGCAAGACCAGATGAGGACAGAAGCCTGGGAATTGTGTCTCAAGATCTTCATTGAGAGGGCATTCCTATACAACAGCCCCCTATGGGCAGGGTTATGGCCGTTGTTGCTAAGCTGTCTTCCCTATTAGGCTGGCTTCTGTGGGGTAATTAACCGGTACAACGAACTATGGGAAGCTCTTCTGAGAAGACCACACATTAAAACAAAGTGTCCTTACTCAAGCTGGGTCATATTTGGGTATTTTATTATGGTAGCTTTGAGAAAGGATATCAAACTGACATATTCACCTATGAGTTTAGGATCAATGGAGGGAAGAGAACAGAAGGGCCACACAGAAGGGGAAGCTCAGGCACAGATGGCCAGGAGCCAGGCTCATTGTAGAGGTGAGATAATCAAAGTTGGCCGTACAAAGGCTGCCCAGGTAAGATGCTTCCAATAGCCAGGAAGCATGTGGACAGGGCAGAATTTGTTCCATTTGAAGTTAGATTATATATGAAGATACTTATAATCAAATAAATGCAGAACATATCTGGAAAGGGAAATAAAGTAAGAGTTAATAATATTTTTAACAAATTATGATTGAAATCTAAAATGTCAACATAAAACATTGTACAAGGGTTTAATACATCAATGCCACTTTAACTCATATTGTATATACTAACATTTAGACAAAGAATGTCTAAATATTAGTACAAAATAGCTACTTATGGAATGCTTGTAAAAAGGAAAAGGTTGCCTTCCAGTACACTGTATCAGAGAGCCATGATAATAGCCATAGCTTAAACAGAACAAAGCAAAACTTAAAAACCCGAAAAACTATGCATCACTACTACCACCATTCTCTAAAAATGCAAAGCTGTTGTTTATGGGGCATACTGATTCAGTTAACCTCCTTCTTGCCTTTAATTAAATACACGCCCCTGACTTAATTGAAGTGTTTTAGTTAACTTAGCATAAAAATAACAGGTTGTAGCTAGAAAGTGATTATGAAATACTGTAGAAAAAAAAAGCCTGGGAATGTGAAGAGGTTTTTAAGAAATTCAATGATGGAATAAGAAATATTAGAGCGATAAGCTGAAAGATACATAGGACTGAAGTTTTTTAAACTCTACATTTATCAAAGTATTGCGTCAATTTTATTGTGGAAGTTAAAAACTATTTCAAGAAAAAGCTCAAATTATTGTATTGCGCTGGAATTTTAGTTTATCTATTAAGATTTGCAAGGAGCAAAACAGCAGATTCCTTGTTATAATGCTGCTTGTCCTAATGAAGGGAACTTAAGGGAGGCGGAGACTTTTTCAGTATGAAAGCCAAACAGCAAGCAACTGTCTCTTCTACAGAAGTGCAACCTCACAGAGTTCTGAGATTTTTTGCCATATCACAGCTGGGACCTTGTAGGGTAAATTAGTGTGTGTTCCTCAGCATCCTAGGCAAGGTTCAGATATCCTTTCAATCATTCTCTGGGAATTCTGGCTTCTGAGAATTTGATATGAAACGGAAATTGAGTAAAATGAAGAAAAGACAGAAATTGGGATAAGACCAACCATTTTTTTCCTTAGTACAGGGTAACCATATAACTTATTTTCAAGCTTGGACAGACTCTGAAGGGGACTCCTTTAAGAATTGTGCCAAGACAATGGGTAACAACTGTCCCAGGCAAATGGAACATATACTAAGTTTAGTCATAGAGAATCTATGTCTAATATATTGTTTCTTTAATTTTTGTATACCTTAGTAGCTAAATATAACTAAGTGTAGCTAGTCTTTATAAAGTGTAAGCTTTTTATTCTTTAATACTGTGTCACTTTATGAGACTATTTGATGTCACATAGACTCTGTACCCCTGAGTTTACCTGGAATAAAAAGTCATGATTCAAAAAGTTGAAACAAACAATTGTTAACTAAATAACTCCAAAGAGCCCTAAGAAATCACACAAATATGGATTTCTACTCTGTAAGTTTAATTAGTCATAGTATAAAGTGACCTATGAAGAAGCCTCATGCCTCATGAATAATGAGCATTGAATCTGTTCATAAATAATAGATTAAACTTTAAATCAATATCCATTAGAGAAAACAGAAATACATTATGGTGAGTTTCATTCATATTTATATCTGCCCTTTTCCATATATTTTAATTAAACCAATTTAAGTCATAAATTCTTCAATTATAATTAAAGCGTAGGTCCTTTACTCAAAAACTAAAGACACTTATCTAGCATTAAAAGAGGAAGAAGGAAGTGATCACTGACAACTGGAATCAGTGGTCATATACAGACAAATATAAACCATGGTTCTCAGGGCCACTGTTTGTTTTTGTTTTGTGGGGATTTTTTGGTTTGTCTTTGGGAGGGGTGGTTTTTGCCAATATTAAAATTGTTCTCCAATGTCAGAGTCATCTTTCTAAATCTAATTGCTAATACTATGGCATCCTCTTTTTTGCTATTCTTAGTATTATAAGAATGTGAACTCAGAACCTATTAATAGAAAGCCTTCCCTTTGGAAAATGGAGCTTAGACCCAGAAGGGAGGGTGGTGCATACTGCTCTCCTCCTCTAAATAGTCTCTCCCCCAGGTTTCCCCTCCTTCTCCTCCTCCTCCTTGCTCTGCAGGACAGCCCCTCTATCTCTTCACCATTCTGACCCTGTTATATTTCTTTTTATAGAATTTTTTAAATAAAATTCTTTTATAGTTAGAGTCCTATTTCTTTTTTCCTTTTTATTTTAGGCCTAATCTATCAATTATTAACATATACAGTTTTTCTAATGTGGGAGGAACAAGATTGCTCATTCATTCAACACATTTTGATTGAGAGCCCACCATGTTCCAGATGCAAGGATCAGCAGTGAATAAAAAGAGATGAAAATCCCTGCCCTCATGAATCTTAGAGGATAAAAGAAAACCACTCTCAGGTTCATCAAAAGAGTATAATATATATAAAACAACCCTTTCTAGTACTAAGATTAACTAGCTTTATCTTCTGGTATTCATTTCATAATATATGCAGTTTTTATGTTACATAAAATGCATATGTAAATGCATAGAAAAGTTTGGGAATAACAATAATAAAATAGGTTCATTATGCATGTGTGTGTTGTATAGGTGTGTAATCATACAATACATATTTAGTAATTTGTGTTAGATATAGTAAACTGTAAGTTTCTCTTCAAAAGATCAGTATGTCAGTATGCTCAGCTCTCTTATTTTTTAATTCTCCACTTTAAAGTTTAACTTTCTTTTAGTTTCAGTAAACAACATTTTCCACCAGTTCTAATCAGTATTTCACATCTGTTCCCCCAGTCCCTTTCTCTAACATGACTCATCCTGGTCACCTGCTCTGATTACCTGCTTTGACCCCTGGTTACTTGCTCTGATCTGAGTCACCTCTGGTCACCTGCTCTGACCTGTCCCATAACCATCCTTCCAGTCAAGCTACCCACCCTGACACTCCAGCTTGTAGCCTTGCTCTCTTTAAAATAGCCAATCAGAATTAGCCTAGACTGTGCAGTCTAGCCTTAGCCAATAGGGGAATGACACAGCAGTAGGGGTGATCTCTGTCAGGAATAAGAACCCCTTCCTCTCCCTTGTCTAGGTGAGCACCTGCCATTATTCCATCTGCGAGTCATACCCTAAAATGCTTTGCTGAGGAAATTTATATTCAAGTGCTGCTTCTTTTGGGGCACCAAAAATTTACATATAACATTTGCTTTTGGCATTTAATAGATTAGTTTTTTCCTTGTTTTTGTCATCAAACAAAATATATTTCCCTATCAGCATACATAAATTTATCTCATCATTTTTATGACTACTTAGTGAAGATGTGCCTTGTACCTATTGCAGGACATTCAGGTTGCTTCCAAATGTCAGTGTTTTTGATAATGCCAGACTGTCTTGAACGTACCTTTTGCAAAGATGTCAGGATTCCTGTGGGATTGATTCTGAGTTGCTAAGTCAAAGGAGATTATTATGTTACCGTTAGACAAACATTGCCTATTCAAGGATGTGCCTCAGCATCTGGAGAAAATGCAACTCAGAGGAAAAGTATTGGATATGAAAGAAAAAACTTTGTACTGATTTATCTAGGATATGGCTGCATTCCTCCTTTACCAGAAGCAGGAGTCTCTCTTGTCACTATAACAATGGAAAATAAAGGTACAGAACATAAGAAATAATTGTGTACATTTAGGGGGTGGGATTAGAAAGAATGAAGAAACTGGGGGCAATGAAACTTTTTACTTTTCCCTTCCATAATATTTGACTTGTTTATAACAGGTAGGTTTCCATTTTATTTAAAACTAAGTAAATTTTCATAAACTATATACAAAGAAAATAATATTTTCCCTGTATTCTCCCAGTGAAAATCATAAGGCTTCATTCATCCAAGAGAAATGACAGGTTTGGGTTTTTTTTAAATAAAGTTTAATTAGCTGCTTCTGAAAACTTTAGGGTGATAGGAGAAAGATTGTCCAAGTAATCAACTTTTAAAGTCAAGAATGAAAAATAAATTTTAAAGCCCTCTCAACTTCAATCCTGATTTCTTTTCAAAGCAACAGAACAGTTACAAGTTGAGGGCAGTTATGTAAAGAGTCAAACACAAGGAGTTAGTGGAAAATCAAAATTAATTTTGTTAAGTTAATTAAGCAACTTTCTTCCCTGTATCCCATATCTCTGCTTGGTATATGTGGCTCTTTAAATTCCTACTTTACCTCCTAGCTTGATTTTTTTTTCTGTCTTAGAGGTCCAGAAGCAACTTCATAAATAATAAATAAAAATCTAAATATGATTTGTTTCATGGTAGTCAGTATGATTTAGCATTGCAAAGTTCTAGCTTGCTTTATAGTTCCTGATCCAGAAAGTTACGTAACTTTTGACTTTATTTCTGAAGATTAACTGTTTATGTGTAGTGGCTGATATAGTTGGCTGTGTCCCCACCCAAATCTCATATCTTGAATTATAGCTCCCACAATTCCCACGTGTCATGGGGGACCCAGTGGGAAGTAATTGAATCATGAGAGCGGGTAGTTCTCATTCTATGCTCATGATAGTGAATAAGCCTCATGAGATCTGATGGTTTTTTAAAGGGGAGTTACCCTGCACAAGCTCTCTCTTGCCTGCTGCCATGTAAGACATCCCTTGCTCTTCCACCATGATTGCAAGGCTTCCCCAGCCTTATGGAACTGTGAGTCCATTAAACCTCTTTTTCTTTAAAATTCCCCAGTCTCAGATATGTCTTTAACAGCAGTGGAAAAACACACTAATACAGTAGTGGAGAGAGAAAGGCAACAGAGAGAAGAAAGTCCTTTAAGGAAAGCATTTTGGACTTTCTCTGTCATGTCCCTTGAGTATAGATTATGTTGGTACGGTATCAGCTGATGTATCACAATATTTGTTGGGTGATAAGTTGGATAATAAAATGTGGATCATTTCCTTTAGTCAGGAAGATCAGGTGAAGATATCCAAATCCAGGGTTAGTCCCACACTAAACTTTTCACACAGTATATTCATATCCTAATCATTCCTAATTATTACATCCCAGTCAGGCCTGGCTTGCTCTGAACCAGGTCTTTCTTCACATTTAAAATTCACACCCACTCCCCACCGCTCAACCCACCCTTGGGATATCACCTCTCAGGAAATAGTGGCTAATCAACTTTCTAACTGAATTCACAGTGAAATGTTAGTGGCATATTTTCCTATTTGAGAGAAAATAGGCTTTTAAAAGTAAAAAAAAAAAAAAAGTTTTCTATACAACAGTGCCTTCATCTGGATGAATGGAGGTGAAGATTTCAGTCAGTGCTGCTTGTTCTGAGGGGAACAGGGCGGCAGTATTTTCTCCCAGGCCGACTGCTTTGGTACTTAATACTGACATGGCCAATTCTCCTACTTTTTTAATTTAACTTCCAGTGCCTCTAGGAAAACACAGATCTCCATTTTGATCATACTGATGTTATTCAGAGCTGTTTTGCACCCTTGTACTCTCAATTTTGGCCACCCCACATGTGTAACATATAAAACAAATTAAAATCCACCCATCTCCCACATTAAATATAATTATAAGAGCAGAGTAGCAGCTGACTAGCTGATGTAATGTTATTTTTGTAGATTGTTAATTAAGCATTTATTAATTTCCATTTTGCAGCTTGCGTTTGTAGTTTGGAGCCAATACTTTTAAAAATCTTACAATCCACTGGCACTGTTCTCTAGTGACTAATAGATAAAATGGCCTTTATCCATTTTTTTAAACTTTTTAAAAAAACTTTTAAAAAGAATTTAAAAATATATTCCTGTGTTAAATTAGCATATTTTTAAAAAAGAGTTTAAAAATATGCTCCCAGAATTAATAAAAATGGCACTTTCCCATTTAAAAAAAATATGCTCCTATGTTAAATTGCTAATTTAACAAAACTGCAAAGGAGTTTAAAAATATACTCCTATGTTAAATTAGCAATTTAACATAGGAGTAAATTTTTTACTTTTTAAAAAAATAGAGCCATTTAAAACATTTGCCTTTCTCATGAATGCATCCTTTTTTCATGCAAACTACCTTCCTGAAATCATAATCCTAATTCTCTATTTTTTGAAAAAATATAAAGTACCCTTTTTCTTCACAGACAATTCTCTTCTTTCACATTTTGATATTTAAGATATAATGTTATAGCCTTCCTGTTTTAAGGGAATTTCTCTAATTTTCTATTTATTATCCACTTTCCAATGGATCATGCCTTTTTAAAAAAATCAAGGCTTAGCCTTTGATCTCTAAAAAGATACTTCACTAACTCTGAAGCCTCCACCCCTCCCCTAGATTACAATACTACAGACTATGTCCTTCCCATTCATGATTTTTTTTTTTTTTTTTTTGAGACAGAGTCTCTCACTGTCACTGGGGCTACAGTGCAGTGGTGTAATCTCAGCTCACTGAAACTTCTACCTCCCAGGTTCAAGTGATTCTCATGCCTCAGCCTCCTGAGTAGCTGGGATGACAAGTGTGTGACACCGTAATGCCTGGCTAATTTTTGTATTTTTATTAAAGACAGAGTTTCATCATGTTGGCCAGGCTGGTCTTGAACTCCTGGCCTCAAGTGATCTGCCCTCCTTGGCTTTCCAAAGTGCTGGAATTACAGGAGTAAGCCACCATGTCCAGCCCTGACTTTAATTCTTACTAACATGCAAATTGCAGTGTACCATGTCACCCCATTTTGGAGTATGACACATGAATGCCTGTGTGGGATGCTCTGAAAAGAACCCCAAAACTGAATGCAAAGTAGTCCTTCTTAAAACATGGGCATCCTTGGTTCACAGAAGTCAGAATTTCTCATATCCTTCAAAGTTGGGGAGCATTTTGGTAGAGTCTGAAAACTGTTCTTTGGTTAGTTGAGAAATGTCTTCCCTGCATATTTTTAATAAATGTCCATCTCTTAACTTGCAGAGATAAAAAAGAAATGCTTTTCCTTCTCTCCTCCTCTGTCTTACAGTTTACTTGTCATTGAAGTGAAGTAAATGCACTTCCTTATTTTCTTAGTAGGCAAAGAGTAAAAATTGCATACTAGGCTAGTTATTCTGCAAAAAGAAACATTTGAACAGAGGTTAGTACATAGTGGTAAAATCAGTGAAGTTTCAGTGCTTACATTAGAAAAACAAATATTTATATCATTAAATCTAAAATGTGCTTTCTATTACAATGTTTTGTGGTCTGCCTAAATGATGGCAATTGACTTCAGGATGAATCAAAATGACACGAGGGGGATATTAAAGAAAACACTTTTTGTTTATTTCTGTCCTACAGTTCTGAAGGCAAAAATGAATTGTGCTCTTCTTCTTGGACACGTTGCTGCTTTCAAGAAGATTTCCATTTTACACCTTTGATAGGCCTTAGTTTTGGGTTGTCTGCAAAGTGAAGGTTTTCTTATTTGGAAAATCTGAATATAGCCTTGCAGTACAAAGCACTGGTCATGCTGTCCACTTTCAGAGGATAGCATGGAATTCACAGCAACAAGAAATGTTTTGGAATGCTGGCAAAGGAGCAGAAAACAGTGTCCTCCCCACACGTTTAGAAAAATAAAGGTACGAAGGACATGGCGTACTACTTTTTAAAAGCTTTGAAAAACACCATGCCTCAGTAAACATTCCTCAAGAACTGAGGAAACCCTCTGGGCAATGGCTTACCTCAACTCCCTCTATTCTGGTTTTAGTGAATGAGACAATAGCACAGACATGATGCCAGCTATGGAGGTGAGACAGCCAAGGACACACAGACTCCCTCTTTAAACAAGCCTAGTGTCCTGCTTCAGGCACTTTCTGTTGTTTTGTCATCCCAAGAGGGGTCTGGGATTGGCTGAAGACTCTGCTAGCTCAGCAAGTCTTTCTTCTTTCCCAGAAATAAACACTTAGCAACTTCCTCTTCTTTGACCTTAGGAACTCCTGATTGGGCTATCTCTGTATCTCCCCATAAGCTGATATAAGTTCAGCTGCACTTGACGCTAGTTCCTTTTCCTCTTCCTTTTAGTTGAAGATGCTAATATTATCACCCTCAGTGACAGTAACCAAATAAAATCAAATATTCAGCTTATGATGGGCTACCATATTGCCATTCCCTTTTGCTGTCTAAATGCAACTGACATTACCATAGAGAGGAAATGATCTACTAAGAAGGTTCCCAAGACAGACATCATTCTGGATTCATTCCTATAACTGGAGGTTTGCACTAAACTGGCTTTCCTTCTTCAGTGTGAGAAGCAAATATTCTTCCTGGAAGCCATTTTCCTGAATAACTAATAACCTGTTCAACTCACTCCAGCCCCTTTAAACAACACCATTATCTCCTACTGAACTTATGCTGGAGTTTTGCAAAAAGCTAGTGAGAGATCCGTTCTGTCTTCAGGTTTTTCCAGAGCAGTGGTTCCCAAATGTTGCTCCACTGACCAGCTGGACCAGAAATATCTGGGAAGCTACAAAGAAGATAGATTCTAGGCCCTCATTGGGGAGATTCTCAGTTTGTGTGCCTGGGTGGAGACCAGATATCAGTGTTTTAATTCACAGAGCGTGCTAACTCACTGCAGGCTATTTAGGTTGGTGCAACAACAACAAAGAAAAGGGCGAAAACAATTGCTTTTGCACAAACCTATTATCAACTAAAGACCTCTTCTGATTGTCTGCCTTCCTGCCCCTCAGTTCTAATTTCCCTTTTTATGATTCATCTGCGCGTCTCAGCATCCTTTCTCTGTCTTATTGTTTGTATTGAGAACATCTTTCAGATTTGCCACCCCAGCTTCAACCTCTAACATCCTTCCAAGACATGACTTGTGATCATGGCTATTTTGGTTTTATCCTTTCAGCTCTTCTGGTCAGTCCTTGCTTGGCACCCTCCTGCCAGAGAAGAGACATCAGACACATGTAACTAGCAGGCAAGGTCTTCAAAGCGTGACACCAGGGCAATTGCTTGATTTGCTGTGCTTACAAGAAGCCTTTGTGCAAAGGCACTATGAAAAGTACTTATAAGTAATATACAAAAAGTAATTTATTATTTATTTATTGTTCGAGTTAGAGTCTTGCTCTGTCATCCAGGTTGGAGTGCAGTGACACCATCTCGGGTCTCTGCAATCTCCACCTCCCAGGTTCAAGCAATTCTCGTGCCTCAGCCTCCCAAGTAGCTAGGATTACAGGCGCCTGCACCTTGGCTGGCTAATTTGTGTGTTTTCAGTAGAGACAGGGTTTCGCCATGTTGGTCAGGCAGGTTTCAAACTCCTCACCTTAGGTGATTCACTGGCCCCAGCCTCCTAAAGTGCTGGGAATATAGGTATGAGCCCTGAGCCTGGCCACTAAAAGTAATTTAAAAAGAAGAACTCAACTACCAACTTTGGCCTTCAAAAATTGCATTGTCTCTGTATCTTGCCCTAGCTTAGTTGTACTGTCTTCTAGGGTGGCTATATGAGAAGGATATAGGCTGGTGGCAACTAGGCAGCTGTCACACTCTGAAGTAAGACAAGCACAAACAGGCAAAGCAAGGAAGTTATCTGTGGTTATGTGAAGCATACTCCCAAAAGATTCTGCCATGCTGTGAACTGCTGAAAAGCAAGAACGGCACATAGACCAACATCAAAAGTAACAATCCGTGCTGGACATGCTGATTTAGAGGCAAGTTGTAAAGCTCCCTCAAAAGATAAAAGCAAGCAAACAAGAAGAAAAGCATTTGTTTTTTTGTTTTTTTGTTTGTTTGTTTGTTTTTGTTTTTTCCCCATTTATTTATTTTATTGCATTTTAGGTTTTGGGGTACATGTGAAGAACATGCAAAATTGTTGCATAGGTACACACGTGGCAGTGTGATTTACTGCCTTCCTCCCCATCACCTACATCTGGCATTTCTCCCCTTGCTATCTCTCTCCAGCTCCCCACCCCCCACCGTCCCTCCCCTATTTCCCCCCAACTGACCCCAGTGTGTAGTGCTCCCCTCCCTGTGTCCATGTGTTCTCATTGTTCAACACCCGCCTATGAGTGAGAACATGCGGTGTTTGATCTTCTGCTCTTCTGTCAGTTTGCTGAGAATGATGGTTTCCAGGTTCATCCATGTCCCTACAAAGGACCCAAACTCATCGTTTTTGATGGCTGCATAATATTCCATGGTGTATATGTGCCACATTTTCCCTATCCAGTCTATCGTTGATGGGCATTTGGGTTGGTTCCAGGTCTTTGCTATTGTAAACAGTGCTGCAATGAACATTTGTGTGCACGTGTCCTTACAGTAGAACGATTTGTAATCCTTTGGATATATACCCAGTAGTGGGATTGCTGGGTCAAATGGAATTTCTATTTCTAGGTCCTTGAGGAATCGCCACACTGTCTTCCACAATGGTTGAACTAATTTATACTCCCACCAACAGTGCAAAAGTGTTCCTATTTCTCCATATCCTCCCCAGCATCTGTTGTCTCCAGATTTTTTAATGATTGCCATTCTAACTGGCGTGAGATGGTATCTCAATGTAGTTTTGATTTGCATTTCTCTAATGACCAGTGATGATGAGCATTTTTTCATATGTTTGTTGGCCTCATGTATGTCTTCTTTTGTAAAGTGTCTGTTCATATCCTTTGCCCACTTTTGAATGGGCTTGTTTGTTTTTTTCTTGTAAATCTCTTTTAGTTCTTTGTAAATTCTGGATATCAGCCCTTTGTCAGATGGGTAAACTGCAAAAATTTTTTCCCATTCTGTTGGTTGCTGATTCACTCTAATGACTGTTTCTTTTGCTGTGCAGAAGCTGTGGAGTTTGATTAGGTCCCATTTGTCTATTTTGGCTTTTGTTGTCAATGCTTTTGGTGTTTTGGTCATGAAGTCCTTGCCTACACCTATGTCCTGAATGGTTTTGCCTAGATTTTCTTCTAGGGTTTTTATGGTGTTAGGTCTTATGTTTAAGTCTTTAATCCATCTGGAGTTAATTTTAGTGTAAGGTGTCAGGAAGGGGTCCAGTTTCTGCTTTCTGCACATGGCTAGCCAGCTTTCCCAACACCATTTATTGAACAGGGAATGCTTTCCCCATTGCTTGTTTTTGTCTGGTTTGTCAAAGATCAGATGGTTGTGGATATGTTGTGTTGCCTCCAAGACCTCTGTTCTGTTCCATTGGTCTATATGTCTGTTTTGGTACCAGTACCATGCCGTTTTGATTACTGTAGGCTTGTAGTATAGTTTGAAGTCCGGTAGTGTGATGCCTCCCGCTTTGTTCTTTTTGCTTAGAATTGACTTGGCTATGCAGGCTTTCTTTTGGTTCCATATGAAGTTTAAGGTGGTTTTTTCCAGTTCTGTGAAGAAGGTCATTGGTAGCTTGATGGGGATAGCATTGAATCTGTAAATTACTTTGGGCAGTATGGCCATTTTCCCGATATTGATTCTTCCTAACCATGAACATGGAATGTTTCTCCATCTGTTTGTGTCCTGTCTTATTTCGTTGAGCAGTGGCTTGTAGTTCTCCTTGAAGATGTCCTTTACGTTCCTTGTTAGTTGTATTCCTAGCTATTTTATTCTCTTTGTGGCAATTGTGAACGGAAGTTTGTTCTTGATTTGGCTCTCTTTAAGTCTGTTATTGGTGTATAGGAATGCATGTGATTTTTGCACATTGATTTTGTATCCTGAGACTTTGCTGAACTTGCTTATCAGTTTCAGGAGATTTGGGGCTGAGACGATGGGGTCTTCTGGATATACCATCATGTCGTCTGCAAATAGAGACAATTTGACTTCCTCCTTTCCTATTTGAATGCCCTTTATTTCTTTTTCTTGCCTGATTGCTCTGGCTAGAACTTCTAATACTATATTGAATAGCAGTGGTGAGAGAGGGCACCTTGTCTGGTGCCACATTTCAAGGGGAATGCTTCCAGTTTTTGCCCATTCAGTATGATATTGGCTGTTGGTTTGTCATAAATAGCTTTTATTATTTTGAGATACGTTCCATCAATACCTAGCTTATTGAGGGTTTTTAGCATAAAGGGCTGTTGATTTTTGTCAAAGGCCTTCTCTGCATCAATTGAGATAATCATGTGGTTTTTGTCTTTGGTTCTGTTTATGTGGTGAATTACGTTTGTAGACTTGCATATGTTGAACCAGCCTTGCATCCCCGGGATGAAGCCTACTTGATCATGGTGGATAAGCTTTTTGATGTGCTGTTGCAATTGGCTTGTCAGTATTTTATTGAAGATTTTTGCATCTATGTTCATCATGGATATTGGCCTGAAGTTTTCTTTTCTTGTTGAGTCTCTGCCGGGTTTTGGAATCAGGATGATGTTGGTGTCATAAAATGATTTGGGAAGGATTCCCTCTTTTTGTATTGTTTGGAATAGTTTCAGAAGGAATGGTACCAGCTCCCCTTTGTATGTCTGGTAGAATTCGGCTGTGAATCTGTCTGGACCTGGGCTTTTTTTGGGTGGTAAGCTCTTAATTGCTGCCTCAACTTCAGACCTTGTTATGGGTCTGTTCAGGGTTTCAACTTCTTCCTGGTTTAGGCTTGGAAGGAGGCAAGTGTCCAGGAATTTATCCATTTCTTCCAGGTTTATTAGTTTATGTGCACAGAGTTTTTTGTAATAATCTCTGATGATGGTTTGAATTTCTGTGGAATCTTTGGTGATATCCCTTTTATAGTTTTTTATTGCATCAATTGGGTTATTCTCTCTTTTCTTTTTTATTAATCTGGCTAGTGATCTGTTTATTTTGTTGATCTTTTCAAAAAACCAGCTCCTGGATTTATTGATTTTTTGAAGGGTTTTTTGTGTCTCTATCTCCTTCAGTTCTGCATTGATCTTAGCTCTTTCTTGTCTTCTGCTAGACTTTGAGGTTTTTTGATCTTATTCCTCTAGCTCTTTCAGTTTTGACGATAGGGTGTCAATTTTTGATCTCTCCTTGCTTCTCATGTGGGCACTTATTGCTATATATTTTCCTCCAGAGAACGCTTTAAATGTGTCCCAGAGATCCTGGTATGTTTTGTCTTCATTCTCGTTGGTTTTGAAGAACATCTTTATTTCTGTCTTCATTTCATTGTTTATCCAGTCAACATTCAAGAGCAAGTTGTTCAATTTCCATGAAGCTGTGCGGTTGTGGGTTAGTTTTTGAATTCTGAGTTCTAACTTGATTGCACTGTGGTCTGAGAGACTGTTTGTTACGATTTCCGTTCTTTTGCATTTGCTGAGGAGTGATTTACTCCCAATTATATGGTCAATTTTAGAGTAGGTGTGATGTGGTGCTGAGAAGAATGTATATTCTGTGGATTTGGGGTGGAGAGTTCTGTAAATGTCTATTAGGTTTGCTTGTTCCAGGTCTGAGTTCAAGTCCTGGATATCCTTGTTAATTTTCTGTCTGGTTGATCTGTCTAATATTGACAATGGGGTGTTAAAGTCTCCCACTATAATTGTGTGGGAGTCTAAGTCTCTTTGTAAGTCATTAAGAACTTGCCTTATGTATCTGGGTGCTCCTGTATTGGGTGCGTATTGTTGCATTGATCCTTTTACCATTATGTAATGCCCCTCTTTGTCTGTTATGATCTTTGTTGCTTTAAAGTCTAATTTATCAGAGATGAGAATTGCTACTCCTGCTTTTTTTGCTCTCCATTTGCTTGGTTAATCTTCCTCCATCCCTTTATTTTGAGCCTTTGTGTATCCTTGCATGTGAGATGGGTTTCCTGGATACAGCACATCGATGGGTTTTGGCTTTTTATCCAATTTGCCAGTCTGTGTCTTTTGATTGGGGCATTTAGTCCATTTACATTTAGGGTTAATATTGTTATGTGTGAATTTGATACTGCCATTTTGGTGCTAGCTGGCTGTTTTGCCCTTTAGTTGAGCTGGTACTTGTTGTTCCTTTATATGTGTAGAGCCTCTTTCAGGAGCTCTTGTAGAGCTGGCCTGATGGTGACGAAATCTCTTAGTACTTGCATGTTCCCAAAGGATTTTATTTTTCCTTCACGTATGAAGCTTAGTTTGGCTGGACAGGAGATTCTGGGTTGAAAGTTCTTTTCTTTAAGGATGTTGAATATTAGCCCCCACTCTCTTCTGGCTGGTAGTGTTTCTGCTGAGAGATCTGCTGTGAGTCTGATGGGCTTCCCTTTGTGGGTAACCCGACCTTTCTCTCTGGCTGCCCTTAGTATTTTCTCCTTCATTTCAGCCCTGGTGAAGCTGACGATTATGTGCCTTGGGGTTGCTCTTCTTGAGGAATATCTTTGTGGTGTTCTCTGTATTTCCTGGCCTGGAATGTTTGCCTGCCTTGCTAGGTTGGGGAAGTTTTCCTGGATAATATCCTGAACAGTACTTTCCAGCTTGGATTCATTCTTTTCGTCGCATTCAGGTACGCCTATCAAACGTAGATTAGGTCTTTTCACATAGTCCCACATTTCTTGGAGATTTTGTTCATTCCTTTTTACCCTTTTTTCTCCAGTCTTGCCTTCCCATTTTATTTCATTGAGTTGTTCTTCGACATCTGATATCCTTTCTTCTGCTTGGTCAATTCGGCTGTTGATACTTGTGCATGCTTCACAAAGTTCTCATGTTGCATTTTTCAGCTCCATCAATTCACTTATATTCCTTTCTATTTTGTCCATTCTCGTTAGCATTTTGTCAAATCTTTTTTCAAGGTTCTTAGTTTCTTTGCATTGGGTTAGAACGTGTTCTTTAAGTTCAGAGAAATTTCTTAGTACCCACCTTCTGAAGTCTGATTCTGTCATTTCATCACACTCGTTCTCCCTCCAACCTTGTTCCCTTGCTGGTGAGGAGTTGTGATCCCTTGTAGGAGGAGAGGTGTTCTGGTTTCGCGTGTTTGCATCCTTTTTGCGCTGGCTTCTTTCCATCTTTAAGGATTTATCCACCTGTCGACTTTGTAGTTGCTGGCTTTCAGATTGGGTCTCAAATCTTTCAGATTGACATTCTGTTTGTTGATGATGAGGTTATTTCTGTTTCTTGGTTTTCCTTCTGACAGTCTGGCCCCTCTGCAGTAGGTCTGCTGAGGTCCACTCCAGGCCCTGCTTGCCTGGGATTCACCTGCAGCAGCTGCTGAACAGCAAGGGTTGTTGCCAGTTTTCTTCTTCTGCTATCTTTGTCCCAGAAGAATACCCGCCTAGTGTCAATCTGATCCCTCCTTTATGAGGTGTCTCTTTGGATATATAGGGGTCAGGGAGCTGCTTGAGGAGACGGTCTCTTCTTTATAGGAGCTCAGATGGTGAGCTGGGAGCTCTGTTGTTCATTCAGAACTGCTGGACAGGTACGTTTAGGTCTGCTGCAGCAGAACTCATAAACTGCTTTTTGTTCCCAGGTGCTCTGTCCCAGGGATTTAGGGCTTTATTTATGAGTTTCCGTTATGCTGCTGCCTTCTTTTTTTTTCCTTCAGACCTGCCCTGCCCAGCAAGGAGGCAGCCTAGTCACTGTCGGCCTGTAGAGGGTTTGCTGAGCTGCTGTGGGCTCCGCCCAGCTGCCAAGTGAACTTCCCTGCAGTCCTGTTTATATGGGTGTAGTTAGAACTGCTTTGGCGATGGTGGCCCACCTCTGTTGAGGCAGAGTCTCTTTGCTGTGGCGGGGTGCCTTGGCAACGGCGGGCTGCCTCAGCAATGGCGGGTTGCCTTGGCAATGGCGGGCTGCCTCGGTAATGGCGGACGCCCCTCCCCCACAGAGCTGGACCGTCCCGGGTTCAGCTGCGCTTGCTGTGAAACTCTCAATCCAGAGTTTCTGGTTGCTGTTCTTTTGTGGGGGTGGTACCAGCCGAGCCTGATCGCCTGGCTCCCTGCCTCAGAGCCTTTTTTAAGCTGGTGTTCCAGTCGCCTGTTGAAGAGGCGCCGGGGTCTGTTTGTTTTCCCCTGCGGCCACTCACTGCGCTGGCTTAAACAGTGGCACTGAGGTTTGTGGCGCTTTTTTTGCCCTGGAATCTACTGTCCTGGCTCCCTGCTCAGTCCCCTTTTTAAACAGACGAATGGGCGACTTCCCGTGGCTCCAATCGCCAGCCAAAAGGGCACCCGGACCGGTGTATTTTGTATGGAGAACCGCTGCTCCGGGGCGCCGACAAAGTAGCCGCGCGGGGCAAAGCAGCGGCACCGGTGGCACAGCCGCACTGGCCAAAACAGCCGCGCTGGTGACCGTGGAGCACCTCCGCCCGGGAATTTCCTAGTCTGTGGGCAATAAAAATGCGGCGTCCACTCACCCTCTGCGCTTTCACTGGGAGCTGCATCCTGAGCTGTTCCTAAACGGCCATCTTGGATCCCAATCTTCAAGGAAAGCATTTGTTTAGAAAAAGAATAAAAATCAACCAAACCAGGCTGCAATATATATTTCTTTGGACTTTCAGGCTGTAGTCTTATAGCAAAATTTTTGGAGTATATTGGCAGCTTTGCCCATATTTATACAGCTAATTCTGAAGATGAAAGTTCAGCTAGATAACAAAATCATTTGGGTACAAACTAGCATGTTTTCAGTGTTTTTAAACAGGTAACAAATAATTAGAAAAAATATCCTAATTGTGAAAGTTTGAGTTTATTCTATGTATAGATATTTTTGAAAGGTTCTCTAAAACTCAGAATTGCCTTCAGAAAAATATATTGGGCTGATACCCTGCCATTGTGAGTGAGAGTGCATTCTATTAAAGTCCCCTTGGTCAAGTGACAGTGGATGACCTTGAACAGGCATGACAGATATAACATGAGCCTAAAAGGATTTTTATTTTTGAGACAGGATCTCTCTCTGTGGCCCAGACTGGAGTGCAATGGCACTATCTCGGCTCTCAGCAGCCTCTCCTTCCCTGGTTCAAGCAATCCTTGTACCTCAGCCTCCTGAGTAGCTGGGATTACAAGCGTGCAGCAGAACGCCTGATGGTATAATTTTTGTAATCATAGTAAAGATGGGGTTTCACCATGTTGGCCAGGCTGGTCTCAAGCTTCTGGCCTCAAGTGATCCTCCTGCCTCAGCCTCCCAAAGTGCTAGGATTATAAGTGTGAGCCACTGTAACCCAGCCCTAGAAGGATTCTTTTAAGCAGGTCAGTTGCTCTGCCTTTACTTTCTGCCAACTTTTTTCTCTGTTCTAAATGATGAGAAAAAAGTGATGTTACGGCTTTTACCAGCTCTCTTACAAGGTATATTCCATATCTCTGTTTTAATGTGATTTTATTGCCGTACAGAAGTGTGCGTAAACCATAAATATGTAGCAGAATAAAGGCCTAATATTTATGAACTCTTACTCTCACAGTGGAGACAAAGTCTTACTGTATTACCAAGACTGGTCTCGAACTCCTGGGCTCAAGCAATCCTCCCACTCCAGCCTTCCAAAGTGCTGGGATTACAGGTATGAGCCAGTGCACATGGCCTGACAAGGTTAAAAAAAACACTTGTAATCACCGCCCAATCAAGAGAACATTATTAGCATCCTAAATTCCCTATTGTGCCCATCCCAAACACTACCCCAGCTGTCTTTTAATGCCACAGATAGTATTGCCTGCCTTTGAACTGCATATACAAGGAATTACACAGTAATTGCACATCTGACTTCTTCCACTTAGTATTATGTTCGATTCATCCATGCTGTTGGTTGTACTAACAGTATATATTTTAAAGCAAAAACTAGTTTTGGATGTGTAATATGCAAGTATGTCTGTCAAAAAAGACTAAGATGCTATTAAGAACAAACAATAGTAAGAAATATCATGAGTACTTTATTTATATCCAATATAATTCACTTATGTACTTTACTTGCCTGGCTCTTTTAGGTGTTTTTTTAACCTTTATGTTGAAGTAAAATATACAGGAATGTTTGTATATGTATACAACTTGATTAATGTTCTCAGCTGAATGTGCCTGTGTAACCACCACTCAGATAAAAAGCTGAATATTATCAGCACCCATAAAATTTCCATTTTTGGCTGTCTTCCAGTCCCTATTTACCCCAAAGGATAATACTGTCTTGAATAAAACATAAATTAGTTTTGACTACTGTTAATTTTGTGAAATGACATCATGTGAAATATACTTTTTTTTTTTTGCCCAGCTTCATATTTGCGAAACTATTCCTGTTTTTTGCATGTAGTTACAGAATATTCATTATTATTGCTTTGTGGTATTTCATTATATGAATATAGTATCATTTATTTAGAGATTCTACTGTTAAAATAGGCAGTAAAATGAGATTTGGGAAATTTTCAATCTGGAGCCATTACAAAGAATGATGCTTTAAAGATTTATTTTGGTGCAGATACATATAGGAATTTCTGTTGAGAAAACTAGAAACTAGGAATCTACCTAGTAGTGGAATCGTTAGGTCACAGAGTACATTTATGTCCAGTTTGGTGATTACCAGAGTCTCCAAGGTGGTTGTATCAATTTATGCCTCTACTGTCAGTGTTTGAGAGCATTCTAGTAGCTCTATAACCTGTCTACATTTGGTATCATCAGTCTTTTTAAATTTGCTTAATATTGGGCCATCTAATGCTATCTACTGTAGTCTTACTTTGCATTACTCTAGTTACTAATGAGACTATCAAATATTTACATTTCTTAGATATTCAGATATTCGTTTTTGTAATGTGCCTATTCAACTAAAAATTTGGGCATACTGCCTTTTTTTCTGATTTGTAAGAGTTCTTTATATATTCCAGATATAAGATCTTGTGAGATAGATAGATATTGATGTCGATGCAGATATGCAGATATGTATAATGTATACCTTTGTGCTCCCGTAATAATCTGTGTTTTGAATTTTCATGTAATTGAGTTTATCAATTGTTTCCTTTAAGGCTAGTGCTTTGTGGATCCTATTTAAGAAATCTTTCCTGTCCTCAAATAATGAAGATATTTTTCTATGTTTTCTTCTATGAGCTTTAATGTTTTACCTTTAACATTGATCTCTGCGATATACCTCAAATTGATTTTTGTGTGTGATGTGAGGTAGGAGTCAAGTTTTCTTCCCCTATGTGCATATCCAGATGCCCCAGTACCATTTACTGAGATGGTATATTCCCCTCTGCTGTACAATGCCACCTTTATCAAAGCTATAATGTCCATATGTGTGTGAGTTTATTTCTGTAGCCTCTAGCGTGTTCATTGATCTATTTGTCCGTCATTATACTTTGCTATCATTATCTATCATTACACTTTACTACTATTGCTTTATAATGTGTCTTACTGTCTGGTAAAGTAAGTCTTCCAACTGTATTCCTCTTATTCAAGGATATTCTGGCTATTCTTGGCTCTTTACGTTTCCATATAAATGGGAGTATCAATATTTGAATATTCTGTGGACCTATTTCTATTTTCTGAGGTTTTTTTTTCTTGGTTTTCTGTCAAAATTATTCCATGACTTACCATGGCCCAGAAGGTAAAGTCTAAGTTTCTTATCACAGCATAAAAGCTTCTTTGCATGTCCATGATTACTAATGAGGTGACCAAATGGCATATGTTTCTTGGATATTTAGATAATCACTTTTGTAATGTGCCCATTTGAATCTTTTGATCATTTTTAAAAATTGGGCTTTTTTACCTTTTCTGATCTGCAAGACTTCTTTTTGCAGAATCATCTCCTCCCATTACTCACCAGTTGTCATTTCCCAATATGCAGTATAGTTTTATGAAACTACTTATAGTAAGCTATACACATGTTATTTTGGTTATTCTGCTCTTTCTATTGGAATATCCATTGCATTCCTTCTTATCCTGGCCAACTCCTAGTCAGTGTGAATAATTTAGTTTAGTCCTCACTTTTTTTTTTCAGAAGTTCTTCCCCAAGCCCCTGCCCTTTGGAGGCTTCTATGCCACTCTGTGTTTGTCTCTACCTTAGCATTTACCTTCCTAAATCGAAGTTAGCCTTTTACATGCCTGCCTTATTTCATCTTTTTCATATCTGTGCACCATCACTTGGCACAATTTCTGACTCATGTTAAATATTTAAGACACTCCACATTGATGGCAATATCCAATCTAGACAATTCTATCTCAAGACCAGCTGCTGAACAACTTGAGGTCATATTTGTATATTTGTGGCAGCTGTTTTTATGTTTGATACTATTTATTTATTTATTTATTTTGAGACTGAGTCTTTCTCTGTTGCCCAGGCTGCAGTGCAGTAGCATGCTCTCAGCTCACTACAACCTCCTCCTCCTGGGTTCAAGCAATTCTCCTTGTGCCTCAGCCTCCTGAGTAGCTGGGATTACAGGTACCTACCACCATGCCCAGCTAATTTTTTATTTTTTTATTTTTTTAGTAGAGACAGGGTTTCACCATGCTGGCCAGGCTGGTCTCAAACTCCTGACCTCAAGTGATCCCTCCACCTCAGCCTTCCAAAGTGCTACTAATTTTTGCATCCAAAACAATTAAATGATGGTCCTAATAATAACATGTGAGACTTTATGGTACTAAAGGCTCTTGACTTTCTAAAGAAGCTTGGGCTGAGTCCAGTTAGAAAGTTCTGACTTGGAGACACTTAGCAACTTCCCTTTTTGGCCTTCAGGATTTCTTGTCAGACTCCCTTCTTAGATCCACATAGGCCAATCTAAGTCTACCTGCCCCTCACAAGAAGCTTGGGCTGTAAGTCCAAGCGCAGGCTCCTCATTTGGAGGGAATTAGAGCTCCACTGCCTCAAACAGTATATTTCTTTAAGAGATTATCAAGCAGGTGAGAGGCTTCAAACAACATCTAATTTCTAATGGAAATGAGATGAATGACTTAGCTTCCCACTCTACTGCATTCAAATGATACCCAACATGTTTAAGTGCTGCTCTAAAAGCTCTTTAATGCAAATTATTTATATAATCTTTCATCAGCCTTAGTGAACTGGATTGAAATTCTGCATAGGTGATAACAAACTGTTGCTGGTCACTTTGACATCAATGAGATATAATGTCATCTTTTCTCTGTGGTTACATTTGCATACGTGATATTTAACTTGCATGTACACATTTGGGGGCAAATCAAGTGGGACTAGATTGTGCCACCAGCTAGAAGTGGTTATTTCTTGTGACTGAACTGGATCCTTCCAAAGAAGTGTTTCACTGAAACGTTTGCTTCAGAATGGCTCTGTTCTGCTGCAGTGAGAAGAGACTTCCAGTGAAAACATTTAATTAGTTCCCAATTTAGACAGCCAGAATGATCAGTCAGCCTGTGTTTTGGAACCTGCATTTGTACATTCCTTGGGATTGGTAAATGAGTTTTGCCCAGCGGATGTGGTCAAATGTGAATAGTTTGTATGTAATTCACATCAGAGAATAGGTTTTTCTCCAGCTCCTTATAGGGCAGCTAGAAAGGGATTAGGAAAAAGTGAGCAATACAGTGGTAATACTTCTCTGTCTTTTCCACAACCAATAATAAAGGTATCTAGTCTCAGAAGTCACAGAGACTAAGAAGAACATATGGAAAGTGAGTGAGCAAGAGTCTAATTGAAGATAGACTGTTTTCACTCCCTTTCAGGGTAATCATGACTTGGGTAGTGGCCTTAGACACACTGAATATTAAGTAAATATTTTTTAGCTAATACAAATAAATTGCTATGCTACAGTCTGTGTGTGTGTGAATGTGTGTGTTGTATGTCTGTGAAAAATTCCACTCTTCAGTCAAGCTAACATTCCTGTTTATTTCCATCACATAAATCTAGCCTCCATTATCTGTCTGGTTCATGATGGAAATCTCTTAATCAAATTCTAGACAGTCATTATAAATTAGCCTAATGAGTTTATAAGACTTTGCTAAGAGAATATCTTCAGCTGTTCTATTAGGTTAGTGTAAAAGTTATTGCAGTTTTTGCCATTACTTTTAATGGCATAACCCACAGTTACTTTTACACTAATCTAATACATTCCTTCTGGTCAAAGGGCCCTTGGGAAGCTGGGTGCCTTTGGATCCTTTCCAGCCCAGTTCTTTCTCCTTCACACAATTCCAAATTTGTCTGTCGTTTTTCTAGTCCTAGTATTTTATGTTTTAAAAATAGCAAACAGTTTATAGATCCCTGCATTGCCCATGACATTTCACATTATTGTGCTTTTGGCTGAATTTTTCTTGCCCATCTCCACTGGGGCAAAGGGCCTCTCCTCTGAATCCCCTTCTGCTGTCATGATTAACACAATGCCTGGGAAAGGAGGTTCTCAACATATTTGTGTGAATGAATCCATAATATTAGCAACCTATATTAAATTATCTTCATTTTGTCTCTGTTTACTAGAATTGGCACATCTTAAAATCAACAACTCTGTTCTTTCTTTTCATGGTATTCATGTTTGTATTCCCAGAGTTCAGCTGGAAGCCTTGATAGGATATGGAGGGTGCTTAAAAATTATGTGATTACGTCGGGTGTGGTGGCTCGCGCCTGTAATCCCAGCACTCTGGGAGGCCGAGGCGGGCGGATCACCTGAGGTCGGAAGTTCGAGATCAGCCTGATGAACATGGAGAAACCTCGTCTTATTAAAATACAAAATTAGCTGGGCATGGTGGCAAATGCCTGTAATCCCAGCTACTCAGGAGGCTGAGGCAGGAGAATTGCTTGAGCCTGGGAGCTGGATGTTGCAGTGAGCCAAGAACGCACCATTGCACTGCAGCCTGAGCAACAAAATCGAAACTGTCTCAAAAAAAAAAAAAATTACATGATTACAGAATGGATGGGAAACATTTTAATACTTTGAAAACAACTAGAACTAGGTCCCATTCTGGGGGCAATACCACTTCTTTGAAATATTTCCTCATGTCAGAATTTCCCAAGACACTAAAGCTAAGAGCTGACAGATGAAGATGTGTCACCATGGAATGTGACTAGTACACAATTTTCTCATGTCCTCCTGCCTCAGGTGATGTAGTTGATAAGAGGGAAAGAGTAGGCGATTTACAAAGGATATTTGCCAATAAATACAACAGCCTCTCAGAGCTTCAGGAGATGAACTGACATAATCTGATAAAACATAAGAGTGTGAAGGTTTTTATTAAGAATAATTTGTAGAAGAAAGTTTTGCTTATGTCAAAGATTTGTAGGGAAGAATCAGAACAGAAATAGAAAGTAAAAAAAGGCTACCATCAGTGAACCATTTGTATCATAATAGTTCATCAATGGAAACCCTATGTTTTCTTTTCAAATTTCATTCTTTTTGATGCATACAAGCGAGTTAAAGCAAGGAAGGAAAGAAACACACACACGGGCAGCATGGCTAAATAATACATAACTGCTTTGATCCATATGTCCCATTCATGCTGAGCTTATTTTTGTAAAATAAACCTTGTGAGCTTCGGAATTGGCAATGAACTCTTGAGTTGGGTGTAAAAGATAACATTCTTGGAAAATGTTTGAGACATTCTAGTCTCTGTTTCAAAAATGAGTATGAATAACAATGAGAAGGTTTTATTTAAGGGAACCTCATATCTCTGAAAGTCCGTATTTTTTAACTGGCCTGGAAATTTGTTTCTTTGTTCTTCATCATTTTGCAAAACAGAAAAGAATTTTATTTCTTTGGATTCTACAATGTAATACCCTACTTACTGTCAGATGCTCAAATGAACACTGGAACCTGGGTCTCTATAGAAAATAAGGGGGAGGACTACTAAAGCCAAAAACAAAATAGTCTACAGCAAAACAAAAGACAAGTGCTTCTGGAGAATAAGCCTTCTGTGAAAACCAAAAGCTAAATGAGGACATTGCTATGGTGGTGTGGGTGCATAAGAGATGACGGAATAAATGATCTCATCGGGTTTCTGATATCTTGGTTTTCTGGGTTATTATAATAGGTTATCATTATTCTGAAGCAAGCAATCTTAGTTTCTTTCTTACTTGTATGGGAAACACAATTACTCACAAGCTGAGAATATCTGTGGAAGCTTGAAAGTAGATACATCAGCTACCCAGGACTACTTGATATGCTTAGAAAAAAGTCATTGCAAGTTTTGGCGAGTCTGTTAATGCACACAATTATAACACAAATCCCAGGTTTTGACTTGTGCTTCAGTAAATTCACACTTATATCATACGTTTAATATGCATGAGTGTAAAACAAGATAGCCAGATAGAATATAAATTGGCCTGATCATCAATAAACTTGAATTATTTTCTTATATTTATTGCAAATTCCCTGAAAACATTCTAAATACAGAAATTGAACCGGTGATAGCACATTGGCCATCAGTTTGAGAAAAGGTATCATTTCTGAAATTTTATCTAAGAAATAATATTTGTGTATGCAATATGAATAGAGAAAAACAAAAAGACCATCTTCACTCATTTCAGTAAATTACAAATGGCACATTTAAAAATTTACCCCAGGCAGGCCTAATCTAATGACATAGAACTCTACTGACTTTAGAGAGTATTCCTGACTTTAGAGAGCATACTTTGTCTTGGTACTCTGAAACCTTACCCTCTTGTGAAGTTGCCATCATTTTTCTTTTCTCTTTTCCTCACTCCACTCTTGGTTCTGTTATGCTAGAAAGAAAACTGTCTTGTATTAATTCATACACAGTTTTGACTCTCTCACCTCCCAGGGGCCTTGGCAAAATCAAAATTGTTTTGCCTGCATGGGAGATGAAGTCCTCTCCCCATGTAAACAGAAGTGAGAGCTCTGGCACATCCTTTGACTTCCCTGAAAGGACGGAAGCTTGTTTACATAACTGTGGTCTCTATGCCTGGAAATGGTGGCATTATTTGTGCCTTTCTTTACAGAAGGCAGTGGTACCATCATTATGGGAGAATTAGGCGCTTTCTCCTGATTTTGCATAATTGTGATACACATTAAGTCATTGAAGTGTCTTTCATGCTGTAGGCATTCCATGAGTATTTGCTGAACTTGACAGTGGATTTATTTGTTTCTTCATCAGTCTCTATTCCAACCATTTGTATCCAGCTACAGACACCATTAGACAAGGTCCATCTTTTCTCCAGTCAGCCTGTATCCAGTGTGTCTGAAGAGAGTTATTTGCTCAGGATTCGTCCCCAGCTTTGCATGGGTATTTTGATTATAGCTCTATTCTCTACGTCCCCACTTATATTCTAGGTATAGTCCTACCTTGAATGTCAGCCTGCTTTGCCATGACCCTGATGCTTCCACCTATCTTTTCAATACTCCCTGGTATTGCATGTAGTCCTTCAAATTGATCAGACACCCCGGACAAGAATCTTGTCCGCATTTGCTCCTGTGAACTGCTCTGCTGTTCTAGTCACCTAGGAGGTCAGGAGTCCTGCAGTATTGACATCTGTCTGAATGCTGCCTAGGTTTGAACACAAGTTTGTTCTGGCTTCTGTACCTATCCTAGGGCCAGCCCTAAAGATAGATTGTTTTCCTTTAGCTTAAACCCATTGGTTTCAATTTATTTACTTCCACGCTGGTGTGCTTGCATGAGTTAAGAACACAAGTCATCTTTTTATTTCTTCATATCATCATCATCATCATCATCATCATATCATCTGTGTCAACTTTACAAACAGTTATGAGAAAAACCCTCAGCAAATGTGAGCTAATTCTTTTTTCCTGGATCTAAAAATAACCAAATGTATTTTTTAAATTCTAATAAACTCCTTAGTATCACTGCCCAATAGGTGGAATTAATCCCATATTTTTCTACTCCACTTTCTGTTATTATATATCACAGATTTTTGTTTCGAAAGATCATCCTGATTTGAGTGTTGAGATAAAAGAAAGACAAGATTAGGGGCAGTGAAGCCAGTTATGAGGCTCTTCAAGGATTCTAGCTAAGAGATGGTAGTGATCCAAAAGAGAAAAAAGGCAGTGGTATTGAAGAGAAGTAGAAAGACTTAAGAAGTAAAATTAAAAACAACAACAACAAACTATTGGTTGGATGTATGAGAAGAAGCAGAGGTGATATTTTTCTCTCTGGTTCGGACTGCTGATGGACTAATTAAATGTTTCCATTACAAATAGAGGAAATGGAGAGGATTAGGCTCTTGGGTTCAGGGACAAGATATCTGTGGGATATTCAAGAGTAGTTAGATAATTGGAGATACGTGCTTTTGCTCTTGTTACATGACAGGACTGGAAATATGTTGGCAGTGAACAGCATATAGATCATAACTGAAACATGTGGAAAGATAAGATCGTCCAGAGAGACAATATAATGGAATAGATAAGACAGCCTAGAACTGAGCATGGTAGAACAAATTTAACGGATATCCAGAAAGATTAGTGCTTCAAGGAGACTGAGATTAGCATGGTCAACATTCATTAAATAAATGTGATTGGTAATACACTGAGCATTACTGAACCTTTATCAAACTTTGTGAAAGACCCTCAAGGAAAAATTAAACCTGTGAAATAAAATAAGGTAGAGTAGTAATAACATGATCCCTGCAACCGTAACTAAGGCATATTTTAAAGCCATTTTAGAATTTCCGGGCTATTATCAGAAAAAAGAATATCTAGCTTAGAACTGTAATTAAACAGGGGCAGGATGAGGACAGAGCTTTAGAGTTAATTGTACAAAAGGTCAGAAAGAAGGAATAATGATTAGTCTGAAGAAATGGTAAGTTATTTGATACTCTTTGGAAAGAGAGAGCTAGATTGGGTTGGTTAATGAGCAGACAAGTAGAGCTAGCTTCCTCGGGCTCTTTCTGGGATCCCCATTAGCTCCAGAGAGGGAAGGGGTGGTCAAGATGGTGTGGCAGAGGTGAGGCTGAGAAGGCAGGAACACCTTCACAATCATTACTGTAGCATCTTCAAAGAGAGCTACTTCAGTTCTTAGCTTCAACATTTCCTGACTCATTCTCAATACTGGGATTTTCGTAGGAGGGACATTTTTGTTTGATAAACTTTATCTACCACTTCCTAAATTTAAAGAGACCACTCATATGATTTGTCTTTATAGACAAATAATTAGACCATACCAGTCTTAGGTGAAAACAGAAATAAAATTTTACAGTGTTTCTAATAATGACACAGTGACGCAATGAGACTGGCCTAGCTGGAATGACGATGTCGTAACAGTGATAGTTCTTATTTATTCAGTATTAGTAGGTGCCACGCCCTGGAGCAAGTATTTTACGTGCATTCTCTCAAATCCTTGTAACCTTACACGTAATCTTCACTTCTAAAGAAAAATAGTGCCCAAATTTACATATTAAAGTATATTTACTTCTAATGTTACTTACCTTTTCACGGTATTTTAAGGTAATTAACAAATACTAAATTACTGTAGCCTTTAACATGATTGGTCGTCTATATTTAGTCGCTAACATATGTCAAAGCTTAGTTTAATACTTCAGTTTGTGCTTGACTATCAAAGGAGGTCATTTCACTCAATTTAGTTTAGGAAAATAATCTTTGTCTAAACCTATTTGAACACAAACTAAAACTTTATTTCTTTAAAAATTTTGCAATGTGGCATAATTGTGTTCTGTGTCTGGCTATTTTGAAGACATTCATGATTCTATGAAGAAAGATCATTAAGGAATCACCAAATCAATGTTCTTATGATTGCAATTTCAGCTTATGCTTCTTTAATGTTAGAAAGTTTTATACTCTACCAACTAGGGGGTAAATTCCTAAGAGAACAAGCTGTTGCAATTTTGATTTATTGCATAAACTTGCCAAACTCTTTTTAAGAACTATGAATTATATTGATTAAATAGGTTTCTATTTACACAAATTTTTACTGATTATAAAGCACTGTGATCTTTATGGTTCGTTTTGGATTCTTTTTAATATTACCTTAAAAACAAGAAGTAGACAACACTGTCGCATAAGCAAAGTTAATAAGAGCAAATGTTCCTGACTGCATTGAATTTTAGGAACCATCTCTTCTTTCCATGGGTCCGGCGTGACTTTTCCATTGTCATCAGTGTGTGCTCCTGACCTTTTAACAGGGTTAGGCCTCCAGATTCATCACAGATTCTATCCCAGGCCTTCTTCAGATGTTTGAAAGGAAATGACAGGATAAAACTAGGTTACCTTATACAGTGAGATGAGTACATTCTTCTTGAGACCATATTTGATGAACATCTTCATCCCAGCTTATTCTGCTGACAAAAACCATACACTGATGATCCCAAAAATCTACAGGACATTTTCATCTTCTGGTTATATTGACATGCCACTGGATGATTGTATTTGTCTGTTTTCATACCGCTATAAAATACTATCTGAGAATGGGTAATTTATAAATAAAAGAGGTTTAACTAATTCACAGTTTTGCATGGCTGGGGAGGCCTTAGGAAACTTACAGTCATGGCTGAAGGGGAAGGAGAAGCAAGCACTTTCTTCACAAGGTGGCAGGAGTGAGAGAGAGCAGACAGGGGAAACTGCCACTTTTAAACCAGCAGATCTCGTGAGAACTCCCTCACTATCACAAGAACAGCATGGGGAAAACTGCCTACATGATCCAATCACCTCTGACCAGGGGCTCCCCTAGACATGTGGAGATTACAATTCATAATGAGATTTGGGTGGGAACCCAGAGTCAAACTATATTAATGATCTGTAAGTAACTCAAACTGAGCAAGTCCAAAGTGAAATCCTCACTTTTCCTCCAAATCCTCAAAATTGTCCTTTCCCTCCTGTTTCAGCTAAGGGCTTTCAAAGTCACCTACTAACCTACTAATAAGAAGGAACTTATCTGTTACAATGCTTTTGGCTGTAAGTAATGGCAATCCTAACTCCACTGGCTCTAATTGTAAGGAGTTTATTACCTCATATAACAAGTCTGAAGTTAGGATAGTTCATAACTCATTAATTCACTGGCTATATATAATCATCAAGAACATAGATACTTTTTATGTTTCCATGCAGCCATCCTTGCCATATGTACCCCTTCGGTAGATTATTTGCAAGCTGACTTGAGCAATTCCAGATTTCACATCTTCAAGACAATATCCAGGAACAAAAAAGTGTTCCTCTTGATCTTGACTCATCATAAGACTAAGACAATTTTTACCCCAGAGCTAAGCTCTTACTTTTTGTATCTAGCATGGGAAGTGAAGTCTAGGAAAACAGAAAATGTATTTAGTAAACATATAGATTGTCTTTATCTTGGTTTTAATGTCATTAAATCATAACTTATGACTGGAGACTTCTACTTCCATCCATAAAAAAGTATCTGGTAGCAGACTTACCCTTCTAGCATAAATAACTAGAAAGCTGGATGAAACCTGTATCTTGGAAACAGGCACTGGACATTGGGCAGCCAAACTGTGACACCTGAGAGAAGGGAAGCAAAGTAGATGAGCTTAATGAATGTACTGTTTCCTGCCTGAAGGCATTTGCTGCATAGTGTCTGTAGCAAGACCTCAAAGAGAGAATTTCATTCTTGTGGAGTAGAGGAGTAGAAACTGGAGTTCAGGGAGGCAGAGACAGCAGACACTTGAAGAGCAAACCACCAGAGAGGAGAATGCTATGAGAGAAAGACACCCACATTTCTGCATTTGGGTCCCTTGAGCCTGTTGCTGAATACTAAACTGCCATGCATGGGATAAAATTCCACAAAACTGGGCAGAAAACCACCAAATGACAGGGAAGCTGTAAGATAATTCCTAGAGCTCACATACAGTTCGTGATTGGGGTGAAAGATTGTCTATCTTTATTTCCCTAAAGCAAGCGTAGCAAATTGATCTAATCAGGCCATCAGGTGACATGTGCTAAATATTCAGTGTCCATTCTAAGGGCTGAATACTGTGTTATAAGCTCTTCAAAATAACAAGTCTCTGCGGTATTTATGTTTCTCTGGCCATCTTACCTGATCCTTCCTCTCCCATTTGAGTGTACATGAGGAAAAACAAAGATAGGAAGCTGAGTTGGGTTTCATGGTTAACCCTGAACTTCCTTGCATGATCTAAGCAAAGCGCAAATTCATGCGGGTTTGTTTGTACTTAAATTACTTGCCGCACCTCTCCAAGGTTCTCTAATCCCTACCCATGCTGAGAGCCACGTGCAGGGTCGTCCAGCTGGTGAGAATAAATAACCATTCAGGGCCTCTGGTTTTCTGTGTGTGTGAGTCATGGAGGGGTTCTTGTTGGAGTGTTAAGAAAGGGAAACACAAGGCAGCTCTCTAAAGCCTATTTCTGGAAACCCGACAGGAGGGAACAGATACCCATTGTTCAAAGCCTGTACAGTATTTGGAGTCTGGAGTGGGAAATGCATGCTTAGTAAAGAACAAACCTTTGATGGATCAGAAATTGAAAAGACTTGTAATTAAACTGAAATTAAACCAGTGGAGACAGAGTGTGTTTTAGGTTAAAAGAGAGACATGAGAGCAAGAAAAACAGGGGTCAAGATCAAGGAGTTGCCAAATTCTATTGGATCAGGAATTCTCATAAGAAAACAAAAACAAAACACTGGAGGAGACCTGATTTTCCCTGCAATAGACTTGATGAAGTCCATGAGAAAAAGAAAAAAAAATCAATGAAGCACTTTTGCTGTAAGTGATCTATGGCTCTATTCCCATATAGCTATGGTCACCTTGACAATACAGCATAGTACATAGAATTATCAAGTCTTAGCCTGCCAAAGAACTCCATAATAATGACATCTTTCTTTGAAAGCTGTTCACGCCTTGAGCCTTTTTGGATTCTGACCATCTAGAAAGCACTTGAGAAAAAACCTAGATCTAGTACTGCCTTTATATAAAAATAAGAAAGGCTCCTTCCATTAACTGCATATCACAAACACATGAAAAATACTTTTAGTAAAAAACACAAGAGCGCTTACTGTGGATCCAGTCCTCAGCACTGGCACAGCATGAACTATAACCCTAACCACTGCACATGCTGCTGCCTGTCTCATGCCCTGTCTCCCAGAAAAAGTGATTGTGTCTGTGCTGTTGCTGATGTTGAAGAGAAAACTGTTCTAGAGTAGAGGAGAGATTTGAACAGCAGAAGCCCTTAGGTAAGAGAAAAAGAAAATATTAAGTAACTGGTCAAATTCGTCCCCTCTAGTAATATGAATGCAATTCATTCTTTTATAACAAACGTTTGTTTCCAAGTAGTGCTGAGCCATTTTCTTACTTAAAAAGCAAATTTTCTTACTTCTCTTCATGCTCCAATTGGTGGCTCCAGGAATACGCACAAACTAGTGTAGTATCCACAACCATCATAGAAGGTGGCTGTGGAGCATTCCATAATATTAAACATTCATATTACTCTTAAATCTGTTTACCTATATTATTAGTCATGCCAATATCATGGGTTATCAACAGAGCACCCAGAAATGCACAATAAAAATTAATGCTCCTGTCTTTGATAGTTTTCTGGCCCTCAGTCATGTAAAAATCATAGATTCATACAAATTCTGTCATTTTGAAAGTATATATGTCAAGGAAGAGAATCAAACATGTTTTTATAGTGTGTTAACTAGATTAGTAACTTAAATATTAAGACATACGCGATGTTAACCTCTAACGTCACTCTTACCTTGAGCCCTGCCATCCAAAGTCCCAGGCCTGACCTGACCCAGCACTATCCAAGTTACCAGAGTTGGATAACTTGGCTTACTAGTACTGACATTTCAACAAAGAAAAAAAGTGGTATCCTCCCAACTTGACAATGTCTTACTTATTCACCGAGAAAAAAATATTAGATGCCTTAGGAGTTGGTAATGTCATTTCCTGTCTAAAGAAGATTTTCTTTTCCTGGAAAAATCAGTCATTTTTATGTTCTGCCTCCTATGCACTGTTGTCACTGCAATTTCTATGTCATAGTTGCAATATAGAACATGTGCAGAATAAATGCTGGTCTTATATAGAGAAAGGCTTAGGGGAAATACTTTTTGCATCTCACTTCTTATATTACAATATTATATAATATATTACAAAGTATTACAGTACTTTCTACTAACTCTACCTCTCATTGGACAGGATTCTAGAAATATTGTTTTATGAATTGTGGGGGGGGGATAAAATAGGATGTCAAATGAGTGTATTTACATGTATACACATACTATACACAAATATCTATATTACATATATATGTTTATAATGAATTTTCTGCTGTAAATAAACTAATACAGTGAGAGAGAAGGGAAATAACAAAAAATCTAAGTCTGCATTGGGAGCTGATGTAATGCCCTGGAAAATTTTTCTGTAATATTAAATAGAAGCAACCTATTAAAGCAAGTTGCCCAGAATAGAGAGAAGATGGTAGTTGTCCTTAAGAGCAAATGACAAAGAGGGGACCCCACCCTAAGGGAGAGTCCAGCAGCTGGGATTGTGAGTCCATGCCTCCTGCTACTTCTTCTCCTTTAACTACTGAGACGATCAAATCTTTGAATGAGCCACCCAACACTATGTGTCTCCACTAACAAGATGCTTGCTTCAGGTTCCAGGAGGCGTCTCCTTCTCTCCCCTTTTCTCCTGTAAGTCCAGAACTGTTTGCACCTGGAATGCCACTTGTTTTTATTCTCAGTTATTTCTCAACTAGCCTTGGGATAAAGACCTATGCCTTCTCTTCAGAAGAAAGATTGAGGAATCTTGACTAGCACTTTGAGATCAGCTCAGTAAGTCTTGCATTTAAAACCATAATTTTGAGAAGATCAGTACTAAAGATTCTGCTTATTCTTAATACATGTCAGAGACTTAGGAAAAATCACTTGGAGAATGACATCTAAACTATAAGAGAGAGTATGACATTTGGGTTTTAAAATATGGCTGGTTTTTTCATTAAAATGCTATGTGAAACTTAGTAAGACAGCAAAATAATGAAGTCAGGATTTTGATGAACATAATATCACTGGACTTATAACCTCCAAGATTTCTTAAAAGTGCTCTAAAATCAATTATATTTTGAGAAAAATTATGCAAAGGTTCACATCATTGGGAAATAATTATAGACACCCTCCCCTAAGTGTTGCAAAACCAGACTCCTGATGTCCATGATGCCATCACTCATGTAATAGAGAATATTGTCACTTGGCTTTATTATTGCTTTCCTATTTCTTTTACTTGTATATTTTACAAAGTCCTTTGAAATGAAAATCCCATTGTAGAGTTGTAAAAGTGAAAATAATCTTTAAATAAGATATTCATTGCTGTTATGATTTTTCTTTTCATAAAATTAGAATTATACTTAGAATTAGCCTTAGTCCATTTAGGCTGCTATAACAGGATACTATAGACCAGGTGGCTTATAAACAAAGGACATTTATTTTGCACAGCTCTGAAGGCTGGGAAGTCCAAAGTCAAGGCACTGGCAGACTTGGCATCCGGCAAGGGCCACCTTCTGGTCATAGACGGCAATGTTCTCACTGTATTCAACATGGCAGGAGGGGAGAGGTGGGAGCTCTTTGATGTCTCCGTTATGAGAGCCCTAATCTCATACATTACTCGACTCTCATGATCTAATCACTCACCAAAGGCTCCACAACCTAATATCATCATATTGAGGGTTAGGGATTAAACTTATACATTTTGGGGGGACACATTTAGTCTGTAACAATAATGAAAATTAATATTTTCTCCTCTTCCAGGTTTTAATGTTAAACCTCCAATTTTCCCTCCATCTTATCTCTCTCTTAAGTCATTTTATGCAGTCCTTTGTTTCTGATTCTCAATAGACATGTGTTTAACATTAATTTATGTGTCCCAAACTATTTTATAGGCCTTTCTATTAATATAATTTTTTTTTGGCCAGGCAAAGTGGCTCACAGCTGTAATCCCAGCATTTTGGGAGGCCAAGGCAGGTGGATCATGAGGTCAGAAGATCGAGACTATCCTGGCCTACATGGTGAAACCCTGCCTCTACTAAAATACAAAAAATTAGCTGGGCATGGTGGTGCATGCCGGTAGTCTCAGCTACTTAGGAGGCTGAGGCAGGGGAATTGCTTGAACCTGGGAGGCGGAGGTTGCAGTCAGCCGAGATTGGGCCACTGCAGTTCAGCCTGGCAATAGAGTAAGACTTCATCTCAAAACAAAAAAAAAAAAAAAAAAAAAGGAAAAAAATATATACATATATAATGCTTTTCCTACATAGTTTGGTTCTCACCTCCAGGGGCTTTCTTTCAGAATTCCAAATTGGCTAATTTCTTTATGTTGATGAAAATCCACCTGGTTGCTTTTATATATTTGATTATGGGGCCTTTCTGCTAAATCCAATCCCTTCATTCCTTACCTCCCCACCCCTACTGCCAAATGGTGATTAATCTGTGTATTTTACCTATAACTTGACTATGGCTATCAAAGCTGATTAATCTACTTGACCATTTGGATACTCAAGTTTCTATCTCAGCTCTTTTCCCCATTATCTTCCCAAAACTATGCCAGGTTTGACAAACTGATTAACCAAAAAGAAAATACTTAATTTTTTAAAATAACTGCATGTCTAGATTGACCTCACCAGTCTTGGCTGGAGCCTTGGAGAAATTTTATCTTCTCCTCTCTCTACAGAGTTACCTTCATTTAGAAAAACTAAGCTCTTCTCCAGACCATTTCCTCCAGTAACTCCATTTTGGCTTTTGGAAGTCAACCAAGTTGAGCTCACATTCTCCTCTAATCCTCTCATACATTGTTCCAGCCAATAAATCTTGATTTTAATTTGGGGTCTCCTCATTCACCATGGGAATGGAATTGGGTGAAAAGAAACCATCCCGTAATGCCTTAAACTTGGATTCTTTTTTCCTCTAAAGTGGGTCCTCATCCCAATTCAGTTCTCTCTCTATCTCTCTTTTTTTTTAGACAGGTTTCCAAGTGTCAAAGCTCCAGCCCAGACCTATGACACTGGTTATCTATGATTGTCAAAATGCCAGCTATCACCAGTGAAGAGCTCCAGGTGGCACAAATGCTATGACCTATGTCCTAACGTATCTCAGGAGGTATTCCATAGATGTCGGTACACCTGTGCCTTAGGTTTCCAGTTTAATTGTAAATCCCTAAAGGACAAAACTGAGTCTGTTTCTTTGGTTTTCAAACCAAATGTCACATCCAGTGACATTTTGTAAAACTTCGGCTCAAAAATTTTAGAGCTAAGCATATGATGCTGACAAGGCCTTACCCAGCCAATGGGCAGCACCTTGGTGACTTCGGATCTCATTTTTACTTAGAAAAATTTCTCTAAAATCAATTTAGAGCGTTATGAGCAGCACTAAAAAATAAACAAAATATAAGCAAAGAGAAAATATCCCAGTAAATTAATCTTCATAAGGATAAGAATGGTTTTGGGAAACATTTTAGTGTATGCGCACTGCGTTGAAACCAGCATTTTGAAAGCCATTGTGCTACAGTGTAAGAACTCCATAGATGCTTAGTTTAAGGTCATTTAAGTTGTCAAAGGAAGAGTGGAGGTAAAGATTTGTAAAAGAGCCTCTCTGAAAAATGATGAGGGTCTTTTCGTGGCTCCTGATCTTTGACCCATCAGTCTCAGAATGAGGTGTAAGCAAGCCATTAGGTTGCTGCATGAGCATGGTTGGGCACCTGCTTCCCTCATTTTGAACAGCGAGATAAACCACAAACTCTCATGGGGGTTCAGATGGTGATGTAAGTCTCAGAGTAAACACAACCTATAAACCCTACTATGAGTTTCAATCACGTGAATGGGAAGTTAATTATTATTGGCATAAACTGCTAAGTTTAACAACCTTCAATTTATTTTTTTAAATGTTAATGGAGTGCTTCCCTTGTGCCAGGATTGTGTAGAGTGAAAATACAGAGTTGAATCTGGAACAGATTACAGCTTAGAAGAGCTTATGATCTGATACAGCAGTTAACAAACTACAGCTTGTGGGCCAGATTTGGCCCACCATCTGTTTGCATAAATAAAGTTTTATTGGAATTCGGCCAGGCCCATTGGTGTATGGATTGTCTATGGTTGCTTTTGCACCATGACGTACAGTTGCAAGAGAGACCACATGGCCCAAAAAGCCTAAATATTTCCTGCTTTGGACTCTTACAAAAACAGTTTGCCAATCTTATCTAACGATTGTTTAAAATAATATACTTTTCCATGAGATGTTCATTTGCAAAAGTGACAACTATATCAAGAGCAATGGAATATTTCCCTTATTTTCATGACTGAACAACATAGATCACTTGTCTGATAGAGCAGCTATCAGAGGATGCAAGAAGTGGCCCCAAAGAAAAACACTGTGATATTCATAAAATGATATTTCATGTATTTCTGCCTTACACATACATACTTACCCTGACTGGAGCGTGGAGGTCTGACTGCAAAGTTCCAATATTATCACAAAAAAATCACAGTTGAATATCAGATTAGTGAAAATCAGTGGAATATCAGATCAGTGATCACTAAGGGGCTACTCGTTGGCTGAGTGTGGCCCATTGCTGTCATGCACTTGTCTTCAAATCTTGGCTCTAAAGTTATTGAGACAAAATATTTGAAATTAACTCAATTTCACATTAAAATATGAGGTTCCCAGTTCTCTGGAAAAATCATATTTGACAGCACTAGGTCTCCATTTCTGCTTGAAGGTAACCCACTGGAGAAGCAGTTTCCACATTAAGACCAACGGGGTTTACATGCTCCAGATTACCCCAATTTCTACCATTCCTCAAAGTGTTCTTGACTCAAGATTAAGCATTGCTGTCTTTTTAAACAAGCATAGGTTGTTATTTTACTCAGTAAAGAACTTTCTCTGTAAGGCTTCTCTTTTACAAGCAGGATAACTAAAAATTAATCAGGAAGATTTTGTTTAAAAAATGAATTTTCTTACATTCAGCAGGATTTTGGTATCAGCAGGGTAGGGATGAGGGTGAGGTTTGATTCTAAGACTCTCCCCTCAACACCGCAATCCACAGATTGTTCAAGTTCCTTGTATAAATGTAGTATTTGCATTAAAATCCTCCCTGTATTTTAAATCACCTCTAGATTACTTATGATACCTAATACAATATAAATGGCATGTAAATGGCTGTCTTTTTTTTTTTTACTTATATTATTTTTTATTGTTGTTTTCAAAAATATTTTTGACGTAAGCTTAATTGAATCTGCGAGTGTGGAACTGTGGATATGGAGGACTGACTGGATTTAATATGCAAACAAAGGGTATGTGATCTGCAGCTCTTTTGCTCACTTACATTCTTTCCTAGCCCATGTAGATATGATAGTTTGCAACTAGCATCTTAGACTCGTAAAGAAAAGCATCCAGGCAAATATTTGGAGTTATTTCAGCGGTTGAAGCATGCGATTGAACTTGGAAACCACAGTCTTCATGACCCAAGGAGATCTGGGGGTTCATCACATCCAAACCTTCTTTTTAACAATAAAGCATCTGAAACTTCCCCGACATCCTAGGAAAAATGATCTGGTCAGAAGCACAGGCCAGCTCTCTAATTCCCACTCCAGGGGTCTTGAGAAAATGAGACCAATAGGTGATAAACAATTTCCCTGAAATAGCTGGGCAACTTGTAGGAACCTGTCAAACTTCTTCCTCTAGCATAGTTCAAATTGTAATTGGTGGTACCTAGAACAGTTTCCATTTTTGTGAAAAATGGCATCTGATCAATTTCCTCACTTCCAGTAGAGGCAGTCTGCTGTGGCTGCATTTCTATTGGCCAGTTCTCATTGGCCCACATCTGCCTTCTTTTCCTGTGGAAATAAAACTTACGGTCAGGAGAAAGGACATATTTGGTAATGTTACGCTCCTCAGCTTCCTGCTCCAGCTGTCTCAGCTGCAAAATGTCAAGGGAAAAAATATCCCTCCAACTTGGACTGAATTCCAGACAGACCCTGATGCCTGCAAATTTGTCAACGGGAGCCAAGTCCAGAAAAGCAGAACATGAAGAAGGTTCATTATTCAACTTCAAGAGACGTTCAAATAATCAGACACTCTGGTATTTATGATTTTCCCCATTTCAGGTGGTCTGTAGTTCACAACATTCCCCTCCCTTTACCGCTGATTCTGAGCTTCCTTTTAAATTAAACCTCAACAGTTATAAAAAGACTCTCACATTACTTGTAAGCCGCAAGCACTACCAGGAGACACTCTGTTCACACAAGGCTGTTCAGGACTGGGGAAGGGCAGCTCTTTTTGATTATTAGTCTGGGGAGGGCAGGCCAGGAAATCAGGCTCACTTCACCTTGACCGCACCACCGGAGTCCTCATGTAGCTCCCAAGCCTGTGCCAAGGCCTCCTGCCACTCACAGCACCAAATGCGATGATCTTTACTAAAAAGCACTTATTTCCATTGGCTTTCTTATTCATTTAGGCATTTCTTTTCATGGGGCGCAGTGTGGGGTGGAATAGCCAGTTTATCCTGACTTCCACTTTGTGAATATTCCATACCAGTCCTGCTTATAAAGTTGAGTTTGGGGGAACTTCATCTTTCTTCTGGCATTCAGCACATTTTCTGTCTCCTTTAGAACTGTTGCCACATGCTGGCAAAAAGATAAGGAAACTGAATTTGTAATCCAAATCTTGTTAAATTGCTGCATACACATTTTCCCTTCTACTTCTTGCTGTCTGTTTCTAAATGCCATGCTATTTGTTTGTACTCAGTCACCTTAAATCCTTATTTGGGTTCTCCAACAGGCACGAAGTCATCCAAATATCAATTTTAGTAACTGGTGGAAGTGCCCACATAAGGAATGGGATGTTCAGTCTTAACATGTGGTGTCTATGAATAAGGGTCTTCATTTTTTCTTTTCCTAAACTGTCCAGCTCCTCTACGCTGGTTTTGCTCCTCAACAGTCTAAGGTTTGTGCTACTTCCATGGTGATCATCTGTTAGGTCATAAACATTAGATTGTGGCATCACTGAATGAGTCAGTTGGGAGGAAGCTGGGCTGGAAATACAGCTGAGAGCCTCTGTTGACAGATGGATACCTTCTTAATCACAGGCCGTGTGGGTAAAGGGAAAGCCTTGCCTGGCCAGCCCCTCCCACCTCCACCCACCCCCTCCATTGATTCACAAACCTGGAATACTCTGGCGGAGGCTGGGAAAGTCCATCCCCAGGGAATATCACTTTTTTCCTCTTCCATGCCTCTCACAGGACACCCACACGACTAGGAGGAGGCAGAATGTGAACAGGGAGCTCTTTCTCATTACTTTTTGAGTGTCAGCAAGGTAAACCTGTCTTCATTTTCTTTTCCAAATCCTAAACGTTTCCTTCTTAAACAGTTCATATGGTTAGCATTGTTTGTTTCTCAGTGTGTGTCCATCTGCCTTGACCATAAAATGGGCATAATAAGAGCTTGCCTTTCAGAAAGCAGTGGGTAGGACTAGCTGGTATAATTATGTTCCCTTTCATCAAGTTTTCCTATCTCTACTAAGTACCAGGTGCTATTGGAAAAATTACCTTTTTATCAAATTTTTAACTGAGCCCGTATTTAATTTTAGAAGAAATAATTTAATAGTTTTAAATGTGGTGTTTCAGAGACTCCTATGTCAAGAACCGCTGTACACTAGGTTGCTAGGAGACTGGAGAGCCAAAGAAACAATGCTCTTTCCTGTGACCACTATCAAGAACTGCTCAGGATTCCTGCCAGCCTGCTAGCCTTTATCGTTCAGTCATTTTACGCCTCAAAGAGGACATTCCATCAAAAGATCAGGTTCTATCCTTTCACTGGAATGCAAGGTAAGACCCCAGAAACTCTAGTACAAACAAATTTACTATGACTCAGATTAATAGTAGATAGCACTTGAATGTCTGACCCAGGTGTGTTCCCTCTCTGCTAAGTATAGGATAAATGAAAATAAATTGCAAATTCAGCAGAGAGACTCAGACCAAACATAAGGAAGAACTTCTGCCATTAAGGACACAGAAGTTGTGAAGTTTGCCTCTTCGGAAGAGTTGTTAAGATTAGCCTGGAAGAGCATATTTGAAGGATGAAGATGCAGCCCTCACTGGCAATGGAGTACAAGGTTATATGACTTCTTAGGTTTTCTTTAAGACACAAGATTCTCCTAGTCGTGGAGAAGTGACTCTATGCATTACTCACCACTATTAAAATTGTTATTCATGTTAGGACTGAGTGAAAGCCAGGCTACTCTTAAATAACAAAGGCAGATTCTCAGTGTTGGAAGGTAAGTGAGGAGTCATTCATTTCATTGGTGAAAGAGAGGGCTCTTTCACCAGTGAAAAATTGGAGGCACAGAGTGTTCATTGCTGGATGTCCAACAGAAGAGCTGGGCCTAGGACCCAGACCCCTCAGGCTCTCTGTGTTGTGTGATTTTTACTATGCCACATTCTTCACTAATAATATAGATCTATTTAAAACAAAGCTTCATCTCTGACTTCCTGGACCACTACGAATTTTACATTCTAAAAATGCTTTTATAGGAATTCTGTTTATGACATGAGCAGCACTGAAACAGAAATCTGAGGAACTCTGGGGATTGGTGTGGCTAAAGATCACAATTTAGAAGAATAGTTAGGCAAAACACAACAGAGGAAATGTTATTTATATGAGCTCATTTCTACTCATCAAAAAATTTAAAAATTAAACTCAAGACCCAACAGCTTTCTTCCTTTTCTTAGCCCAACATCAGAGGCTTACACACGTATCTCTAGTCCCCAAACTTGGGAACTTGTCTGATATGTAGTCTCGTTTATAAACTTACCTTAGAAAAAGTTCTATTTCATTTTCAAAGATTATGCTTCTCTCATTTTATAATCCTTGAATTGGATAGTGCTGCCTCATCTTAGATGACATTCAACAGCTTTAATTTCTAAATTATGAATTATTTTTTCTTCTTCTTGTTAAAAAATCTTAGAGGCTAATCTGTCCATTTCACATAGGAAGCCAGTTGAGTTGTTGCTCACGCTTTCCCCACAAAACTGCATTGGAAGGGCTTCCTCACCCCTGCTATGATCACAAGTCATGAATTCATTTCCTTACGAATGACTAGGAAGCCAGCATTTTTAATAAATGGGAAGTAAATTATATTTAATGACTAAATTCTTGCCTAAAGTTAATACTAATATTACCATAACTCTCTTGTGCCCTATTTTGGTCTTTTAAGCTTCTTTGCTGCACATCTAAGAAAATCAGAATTTCAGTAGACTCCTTGTGCAGTCTGATAAGGCCATTTCCTAGTTGGTTTGACTTAAGGGGCTCCAGAAGACATTCTTATTCCACATATTTCTTCTTCTGATCAGTCAGCAAGTGAAATTCCAACTAATGGATTCTATTCTTCCGGTTAAGACATCATCTCCAGAAAACTGTGCTAGTTGATATCCAGCAGGGCCCAAGTATTATTTAACCCATTAAAACCTGTGACTACATCAGCTTTATATCCTGGACTTCAGCATGGAACAAAGGAGAGCTACACTTGGATAGTAAACATAAGTGGTCTGGATGGAGCATGCTGGGAAGAGAAGGCTAGAGTGGGCAGTACAGTGGGAGAACAAGGTAAGAATCAGGTAGAAGCTGCCAAAAAAAATCTGTCACTGAATTGCAGCTTTCTCTTTACCTGTTTCAGGGGTCAAATTTACATTATTTGTCTTTCAAGCATCCTTAATATATTGATTTACTTTCTCAAAAGCTTTTACTGTCATTAATCGATTTGGATTTTCAAACTGAGTCAGAAGCATACATTATGATGTCATTAACTTGAGGGTATGCTAGAACCAAAATGTCCTTCTAGAATAATTAGGTATTAGAGTAAGTAAAAAACCTAAGGGGAAAAACAAAAGGGCTACTACTCGACTTTTATGTTGGTTTACATGTGTTAGGTGAGGCAAGGAAGAGGTAGAATGTAAAAGAAAAGGGAATTTAGGTCATTTTTTAGGCTACGAAAAATCAAGTTGAGGGAATTCAAGGACCGGACACACCAGTTCAAAGCTAAAGATACATTTTAATTCCAGAGATTGTCTCTTAGAAAATATAGCAGTGATTACAGAGTTAGGCTGTTGAATGATGACAATGCTAGGGCCATAGGAACGTTTCTGAAGAAAGCAACATCCTTTATCTTACCATCGTTGGAGGAGTAAACTGATTGTATGCCACTTTTTTTGATAGTACTAGAATATTTTGCAAGACATTTCACAGAGCAGAATCAGACTTGCGGCCCATGATAAAACAGAAGACCATCTGTAACATCAAAGAAATATAGAAGATTTTATGGCTTGCTCCTTGTTTACCTACAGGGGAAATGCCTGGAGTATATATTACATGTGGTTTGGCTGCACTCAGAGGAAAAACTTGGATTTCTAACTTTTGTCAAACAAAGAATGCATTGTCCCCTTTCCATATTGCTTGCTGAAGCACAGAAATTTTCCATTTATGATTCACTTTCTTATTATTGGGTTTATTTATTTTTGCCTGCAGTTTGTTTTTAAATTTCATTACACCTGTTTTCATGCATTCAGTGAAATCACTTCTCATCCTTGGGAGAAAATGACAAGAAACGACAGCCACGGAATCTTCCTATGGATATGGGAACAAAAGCAGCTCTCAGAATAAATAGTGGCCACACACAGGTAACTTCTTCATGAGGAGACTTGGTGACTTCACAAGATAGACCCCACTCCACCCATATGGGATGAGCACCATTTGGGCTGACCTCCTCTTTCAGAGTCTGTAATTACCGTACAAAGATGAAGGTGTGTTTATGAAAGCAACCTTTGTTGAGATCTCAGTGACATACTCTGCTTTTCCAAATTACCTCAATTGGCAGTGGATATTAGAAAGAGTCATGGAATATCTCTGGAAAGATATATAGGAGAGGAGACCTGGTGACACTGCATCCTTGTGCACTGTGTCAGTGCATCAGAGAGGCTTAATTCTCAATGTGCACTCTTTCATACCACTGCAAATTCGAAAATGTGTACGGTGTGTGTATATTACCTCCTTAAAACTAACTACCTACCTATCTACATGCCTACCTTCCTACCCGGCTAATTAGCTAACTAAATTAATAAGGTGTTTAAAAAAAAGCCAAATAACTGGAAACACTTAGATCTTCCTCTGTTGCTATTTAGCTAACTGTTCAATTTAACTCTTAAATAAGTTATTTCCTCTGAATTTTTTTTTTCTTCCACAGAAACTCTGCACGTAAGCAACACTAGTTTCCTTGTTATTCCCCAAACATGCCAGACACATCCTAACCTCCAGTTATTTGCGAAAACAATTTCCAATGCCTGGAAAAGTCTTGTTTTGTTATCTCTACGGCTTGCTGTTGGCTTAAAGTCTTGACTCAAATATCACTTTCTCAATAAGGCCTATCTTGACTATCCTATTTAAAATTGCAAACTTACACCCCAGAATTCCTCATCAATTTTATCCATTTTATCTTTCATAATAATTTTTTTTTGAGAGGGAGTTTTGCTCTTGTTGCCCAGGCTGGAAAGCAATGGTGCCATCTCAGCTCACTGCAACCTCTGCCTCCCTATTCAAGCGACTCTCCTGCCTCAGCCTCTCAAGTAGCGGGAATTACAGGCAGGTTCCACCACACGTGGCTAATTTTGTATTTCTAGTAGAGACATGCCTTCTCCACGTTGGTCAGGCTGGTCTCAAACTCCTGACCTCAGGTGATCCGCCTACCTCGGCCTCCCAACATGCTGCAATTACAGGCGTGAGCCAGCACGCCCAGCCATAATGATCTTTTTAAAGTACTATATAAGCATCTTAGTACTTAACATGTTTACTGTCTGTCAAACTCTACAACCAAGATCCATGAAGGCAAGGATTTGTCCTCAAATCTTTTGCTCACTGTTGCTTCCCCTAGCACCTTATAGCATTTCAAGAAATAATTGCTGAGTAAATAAAAGAAATAATGAGTTTTGCTTCCTAAATTTTTATTCTTGATTGAATACTATTAAATGATTTGAGACTGACACATCCAGTTTTCAATTTGATTAATGATTATTAAGTTTTTCAAAAACAGACTTCAATGTATATTTTGAAAATAAATTCAAGAATAGCATTCTCTACAAGTGGCCAAGAGATATATGAAAAGATGTTCAACATCACTAGTCATCAGAGAAATACAAATGAAAACCACAATGAGCCTCATACCCATTAGAATGGCTATTATCCAAAAAGCAGAAGATAACAAGTGTTGGCAAGGATGTGGAAAAAAGAGAACCCTTGTACTGTTAGTGGGCATGTAAATGGGTGCAGCTGCTGTGGCTGCCATGGAAAACATCATGGAAGTTCCCCAAAAAATTAAAAATAGAACTACCATATGATTCAGCAATCCCACTTCTGTGTTATTGATCCAAAGGAATTGAAAGCAAGTTCTCAAAAAGGTAATTGAACTCCCATGTTCACTGTGGCATTATTCACAATAACCAAGATATGTAATCGATCTAAATGTCCATTGACAGATGAATGGATAAAGAAATGCAGTACATAAATACAATGGAATATTATTTAACCTTTGAAAAGAAGGAATCCTGCCATTTGTGACAACATGGATGAATCTGGAGGACATCATGCTAGTGAAATAAGCCAGGCACAGAAAGACAAATATTGTATGATTTAAGTTATATGTGGAATCTAAAATGGTCAAACTCATGGTAGTAGAGAATAGAATGATGGTTACCAGGAGTTGGAGGAGATGGTGAGAGAAATGGGAAGTTATTACTCAAAGTGCACAAAGTTTCTGTTATACACAATTATTAAGCCCTAGAGATCGACTGTACAGTGTAGTGTCTGTAGTTACAAGTACTGTATAATATGCTTAAAAATTTGTTCAGAGGACAGATGTTATGTTAGTGTTCTTGTAAGAAATAATAATAGTTAATAAAGAGGGTGAGAGAAAACTTTTAGAGACAATGGATAGGTTTATTGCATAGATTGTGGTGGTGATTTCACAGATGTGTACTTATCCCCAAACTCAACTTGTATACATTCAGTATGTGCTGTTATTTTTTGTCAGCCATACCTTTAAAAAGTGGAGTTTTTAAGTGACCTTCTCTAATTGTGAAGTACACCTTTTTCCCCTTGATGACTCATCTGCCTAGTCAATATCCTAATCTTTGTTAAGAGATCCTTAACATCTAGATTATTGTTATTAAGATAATCATTTTCTGTTGGTAAATTTTTAACTTTGGAGGATATCTTTAAGCTAATCATTCTCTTTTGAACAAATGTACCATCATTGTTTGAATGTATCTATGTTTACAAGCTTTCAAAACTCATCACCTGAAACAGGTTTCATTTCATCAAATAGAGTAGTCAACTAGTGCCTTCAACCAGGGGAATACTTAAACATAGGGAATTAGGCACCAAAAAAGTCAATTTGAGGAGTGAGGGCCAAATAAAGCCATTGTAACCTTTCAGGAACTCAGGAAGTTGCAAGAATCATAGGAAACCACCTGTGGCTCTTAATCTCAGTAACAGCTGGTGACACTGGGGGAGGTTATCTGCAGATTTCCCAGAAGCTGCTGTAAAACCCCATGTCTGCTGTCTGTTCCATTCCTCATGTTGCCCACCTCTGCTAAAAAGGAAATAAAAGCTTCTACTTCTCCCCTTTCTGTAGAGTTTGACTTTCCCAATATTCTCTAAATTATAAGTGAGCAAAGGATTTCCATTGTCAAATCCCACTGGCTCCTCAATGTACAGATTTCCATAAGCCTCAAACTAGAAAGAAATAGAAAGCAAATTGAGTTCCTCCTCACAGGTCTACTAGTTTCTTTTGGTGGTCACTGCTACTAGGTTCTACTGATGTGCACATTCTGTAGATAAACCCCAGAGATGAGCATATCGTGTTCATGTCTCCCTTTCTTGATGACCATGGCATGCTCATCCAGATTGTCTATTTCTACTCCTAACACAGTAAATATCATGGGAGGTAATCCTAATGTTACAGAACATAATTCACACAATATTCCTCTACCACAGGTTAAGAAAATTAGCAGTGATATTTCTTTTAATTTAATAATTATCCACCATTGGCTAGGCATGGTGGCTCATGCCTGTAATCTCAGCACTTTGGGAGCATAAGGCGGGCATATTGCTTCAGCCCAGGAGTTCAAGACCAGCCCTGGGAACGTGGTGAAACCCCATTTCCACAAAAAATAGCCAGGCATGGTGGTGCAGGCCTATGGTTCCAGCTACTCAGGAGGATGAAGTGGGAGGATTGCTTGAGCCTGGGAAGTCAAGGCTGTAGTGAGTCATGATTCTACCACTGCACTCCAGCCTGGGTGACAGAGATCCTGTCTCAAAATAAAAATAACAATAATAATAATTCATTATATTTCTTATACGTCCCCTCAGTTGCCTTGTCTATAAGAGAAGGATATAATAGCACTTATTTCATAAGATTATTATAAGGATTAAATGGAACCTTATCTGCTTATCTATCTACCATCTATGTATGTATATACGTATGTATGTATGTATCTATCTATCTATCTATCTCTCTAGGCATCTATCTATCTAGAATTTAGAAGAGTGCGTGGACTATTCTAAATGCATAGTAAAAGTTAGCTACCATTATTACTATTGTTGTTGTCATGATAATCATCAGTCTTTTCTGTAAAAACTAATGGGTTTATATGGCAGATCAATATGTTGAACTTAATTCTCTTTATCTGTCTGCAACTCTATCTATGGCTTTTCCATGGTCTCTTCATATGCAAAGTGTGCTTCTTCCCTACTTAAACATGGACTTGGCCATGTGACATGTTTTGGTCAATAGCATTTGAGCAGAAGTGATACTTTGCCAGCTCTAAGCCTAAGCCAGAAAAGCTCTGAAAGTGTATTTCCACTTACACCTTTGCATTTCTGCCACTGACATGAGAAGAGTCCTTTTAGGTCCCTCCTGCCCCTTCAGCCTGGGACCCAGAATGAATACACATAGGCTAGAGATGCATTGGTCAATTCACAGAATCACAGTGAGAAACAAAGCCACCAGCCATCTCCAACCTAGATCATCCAAACCCCATCCTACCCACGTAGGTGTAAGGTGTAAGCAATAAGTGTTTGCTGTTTAAAGCCCCTGAGCTTTGGGGTTGTTTGTTATGCAGCCGTGGTGAAGTAATACACTTTATTTCAGATGCATCTACCAGTGGCTGAGTCAAATGGTGACACCTGCTCTTCAGCCGAGTCATATTGCATGTTCTGCCTAAATGCTGGCCATGAGTCTTTGTGAACATTGCCCAAGAGTAATGCTGCAAGAACTTGAGTGGGTTTGGGAGAGGCAAGGACCATTGCCAGTTTCTGCCTTCTGTGTTTTTGCTGCCTTCAACAGTCTGCCAGCTGGTGCAGCTGTACCTTTTGGACAAATAATATGATATCCTGGGCATTAGCCTAAATGGTACCACACATGCAAAGAGCCACAGCTGCTATTTGTCGTGCTTCTTGCTGTTCTTGGCTCTGTTGCATTGCTTAAGGGTAGCATAGATTTCTACACAACAAGCATGGCTTTCCAAGATTCATAGATAGAACTTTGATCAATATAGCCACTAATGATGATGATTGTGCATGGGAAAATAAGTCAGAATCATTTCTGAATAGCCTGAAATTTTCTTAGAGTAAGAAAAATATAAATTAATTAATCCTATAAACTTGCATGCTATATCATTGAGTGGTTTTTCCTTTCAGGAAAAAGCTAAAACCTCACCTATATTGTTAATATATATATGTATACATATTTTTTACATTATTTAAATGAGTGAATTTTTACTTCCTTTGTTGGTTTTATGTAAAGATATTCATATTAGCACAATGTGGATAAATCTGATGAGCTAATTATTCACTAAATCAAATTTACAATTAGTTTTCATTTCTAAGTAAAAGGGTGAATTGTTCCACGTGTGTTGTGTGGAATAATTGAAAATCATTATTATTAGTACACACTGCTGGTGAATGGGATCCATCTAAAAAATTTCTCAGCTTGGTTTGGAACCTAAAAATAAGAAAATAAGAATAAACATAAGTTCAATCTACTATCCATAGAAAAGACATTGTATTTTTAGTCCTTTTAAAACTTAATCAAAAGCCTTTATTTATCCACCACACTTGCCAGCGCAATGCAGATGGGAAAAGAAATAAAGGAAGAAAAAAGATTATATATATATGGCCCAGCTACAGATCCGTACTTTAACAGAATGGAACATAACCCTGCTTCAGAGCACTTTCAATGAAAGTGTTGACAAATGTACAGTGTAGTTGTTCTCGACGCTGGTTGCAAATTAAATACCTGGAGAGCATTCCAAAATTATCAATGCTGAATTCCACCCAAGATTTCTAATTTAGTTAGTTCTGGGTGGGATCAAGGAATTGGTACTTTACAGAAGCTCCCAAGAGATTCTAATGTGTAGAGTTAGATGCAGTAGTATTAAGATATTTTGAAATCATAATAATTCCAAGAGGATGCCAACATGGGTACAATAACGAATTTCAGATTTCTTTGGAGGGATTCACAGAGGAATTGAGCTTAAAAGTAGAGCTTTAAAGTAAGGGAAAGAAGCTATGTCATGGAATAATGTGGAAATGTCTTTTTCTTTTTAAGTCGGTTACATAATTTGGGTTTTCTCAAGTTTTGCCATTTTAATCAGCAGAACTTAGATTAATTAGTGAGATGCTTACCTTTGCCTGTTGATTTCCTCTATTGGTATTTTTACTTGCTATCAATTGAGATTGCTTTTTTATATCTGTCTTCTTTTGTACAGTGATGACATTAGTCAGAGGTGTGCTGAAGCAGTTTGCAGAGCCTTGCAAATTTGATGGTGTCTATCTATTTCCAGCGCTATGTTCATCAATGCCAGCTTGGAAGATTGAAATCAGCCATGATAAAAATGTTTACACTATGGAAACTAGCAAATAGTAAAAATCATCAGATACTCTCTCACCCCAGACGTAATGATAAATCATTCAATAGTACACAAGTGATTTCAGTGGAAGGGAGTTGCTGTACATAAATGATTTTTAGTTCTTTATGTTGGATGTCTTAAAATTATAAGTCTCAACTTTCGAGTACCTATTAATCTAGAAAAAAATTAAACCTATATTTTACAAGAAAGCCCCCTCTGTATTTTTTATTATATTTCCTTTTGAATCCCCCTCCCCATTTCACTCTTACCACCTAAAACAGAAATTCCCACATATTCTATGCTCAGAGGAGATTTACTTGTGTTAGCTTAAGAATCATTTTATGTTTTCTCATGCCTGCCTTCATACTACCCCATACCACAGTTTTCAGGTTTTAATTTAAGCTCCACAGTGGCCCTTTTCTGTTTGATGAGAAAAGATAACCAAGAAAGTAAATTAGGAGTCTTATGATTGACCCTATTTTTTCTGTTATTCAAGGAAACCCAAAATGAAGCGAAATAACAAAAAATTGCCAAGGAAAACATTTTCAACCATTTCAATTACTGTTTTAATTGGCTGGGTCTGCCTGCCAGATTATCCTCTAATCTCTACAAGAATGTTATTTGGAAAAAGCTGAAATATGCCCTGCATGGAAGCCACATCCATCCCTTCAGCACATTCTAGTTGGAATAACTTTCTCTCAGCATACTGGAATCACGTTGGAGTAAAATTGGCAGTTCCTGGAAAAACTTAATCCATAGATTATTAAAGACCTAATTCACTATCAGCATATTATTGAAAAGTCTCAAAAATGCAGTGTGCCCGAATCCAAGATAAAGGAAAGTAATGATATTGTGATGTTTGTATAACAAATACCTCTAGACAATATGCAGGCTTGTGTGTGCCCATTTGTGTGTGCACAACTGGGTATGTGCTTTGACTGTGTGTGTCTCTGTGTGTATTAAATAACAGGACAACAGAATGAGGAGAAGGGTTGAAATTATTTGAATGGTTTCATAAAAATTTCCTGGGATGTGGGATATGTTTTATTAAGATTACACCAAGAAATGGCGCCGACTGCTTATCAGACTTGTGGGTTCAGAGAAAGGAAAAGGCTTTTCTTTTTTGTTTGTTTTAATTAAATGGGTCTTGAAAACATTGGTATTAAAAATAGATGATTACACCCTCAGATTGCCATTTTGATGTGTTCTCATTCAAGAGGGATGAAGAGCTACTGTGCACATTAGTTTAAAAAAACGATTTGTAGTCGGGTTCTACACATGGACTCTAGAAAATGCACACACACACAAAATATGTGGCTCCGGCAACCAGTTGGTTTTTTACCCTAGACTGGTCTCTTTTTTGAATTTGGGTTGTTTGGCACAATGTTGAAATTATGAAGTTTAAACCAACATCAAAGACTGCTGCATCTGTTTCACATGTTGGGACAGGGCCACCATGAAGGAGCACGCCATTAAAAATCCATGAGAATGTGTTCCAAGGATGACCTCTACAGCACACACTGTCTGTCCTCTAGAGCCCTAGCTTTGCAGAGGTTGAGCCCTGGAACAGCAGCAGCAGCACTCGCTAGGAGCTTGCTAAAAATGCAGAATCTCGGGCCCCATTCAGACCACCTGGATCAAAATCTGCAATGTAACAAAATCTGTAACTAGAGAAGCACAGGCCTAAATTATTTTGACTATTTGTTTGGAAGTGAAAGCAAATAGGTGTATCTACTCAGTGTCTATATTGAGAATCTTATAGAAACTATAGTATTTGCTGGAGTATTTATCATTAGCTTTAAGTATAAGACACCCTGTGGTACTTCAGCAATTAGTAAAAGTGCCATCCATTCATTTTTTTAAAAGTTGCATTGCCAAGATTATTAAGCCTGTCGTATGCACTTCAAGATTGTAATGACTGTGCGGTTGTCGTCAGAAGTTGTGTTGCAGCTGCTCAGAGCAATTACTTCTCTGAGAATCTATTCTGTGGTGTCACAGAGCGGTGTGGAAAAGTTTGTTCATACTTAACATGGTTCAATCACTGGAACTGGTTCCAGTGCACATATACTCTGGTCAGCTTTTATGTAACAGTCTGTAGCAGAGAAAGAAGTAGCTTGCAAGGTACAGTCTGGATGACTTAAACCATAATGGTGCTAATTCACTAAAAAATCACAAATCTGATTAATATTTCGATCTGAAGTTACTGAGAGAGAGGATGGGGATGGAAGGAGAGAGGGGGAAAGAAAGAAAGTGAGTTGGGAGAGAGAATGAGAGAAACTGGGAGAGGAAGAGAGAAGAAAAATCCACTACCTAAGAATGATGACAATGATGAATGCGATTTCAAAACCCTCTCTTGTTTCCAATTTTTCAAACAGTTGTTTCTACTTGTTAAGCTTCATTACAAATTGAAGTCCAAATAGAAATAAACACAAAACTATACACCAAAACTATTCTGAGTGTCTGAAAAAATGAGACTGATCAGTTAAATCAAGAATTCTCAAAGTCTGGGAGTTCTATATCCTTCTCTTCTCACATTAAAACACTTTGGTTCCTAAGATCTATGACACAAGGAAAACTACAGCCAAATGCAGATTTTCATTCCTACATAGTGCTCTTCTGAGTCCCTGTCTTCTTCCTTATCTTGGTGAACCTCAGAACACCCTGGAAGGAAGTGGAAACCATCATGTTATCTCCCCATTCCTCTCACTCCTTCCCCAAAAAGAACAGCCTGGAATCAGTTCCCAACTGTCTCACTTCTGGGTCCTCTGAGCTCTCCATACCTTCTTAAACAACTTGCCGACACCCAGCTCCATCCTCAAAGAGAGGAAGGCCCTCCGAAAGGCCCAGGAGCCTGAGTGATACAGCAGTTAGCAACCTAGGGCTCTGGCAGCAGAGAAATCAGGGTTTGTGTCCCCGCTCAGTAGCTTGGTGACTTTGGACAAGAGAAAACTTCTAAGTTCTTTTCCTCTATAAAAAACCCCATCTATTTCAGAAAATGTTGTGAACACTAAACAAAAGATTGTACAGTTAAAGTGCTTAGGAAACATGTATAATAAACAGTAACTCCTCTTTCTCCCACACTACCTCTAAGCTTCTTTTTCTCTCCCCTTTCCTTCCTTCAGTCTGTTCCTTCTCTTTATCTACACTTATTTCCCTCTTGTACTGTCACCACTCTTTATGCTCAAGCTCAAAATGCTCACAAGCAAAATCTCACAAGCCAAAATCATGTTTCAGCAAAAAAGAGTCGCAGATCCCCAAAGCCCATGTGTCCACAGGGACCGTCAATTATTTCTTACATTTCTGGTTAATGATCCATTTCCTTCTATAACCTACAGTTTCCTCAGTTTCCCATGAGCGTTTGTGATGCTCAGGCTTACTAGGATCTGGCTGAAAAGCCAAGTGTTACTTTTTACCCCACATAGAATGAATATTTTCACTTTCCTCAATCTTTGCTCTTTCCAAGGATATTGTATCTACGTTCTGGCATTCTCGGACTTGAGTGTAATTCTATTATCTTGCCTGTATCTCTTGACTTCATCCCACACAGAGACTTCCCTTTAAAGACTAGAGTGTGGAATGAGATTGAGACATTCAAAACAATGCCTGAAGCTCTTAACAACCAGAATTCCAATCGCAAGCTGAACATGACAATCCTTTAAAAGTCCTCATGCTTTTTAGCACGTTGTCCCCTATTGAAGCAGCACTTTTCAAATACCTGTGCTGGCACTGACTTGTTTAAATCAGTGATCGTAAAGTGGATTGGTTCTAATAATTCTTAGAGTACTGAGCTGTGAATGAGTTAGTTTTTATAATATCAATTAAAATGATTTAAAATTTATTCTAGTGGTAGTATTTCTCCCAGCACTGTGGTCTGAATGTGTTCTTCCAAAATTCATATGCTAAAGCCTAACCTTCAAGATGATTGTAGTAAAAGGTGATACTTTTGTTATGTGATTAGGTTATGAGGGTAGAGCCCTCATGGATGAAATATTGGTGCCATTATAAAAGAGGCCTGGGAGAGCTTGTTCACCACTCCCATAATGTAAAGATGCAGTTAGAAGGTGCCATCTTTGAAGCAGAGAGGAGGCCCTTATCAGACACTGCATCTGTGGTGTGTTGGACTTCCCAGCCTCCAGAACTGTGAGCAATAAATTTCTGTTGTGTATAAATGACCCAGCCTAAGGTATTTTGTTATAGCAGCACAAATGGACCAAGACAGTTGCTTGCATTCTGATGTGCTTTGCAGGAGAGAATGGAATTGCAGCAGACTGCTCAGAAATTGTACATCACCAGCAGCTTGTCTCAGCTAAGTGTGAGAGACTGCTACTGATGGGCCATTAACAATTGCAGAGATTCTGAATCACTGAAGCACTTGGTAAAAGAAATGTTGTGGGTGATGTGAAAATCCCCATATGCCCATGAAAGTATATTGAGTTTATAAGTGTTGTTGCCTAGTGTGTCATGGAGCATTTTATGAGAAACTATTCTGGAGTAAGAAACAGCACAGAAGAAGACAGTTTCGGCCTGAAATGGCTTATGTAGCCACTGACCATCAGAAACAATTATTTTTTTACCTTAACCTAGATTTGTAACAGCAGGATATATCAAATTCCTTCACTTAAGTGAAACCTTAGCAAATCTTTAAGTAGTACTATAAAGTGACAAAAGGTGTTTACCTTTACTAATGTAAATTTCTTGCTGAGATAAAGTTTTTATTCTTCTTGAGTCACAAGACTGCTGAAGAGGGAGCCATTGTTTGTTCTACACTGCTCTGTTCTAAATGTTCATTCCCTGATATTCATATGTTGAAGTTCTAACCCCCAAGGAGATGGTATTAGGAAGTGGAGCCTTTGAGACATGATTAAGTCATGAGGATGAAGCTCTCATGAATAAGACTCATAACCTTATGAAGGAGAACACAGAAAGATCCCTCACTTTTTCAGTCATGTAAAGACACATGAACAATAAAATGGCCAGCTATGAACCAGGTTGTGAGCTCTCGCCAGACACTGAATCTGCCAACACTTTGATCTTGGATTTCCCAGCCTCCAGAGCTGGGGGAGATAAATTTCTTTTCTTTGTAACCCGCTTAGTCTAAGGTACTTTGTTCTAGCAGTCTGAATGTGCCAAGACGTAACACTCCCTTGCCATTTTATTGAGTAAGGAAGAAGATGGGGGGATTTCAAGCAGGAAGGGAAGGCTTTTGGAGTGAGCACCATGTGCTTATTGCTGCTTGGAGTGGACTCTTTCTCACCCTCTATTTATGTGTTAAATGAAGTAGGATGTGATTAGGCATGTGCTTTTTAGCTACATTAAAGTGTCCATGGGAATTGGCTTCTTTGGGCTGTGTGAGAGACACTAAATACCATTTCATAAACACTGAAAAGTCTCTCTTTAGATAAACATTTAGCAGAGAAAGGATTTTGGAGATGCTAATGAATGCCTTCCATTTATATAGAGCTTATCCATTTTATACTTTGAAAAATACTATTTTACATAACCTGACATGGCAGCCAAGTTGCAGAAACCAAAGTAAGAGTCACATTTAGTGAGAGTGGTATTCCTACAGCAGGAAATAATTATGGTCAGCAATGTGGGAGGAGAGTCATCCCAAAGTTAGCTGACTACAGTGGATTAAGTTCACATCTGGCTAATAGAGACAATCCAAAAATGAGTGTGGGAATGCATGGAAGCATTTGACAGTGCTGTCATTTTGTTCTGTCTTTATGAGCCTCAGCTGGCAGTGCTTCATTGGTGCATTCATTATGACATCATTTTAAGGACAAGCAACTTGCAGGCCCAAAAGACCTGAGACTCCCTGGGGTGAAGGGAAATGCCACAGACATCCATGGTCTTGGATGCTCAATGAGTAAACTATGATTTTTAAGCAGTTCCTGGGCCCTAAGAAATAGTTGGTCATAACCCAGGCCTACACCCTTTTGCCTGAGCTGTTTCAGGGAGGAGTTGGATACATCTACACATCCCATACTGGCCCCACATGTCCCTAATACATTAGACCAAAGAAGATTAATATGGTAGGACATGCTGCCATGTGGAACTGAATCCTTTAATGGACTGTGACGATGTGAGGGGCCTGAAGGTTAAGACTCTGTTGCCTTGTTTCACTGATGCCAGTTAGCACCGTGTCATAATGTTGGCATGCATGACGCACATGCAGTTTTACTCTAGAAAGAGAAATAATTTCAAGGATTTTTTTTGCCTATATGTATGAGACTTCATATATTGTACAATTTTAAGTGTTATATGGAAAGACGCCCTTTCAGCTCTCTTTCTCTTTCTTTAGACACACACACACACACACACACACACACACACACACACACACACACACAGAGAGATAAAATCACCCATGTACATCCTATCTACTTTCCTGTATTAACCTCTCATAGCTCTCTCAGATTTTTGCGTATTATCTAAACTAGGCTTACTTCTGTCCATCATACCTTTCTTCCACATTTCCACCACTGCCCCAGCCGAGTATCACCACATTCCATCTGTGCTTCTTCAAGACAACTGACAAGATATGAAAAATCTCCTTCAAGACAATTGGAAAGTTGGATATGAAATCTCCAACTAGACAACGACTCCATCTCCTAGTTTCTAGAGCTTTGCTTTTGCCTCTCTCATTCTACATTCTATTCTGTCTTGTGTTGTCATTTGAGTACATTCTCAAAGATACGGGGTACGCACTTAGATGTATGTTAAAATTTGTAAGTGATTTAATTGGCTGTTATCACAGGCAGCTTTGTTTGTGAAAGACAAAGCTGATCTGTATTTTTCATTTCGGTTAGCTTGGCTTCTCTTTGTGTGACTGAACACAACTAATCAAAATATTATATGTATATATGTGGAGTCAGGTAATGTAAAGACCGTATAGAGAAACTACTGTATTTGCAAATTGATCCTACTACTATAATCCCTGTCTTTAGCAATAATGTTCCTGGATGTCATAGTCAGAGAGATGTTTTACTAGAGGGCTCATGAGAATAATGCTTTCTGGTTTATTGAAATTATTCTAAGTCAAATCAGTTTTGGGGAGTGGTTACATGATGTCAAGTTAATTATTAGCTGAACATAAATAAATAATGGTATTCTTTACTTCTATACATATCATTAGTTCTATATCAACATGTTTAATTTATCAAACATAAGCAGAAATGAGGGTTCTTTTGGCAGCTACTAATATGCCTGTCTGCTTCTTCACAAGACGTATATTACTATCTTATGACTCTGTCCCACGTAAATAATGTGAACATATTTATTCCTCATGAAAAGTACTCAGATTTAAAATACTGCCACACTCTTTCAAGCATCATCTTACTGTTATATTTGTAAAATATGAATAAGCCTATAGTATTGTTATAAAAAAGATGCCTATTTTCAAAGGGAAACCAAGAAAGGCAAGTTTTAGCAAGGTGCTCATTCTCATATTGAATCTAAAATTTCTGTTACAAATTACAGTCATATTTAATGCCTGCTTTAAGAAAAAGTATTATACCAAACTAAGGTTTCTTTAAACAATATGTATAAAGTTTAGGGTCTTTTGTAGCATGACTTCAGTGCAATATTTAATTTTAAAAGACCATGAAAATGAGACAAAAAGCAGTTAATAGTTACAGTGTCCGTCAAAGCCATTTGATGCTATTATAAAATGCCAGAAATATTTTATCATTTAAAAAGTGTACATGTTTTGGTGAGAAATAATGTAGCATCTTAAAACAACATGGCCTTTGGCTTTAGAAGACTCAGATTCAATTTATGGTTTTGCCATTTAATAGGTTTGTGCCATTCTGTGACAAAACTTCAACCTAACCTCAGATTCTTCCTCTGTTAAAAGGGACTAATGATGATTTTTTAAGAAGCTATAGTGATGTGTTCAATGAAACACTATTCATAATGGCAAAACTAGAATACAACCTAGTGTCCAATTCCAGTTGTATTCATCAGCTGTTGTCACATCAGTGCATGTAAAAAACCATGTTCAAACACCATGGTTTGCAACAGCAAGCATTTATTCCAATGCTCATGGGTCTACAGATCAACTGAGATTAGCTGACCTAGAGTAGGCACAACTGGGCAACTCTGCAGTGGTGGGGCTTGTCTCCAAGGCCCAATTTGGGTTCAGGTTTGTTCCATGTGTGCTTGTTTGGGGACCGAAGCTTGAAGGACAGCAACTACCTATGGTGAATCATCAAAGCACCAGAGACAAACTAATTAGGGTGAGCATAATTAAGATCTCTGCACAAAATCCATTAACTTTCATTGATCAAATTAAGTTCCATGGCCAAGCTCAATATAAACAGAAAGTCTTCCATGGTCAGTGGGACGGGAGGTAAATATGTGCTGCACAGTTATCCAAACTATCCCAATGGCTAAGTAGTAGCTGATTTAATGATTAAGCAGCATTCATATGACAAAAGGCTACTGATCCATTAAAAATGTAATGGAAAAAATGACTAGCTGAGTAGTATTATTATGATCTACTTTCAAAGAAAAAAGTAAGCTATCAAAAGATGCATACATGGAAAATTATAGATAGGTTTTAGAATGGAATATTACCCGTGGTAACCTTTGAGAAATAAGATATTGGATGATTTTGATTATTTCCCCTGTACTCGCTTTTCAATGTTTTCCAGATCAGCTGAACTGATTATTTATGTATTATTTTTGTTATTTTAAATAATTAATAAAAATGTTCTTCCAACTTTGGAAAAACATAAACTGTTATTTGAGGCAATAGCATCACCACATTAATATGGTTCAGATGAGAAAAAAAAGTGAAAGCTTGTTGTGATTATAAAGAATAAAGCAAATATAAGAGATTTTTAAAAAATAATTTCATTTATGTCTCAAATTCCAGTATTCTATATTTTAAGTGTTTGTTCCTGCAAGCATGAAAAATGTCTTTATCTCATCCTCATTCTCAAAAGATAATTTTATTGAGTATGAGATTCAAGCGTGACATTAATTTTCTTTCAGAGCTTTGAATATTATTATTTGGGCATCCATTGTTGTTATTGGAAAGTCTACGCCAGTTTAATTTTCGTTTGAAGTTATTTTATCTTGTCTCTCTTTTTAAGATCTCTTTGTCTTTGGTGTTCTGCTGTTTCATTGCAATATGCCTAAAAGTGTGTGTGTGTGTGTGTGTGTGTGTGTGTGTGTGTGTGTGTGTTTTATTCTACTTTATATTACTATTTGTTGGATTTCCTGAAACTGAAGATTGCAGTCCATAACAATACTCGAAAATCCCACATCACTAACTCTTTGAGAATTTCCTTGTTCCCATTCTTTCTCTCTCTTTCTACTTCTGAAACTTCAATTACCTTCTCTATCTTCTGTTTTGCTTAACTATCTTTCCTATTTTCAATCTCTTTCTCCCTATATTATATTCTCAGGAATGCCTTTATTTCCAGACTGATCATTTGGTTCTTTTTTCAAATCTACCTAACAATTTCTGAATAATCTCTTATTCGTTTTTATCATCTTACTATCTTCTTACCCTTTTTGAAAGATGAGGCTGATATTTACTTCATAGTATATATGTGCCTTTCAAAAATCTTCAACATTTTGAGTTGGAATCATCAGATTGACTTTTTTGGTGATTCTTATTCATATTTGCTTGCATGGCCTCAATCTCCCGAAAACATTCTTTCTTAGTTCATCAGCTAGGGATGTCACCTTTTGGAGACTTTTGATTTGAGGCTCTTTGTTCTTACATCTTCCCTTACACAGACTTTGTCTCTACTCTGTCTGTGAAATTCTGGGCCACCAGGAATGGCAGATATCCTCGGGCAAACAATGGCTTTTCAACTTGTCTACTTTCTGGATTCACTCCTTTTTGTCATTTCCACTCATCAAGATTTTTTTGACTTATTTATCAGACAAAAAACACAAAAATATATTATTTTACAAAACTTCATTCAGTATTTTTAGGTATTGTTTTCTGGAAGGATTTTGTTCTGAACAACTATTCTATATTTTCAGAAGTAAAAGTGTCTAATCATCTTTTAAATTATCTGCTTCTTCTCTGTAAATGAACATCCTTTATGGATGCATTGTGTTATGCATGTAGAAATCCCTGACACCTGCTATAGGACCAGACACATATAAAGAATAACGAAGAAATTAAAGGGACCAGTCATATAAACTTAGAGCATAAGGTCTTTGAAACCTACAAACCACTTTGGAAATATGGGATATTAGTACTTGCCCAAAGGATTTAGAAGTCATACTAAGTTTTTATTTTACCGTAAAGGTTCCTAAAAGAGATTTCACAGCCAGTGAAAATTTTAATTATCTGAAAATTAAACTGTCAAAATCTGGCTAAAAGTCTGTACTTTATAAATAACTAAATATATTTTTTAATTTATGGCAACTGGCAAAAAGATTACATTCAATATTAGAATATTATGTTTTAGTTGCCTTGCTCTTTTACTTAATTGTCACATCCAAGGAAAAGACAACCTGATGGGTTTCTTTGTCCGTAACATTGCTTTATTTGGTAAAGATGTTTTGCCTTGTACACAAATAAGCACATATAATAGAGGATAACAAAAATGATTCATGCTAGAAACTCATATATTTTAGGGAAAGATTTTAGGCCTGGGTCTTAGAGGAAAACCCGAGGTAAAGTGATTTATTTTCTACTTTAATCTATTGTTTATGGCCTGATCATAAAACACTTGTTTCCATTTTTTTGTGCTTTCCTAAAAGAATATTGACACTATGTGTAAAGCCAACCATTTAAACATAGAAAGAAACACGAAATTTTCATATGCTTTTGCCAGGGGTTAAATAGACTTTTTAAAAACTACATGGATGAAAATTCCTGGGAAAAAAGCAGACGTGTGTGTGTGTGCCCCCGTGTGCGCGCGCGCGTGTTGTGTCTACTTGTGTATTTACCCTTGTTTGTGGTTCACATATTTTGCGGTTGAATTATCCAGTTTGTCCCCTCCCTTCTGATGAAGTCTTGCATTCCACCTTCATTGCAGTGTGCAGTTTGTCTGTGTGGTTTGCTTTTTCTTGCATCTGAAAATAATTTGGGAGAAACAGAAACATAAAATTTGATTTAATCTGAAAACTCTTTTCTTCATTTCTTTTTAAAATATGACCAATTCAGCCATTTCTATATAAGGATAAAGAGTCAAAGACAAGCTAATCCAGGAAAAATGTGAACCTGAAGAGTTCCTCAAATCCGATATTTGAGCAAACCAATCCCAAAATATCCAAGACTTATTCCTTGGCTCTGAGAACTGCAACATCATAGGAATGGTTGTTTCCTATTATTGGCAGTTCTTTTGCTTGTTCACACTTTGCCATTGAGGTTTTCTTCTCAAGATTCTTCTCGAGAAGGATTGAGTTTGAATGAACACTGTATTCCTAAAGTCACAAGATGTGCAAGTCAAAATTATTTTATTTTCAGGCATCAGTACAAAATATTTAAACCTGGAGGACTGCACTCCAAAATTAGATCAAAAATAGAAAGCATTTAAAAAATAATGGAACATCCAATTCAATCAAATACCACCCATGCGTATTTGCAAAATTTTTGAAATTATGATATATAATTTTATTACAAAGTTAAATGGAAATGTCGTGTTTAAAAGTGTTTATTACAAAGTTAAATGGAAATGTAAATTTTAAAATTATATGATGTTACATTATTATGACTATGACTTGTTTTAAAACAAGAATATAAAAATAAATCAAGCAAAAACATAACATTTTAAAAAACCTATTAATAGTCATTTTTTTTTGTTTGGAGAATGTATGATTTAAAATTTTCATCCATGTTTCAAACTCAATGAATATTAATATTTTCATGATTTTTATTTATGTGCTATTGATTTATATGTTTATTTTGAGGTGCAGTGTGTTAAGGCAGAACAAGTTTCTGAGGACCTGTGTTTTAGTTATATTTTTAATCAGTTACTAATGAAAGCTTCATATTTGTCTCTATATGTTTAAATAATGCATCATCCTAAGACTGTATGTCATTTCATGTCTTATTCTGGTGACTCATTGAAAATGTATTTTTTATGTACAAAAACTATATATACAGAGAGAGAACTAGATAGCTATTTAGAAGTGTATTTGCATTGGTAGATGCCACAAATCTGGTATTTCACTTTGAAGTTTCATTTCATACAGAAATGCTTGCCTTGGTGACCCAAGAAAAGGCAGGATCTGGCAGGGGGCAAGGTGATTACTCTGTCTGATGTGGAGAATAAGGGCCGGTTTGTGGTACTGACAGAAGAATGAAAGCAAGGTGGACTAGAGATCATCTATTTCACAGGTTTCTCTGTGTTAGGTTATCCCAGGAAAAGACACATTTCTCTGTCAGATGTTGCTTTAAATTCCCAGCTTGTGGTAGGCATTAATTCATCATGGTAAAGTCTCACCTGAGATTATTCATCAAATAACTGCACGTATTTTCTCTGAACCCAACTTTTCACATCATCACACTCAGCCAATTTCATTCTGAAACTTTTTAAAAAACATGAAAATTTCTAGAATTTTCATCTCAAATATACACTCAACTAATTTTTCAATTGCCATAATACAGTTTTCAGTAAAAACTGTAGAAATCACCTTCAATCTATTAGAATTTGCATATTTTTCTATTTATTATTCTTCTTCAAGAGAAATATTTTCTCTCTAATCAAAGGTTGATGCCTTCTGGTACCTTCCAATAACATCTTCTGTGGATGTGATTTCTTAGAAGTTTTATGAAAGATGTTATAAAGCCATCTACTGAAAACCACAAACATTCCTCTCCAACAGTGCAAATTACATTACACCAAAGTCTCATGGACAGCCAACCTATTTAAAGTATCCAGTAAAGAGTTTTGACAGTGGTTTGTCTATGAAATTTCAACCTGTGCCATTTAAGGCAAACCAACTGCATTAACTGCTTTGAGAGGACATTTGTCTTGACCACTCTGGTTTAAGGAGAAAGTCATTTTTGAAGCAGTAAACATCCTTGTGGGTATTGAAATTAACATGGAATCATAATCATAGCTACCCTATGGGAACTTGGATACTTGGAAGGCATGAAGCATTAGTCAACCTGGAGGTTCAGTTGAGCTATTCAAAATGTTACGGACTTTTTATATTCTAGTCAAAAGTGCCTGATGAACAATATTTTAGAGGTAACAAACATTGTTGTATATTATTAAAGTTTTTAACAGTCTATAGTGCAAGTAACTGATTGGCCAAGCTTGGGTAATAGGCTCTCCCACTTGACTCACTAGGAAGCATGAATCTCCATAGCAAAACTGAGGTGTTATTACCAGATAAATGGGAATAAAGATTAGAAAGGCTAAAAAAAAATTGTCCAGTCCTTTTTATTTTATTTATTTTTGCATGTTCCTTAAATCAGAACCAGTGAGATATATTTATAAGAAACAGTAGCCTTTCTCTACAAGCGCTGGTTATTTAAAATATTTGAACTCTTCTTTCTTTCCTTCCTTCCACTTTATTTCTGCCCTTCTACCCTTCTTTCTTCCTTCTTTACTATGTTCTTTATTTCCCTTCGTCCCTTTCTTCTATCAGAGCCACCGTGTAATTCTAAAGCACAATACTGAATATACAGCACAGGTTCAAGTTAGCATCTGAGACCCAGAATCCCACAACAAAGCTCACTTATCAGAGCTTTTTCAGTTTTGTAGCTTGCTGTAAGGTCACTTAGATATTTGTGCAGAATCATGCTATTCTTTTTATATAACAAAATAAGTGCTTTCAAAATTTAAAAATAGACTTTCTCCAATTTCAGGTATTCTCTCATAATTTTTTAAAACTCTGTAGTCTGCAGTAATAAAACAATTACAACAGAAAATCTTGTGGAGCTGGTCTAGGACTTTTAGTTTGTTTATTGTGCTCAGGATTGCTCTTTTATATTGAATAAAGACATATTTCTTGCTATTAAAATTAGTCAAAAATTATGTAATTGCACTAAAAATATGTATTTTAAGGTGGTTCCCCACAGAGCAGTAAGATTTTTGTGTTTCTCAGGTGAACATGCTAGAAAATTTTTGTGACATGGCGCAAAACCTTTCCCAAAAGATATTGATGTGGTTGGTGTTAGGAGTGATGTTCTCCTTGCCTACAATTCAGTCTTTTATATGTTTCACAAGAAAAATATTTCCTGGGTTTTCTTGTGAAAAACATTGGCTGAAAATCCAGCTGGTAATCTAGATCTCTTATGTATTGGCTGATTATCATTTGCCATATTATCATTAAGTCAAAAGATGCTATGTATACATGGGCTGGGGGACTTGTCCATGACTATGCATCACTTATCCAGTAGAATCCTTCCAAGGATAACAAGCTAAACTTAATTGTAATTAAGATGATTTCCTTTCTATTCAAACAAATGCATAAGGAGACCATTTGATACTCAAGTAATAAAGTTAATGAATTTGATTTCAAATAATATCTATAAAATTAAAATGCTCATAGGAGGTAAGAGTTCAATCAAAATTGTCAATAAGAGAAGTCTTCTACTTCTGAGAAGATGGAATATAAATAAATCTACAAAATGGATAGACCTTAAAAGAGAAATAGACAAGTCTACAATTATACTTGAAAGTTTCAACATCCCTCTCTCAGCAATTGACAGAACTGAACAAAAATTCAGCAAGGATATAGAAGAATCAACAGCACCATAAATCTACAGACTCAACTGAACGTTTGTGGAATACATCTCCCAACAACAGCAGATTACGCAGTCTTTCCAAGCATCCATGGAATATATATCAACGTAGACTATGTACTAGGAAATAAAACAAAAGGCAACACATTTAAAATAATTGAAATTACATGGGGTGTATCCTCTGATCACAGTGGAATCAATCTGAATACTACTCAGGAGGCTGAGGCAGGAGAATTGCCTGAACCCAGGACGCGGAGGTTGCGGTGAGCCGAGATCGCGCCATTGCACTCCAGCCTGGGTAACAAGAGGGAAACTCCATCTAAAAAAAAAAAAAAAAAAAAGGAAACATTTCTCACCAGTTGGAAAATAAAAAACACCTTTCTAAATAGTTCAGGGATCAAAGAGGAATTCTCAAGGAAAAGAAAAAATAAATGGAATAGAATAAAATTTAAAATAGAACATATTTAACTATTTGGGGCATAGTTAAAGCAGTTCTGAGGGGGAAATTTGTAATGCTAAATATTTCCATTAGAAAGGAGGGAATGTGTTATATTAATCATCTAAGCTTCCACTTCAAGAATATCAAAAAAAGAAGAGCAAAATGAATTCAAATCCAGCAGAAGAAAGGCAGCAAGAATGATAAGAGCAGGAAAAAATAAAGTTTAAAATAAAACCCAATGAAACAAAAAGCTGGTCTTTGAAATGGTCAATAAAATTGACAGCAATTTGTCTGGTAAGAGAGACTGACAAATAAGACTTACATAGAAAAAGAGAAGCAACACAAATTACTAATATTAGTAATAAAGACCTTAACAACCTCAAAAGGCTTATAAGGAAATATTACAAATGACCTACACACATAAATTGAATAACTTAGACAAGTGTACCAATCTTCAGAAAGCACAGGCTACTGCAACTCACCAAATATTAAATAGATAACTTGACTAGCCCTAAAACTACTAAAAAATTGAATTGATAATTTAAAAACCAATTATACAAATGTTTAAAGAAAAATTAATGCTAATTTAACACAATCTTTTCTAGCAAGCCAAAGAGGAGGAAATACCTCCCAATTAGTCCTGTGAGGCTAATATCCTGATACCAAAACAAGATGAAACAGTATAAAAATAAAATATGTAGACCTATATCTTTCATGAATGTCAGAAGATCTGAATAGATATGTCTCAAAAGAAGACATACAAATGGATGGCAAGTATATGAAAAAGGGCTCAACATCACTAATAATTAGAGAAATGCAAATGAAAACCACAAACTGCAATAAGATACCATCTCACAGTAGTTAAAATAGTTTTTGAGTTTCTTGTATATTTTAGATAATCATTTTATTTATTTATTTATTTATTTTTGAGATGGAGTTTCACTCTTATTGCCCAGGCTGGAGCACAATGGTGTGATCTTGACTCACCACAACCCCCACCTCCTGGGTTCAAGTGATTATCCTACTTCAGCCTCCCGAGTACCTGGGATTAAGGCATATGCCACCATGCCCACTAATTTTGTATTTTTAGTAGAGACAGTTTTCACCATGTTGGTCAGACTGGTTTCAAACTCCTGACCTCAGGTGATCCGCCTGCCTCAGCCTCCCAAAGTTCAGGGATTACAGGCGTGAGCCACCATGCTTAGCCTAGATACTCATTCTTTATGAAAATGTGATTTGAAATTTTTTTTCCCAGTCAGTAGCCTAATTTTAGAGCATCTTAACAGGGTCTTCTGCAAAACGAAAGTTTTTAAAATTTTGATAAAATCAAATTCATTATTATTTTTGTTTTTCTGCTATTGAGTTGAGTTCCTTATATATTCTGGTTACTAATTACTTGCTGATGGGTAGTTTGTAATTTTTTTTTCATTCTGTAGGCTGTTTCTTCACTTTGAGTTTTTCTTCTGCTGTGCAGAAGCTTTTTAGCTTGATATGTTTCATTTGTCCATTTCTGCTTTGATTGCTTGTGCTTTTGAGATCTTACTCAAGAAATCTTTGCCCAGACCAAAGTCCTGGAGCATTTACCCATGTTTTCTTCTAGTAATTTCATAGTTTCAGATCTTAGATTTAATTCTTTAATCTATTTTGATTTGATTTTTGTATATGGTGACATATAGAGGTCTAGTTTCATTCTTTTGAATACGGTTATCCAGTTTTCCCAGAACCATTTATTGAAGAGACTGTCTTTTTCCCCAATGTATGTTATTGGCAACTTTGTCAAATATTAGTTGACTATAAATGCATGGATTTATTTCTGGGTTCTCTATTTTGTTCCATTCACCTATGTGTCTGTTATTATTCCAGGTCCACACTGTTTTTGTTAGTATGGCTTTGTTTAGTGTAATTTAAAGTCAGGTAATGTGGTGCCTCCAGCTTTGTTCTTTTTTCTCAGGATTGCTCTAGCTATTGTCTCTCTCTCTCTCTCTCTCTCTCTCTCTATCTCTCTCTCTTTCTCTCTCTCTCTTTATCTCTGTGTGTGTGTGTTGGGGGTGGGGATCCATATAAATGTTAAGATTATTTTTTATGTGTCTGCAATGAATGCCATTGGTATTTTAATAAGTATTGCATTGAATTTGCAGATTGCTTTGAGCAGTGTGGACATTTTTAACAACATTGGTTCTTCCAATCTATGAATATGGAATATCTTTTCATTTTGTGTATGTGTATGTATCTAGATGCTCGTCCAGATGTGGAGAAAGGGGAATACTGTACACTGTTGGTGGGAATGTAAATTAGTACAGCCACTAAGGAGTGCAGTATGGAAGTTCTTCAAAATCTAAAAATAGAACTGTCACATGATTCAACAATTGCATAGTAAGTGTATATTCAAAAGAGAAGAAATCAATATGTGGAAGAGATATCAACACACCCCTACTTATTGTAGGATGATGTACAGTAGCAAAGATATGAAATCAACTTAATGTCTATCAACAGATGAATAGATAAAATGTGGCACATATACACAAAGGGATATTATTCAGAAATAAAAAAGAATGAAATCCTGTAACTTACAACAACATGGATGAAACTTGAGGACATAATGGTAAATAAGATAAACCAGAAGCACAAAGACGAATATCACGTGTTTTCATTCATATGTGGGAGCCAAAAAAAATTAAACTCATGGAGCTAGAGAATAAGAATAATGATTACTAGAGGCTTGGAAGGATAGTTGGGACAGGCGATAAAGAGGGGATGAGTAATAGGTATAAAAATACAGTTAGATAGGAGGAATAAGATGTAGTGTTCCCTTGCACAATAGGGTAACTATAGTTAAAAATTTATTGTATATTTCAAACAAACAAAAAGAGTGGAATTGGGATGTTCCTTACACAAATAAATGATATATATTTGAAGTGATAGATATCCCAATTAACCCAATTGGATCATTACACATTATTTCCTTGTACCAAAATATCACATGTTCCCCACAAATATGTACAACTATTATACATTTATAAAAATTTTAAAAAAGCAAAACATTATAAAGTAAAAAAGTAAAAAGAAACAGGTGAAATAAATTTTAGTAGCATATTTTAATTCAATGTATCTAAATATTGTCATTCAACATGTAATCAGCATGAAAATATTGATGAGGAGGACGATCCAAGATGGCCAAATAGCAAATGCTCTGGAGTGCAGTTCCCAGCAAGAATGCAGAGGGTGAGTGATCACCACATTTCCAAATGAATTTTTACTGCCCACAGACCAGGAGATTCCCTGGCCGAAAAGTGCCATGAGTCTCCAGCACAACTGTTTCAGCCAGTGCATTGGGTCTCTGCACAAAAACTCACACAAATCTGAGCACCATTTCAACTGGCACCTGGAATTCCTGAGAGACAGAGTCACCCATTCAACTGAAAAAAAGGGGCTGAAACAGGGAGCCAGGTGATCTGGCTTGGCAGGTCCCACCCCCACAAAGATCAGCAATCTGAAATGCTCTGAATTGAGAGTTTCACAGCAAGCACAGCTGGATCTGGGATGGTACAGCTCTGTGGGGGAAGGGCATCGCTATTACCAAAGCAGTCCACCACTACCGAGGCAGTCCGCCATTACTGAGGCAGTCCACCATTAGTGAGCCAGTCCACCATTACTGAGAGAGTTCTAACTCTACCTCTATAAAAAAAGCAGCAAGGAAGTTCACACAGCAGCTGGGCAGAGCCCATGGCAGCTCAGCAATGCCTCTGCTAGCAGACTGTGACTAGGCTACCTCCTTGCAGGGCAGGGCATCTCTGAAAAAAGGCAGCAGCACGTCAGGAACTTATAAATAAAGCCCCACCTTCCTGGGACAGAGCACCTGGGAAAAGAAAGGCAGTTATGAGCTCTGCTGCAGCAGACTTAAATGTACCTGCCCAGCAGCTCTGAACGGAACAATGGAGCTCACAGCTCAGCACTTGAGCTCCTATAAGGGACAGACTGTCTACTCAAGCAGCTCCCCAACTCCCATATATCCAAAGAGACACCTCATAAAGGAGAGAGCTTGGGCTGACATCTGGTGGGTATCCTGGGACAAAGATAACAGATGAAGAAACTGGCAGCAACCCTTACTGTTTTGCAGCCACTGCAGGTGACCCCCAGGCAAGCAGGGTGTGGAATGGACCTCCGGTACTCCTAAAGCAGAGGAGCCTGGCTGTTGGAAGGAAAACTAAAAAGAAAGAAATAGCTTCATCATCAACAAAAAGGACACCCATTCAGAGACCCCATCTGAAAGTCACCAACTACAAAGACCACAGGTAGATAAATCCACAAAGATGGGAAGAAACCAGAGCAAAAAGGATGCAAACACCCAAAACCAGAACACCTCTCCTCCTCCAAGGGATCACAACTCCTCACCAGCAAGGGAACAAAACTGGAAGGATAATGAGTCTGATGAATTGACAGAAACAGGCTTCAGAAAGTGGGTAATAACAAACTTCTCTGAGCTAAAAGAACATGTTCTAACCCAATGCAAAGAAACTAAGAACCTTGAAAAAAGGTTTAATGAAATGCTAACGAGAATAAACAGCTTACAAAAGAATATAAATAAATCAATGGAGCTAAAAAACAACGCAAAAACTTCACGAAGCATACACAAGTTTCAGTAGCTGAATCGACCAAGCAGAAGAAAGGATACCAGAGATTGAAGATCAACTGAATGAAATAAAATGAGAAGGCAGGTTAGAGAAAAAAGAGGGAAAAGAAATGAACAAAGCCTCCAAGAAATATGGGATTTTGTGAAAAGACCTAATCTACATTTGATAGGTGTACCTGAATGTGACAGAGAGAGTGAATCCAAGCTGGAAAACACTTCTTCCCCAGCATAGCAAGTCAGGCCACGATTCAAGTCCAGGAAATATAGAAAATACCACAAAGATATTCCTCAAGAAGAGCAACCCCAAGGCACATAATCATCAGATTCACCAGGGTGGAAATGAAGGAAAAAATGCTAAGGGCAGCCAGAAAGAAAAGTGAGGTTACTCACAAAGGGAAGCCCATCAGGCTCACAGCAGATCTCTCAGCAGAAACCCTAAAAGCCAGAAGAGTGTGGGGGCAAATATTCAACATCTTTAAAGAAAAAAACTTTCAACCTAGAATTTCATATCCAGCCAAACTAAACTTCATAAGTGAAGGAGAAATGAGATCGTTTATGAACAAGCAATTTCTGAGTGATTTCATCACCACCAGGCCTGCCTTACAAGAGCTCCTGAAAGAAGCACCAAACATAGAAAGGAACAACCAGTACCAGCCACTCCAAAAACATACCAAACGGTAAAGAGCATCGACACAATGAATAAACTGCATCAACTAATGGGCAAAACAACTAGCTAGCATCAAAATGGCAGGATCAAATTCACACATAACAATATGAACCTTAAATGTAAATAGGCTAAATGCCCCCATCAAAAGACACAGACTGGCAAATTGGATAAGAAGTCAAACGCCATCGATGTGCTATATCCAGGAAACCCATCTCACATGCAAGGATACACATAGGATCAAAATAAAGGGATGGAGGAAGATTTACCAAGCAAATGGAGAGCAAAGAAAAGCAGGAGTTGCAATCCTAGTCTCTGATAAAATAGACTTTAAACCAACAAAGATCAAAAGAGACAAAGAAGGGCATTACATAATGGTAAAGGATCAATACAACAAGAAGAGCTAACAAACCTAAATATATACGCACCCAATACAGGAGCACCCAGATACATAAAGCAAGTTCTTAATGAGCTACAAAGAGACTTAGACTCCCACACAATAATAGTGGGAGACTAACATTCCACTGTCAATATTAGACAGATCAACGAGACAGAAAATTAACAAGGATATTCAGGATTGAACTCAGATCTGGACCAAGCAAATCTAATAGACATTTACAGAACTCCCCACCCCAAATCCAAAGAATACACATTCTTCTCAGCATCACATCACACCTACTCTAAAATTGACCACATAATTGGAAGTAAATCACTCCTCAGCAAAGGCAAAAGAACGGAAATCATAACAGTCTCTCAGACCACAGTGCAATCAAATTAACTCAGGATTAAGAAACTAACTCAGAATTGCACAACTTCATGGAAAATGAACAACTGGCTCTTGAGTGTCAACTGGATAAACAATGAAATGAAGGCATAAATAAAGATGTTCTTGAAAACCAGGGGAATGAAGACACAATGTACCAGAATCTCTGGGACGTGTTTAAAGCAGTGTCTAGAGGAAGATGTATAGCAATAAATGCACACATGAGAAGCAAGGAAAGATCTAAAATTGACACCCTATCATCAAAATTGAAAGAGCTAGAGGAGCAAGATAAAAGAAAACTCAAAAGCTAGCAGAAGACAAGAAATAACTGAGATCAGAGCAGAACTGAAGGAGATAGAGACATACAAAAAAAAAACCCTTCAAAAAATCAATAAATCCAGGAGCTGTTTTTTTGAAAAGATCAACAAAATAGACCACTAGCCAGATTAATAAAAAGGAAAAGAGAGAAGAATCAAATAGATGCAATAAAAAATGATAAAGGCGATATCACCACTGATTCCACAGAAATACAAACTACCATAAGAGATTACTACAAACAACTCTATGCACACAAACCAGTAAAACTGGAAGAAATGGATAAATTTCTGGACACTTGCATCCTCCCAAGCCTAAACCAGGAAGAAGTTGAAACCCTGAATAGACCAATAACAAGGACTGAAGTTGAGTTAGCAATTAATAGCCTACCAACTAAAAAAAGCCCAGGTCCAGATGGGTTCACAACCAAATTCTACCAGACATACAAAGAGGAGCTGGTACCATTCCTTCTGAAGCTATTCAAAACAATCCAAAAAGAGGGAATCCTTCCCAAATCATTTTATGAGACCAACATCATCCTGATTCCAAAACCCGGCAGAGACTCAACAAGAAAAGAAAACTTCAGACCAATATCCATAATGAACATAGATGCAAAAATTTTCAGTTAAATAGTGGCAAACCGATTGCAACAGCACATCAAAAAGCTTATCCATCATAATCAAGTAAGCTTCATCCCAGGGATGCAAGACTGGTTCAACATACGCAAGTCTATAAACGTAATTCACCACATAAAGAGAACCAATGACAAAAACCACAATTATCTCAACAGACGCAGAGAAGGCCTTCAACAAAAGTCAACAGCCTTTATGCTAAAACCCCTCAATAAACTAGGTATCAACGGAATGTATCTCAAAATAATAAAAGCTATTTATGACAAACCCACAGCCAATATCATAGTAAATGGGGAAAAACTGGAGGCATTCCCTTTGAAATCTGGCACAAGGCAAGGATGCCCTCTCTCACCACTCCTATTCAATATAGTATCGGAAGTTCTAGCCAGAGCAATCAGGCAAGAAAAAGAAATAAAGGGTATTCAACTAGGAAAGGAGGAAGTCAAATTGTCTCTATTTGCAGATGACATGATTGTATATTTAGAAGACCCCATCCTCTCAGCCCAAAATCTCCTTAAACTGATAAGCAACTTTAGCAAAGTCTCAGGATTTAAATCAATGTGCAGAAATCACAAGCATTCCTATACACCAATAACAGAATTAAAGAGAGCCAAATCAGAAGGAACTGCCATTCACAATTGCTACAAAGAGAATAAAATACTTAGGAATACAACAAAGGATGTAAAGGACCTCTTCAAGGAGAACTATAAACCACTGCTCAAGGAAAGAAGAGAGGACAGAAACATATGGAGAAATGTTCCACTCTCATGGTTAGGAAGAATAAATATTGAGAAAATGGGCATACTGTCCAAAGTAGTTTATAGATTCAATGCTATCCCCATCAACCTACCTATGAACCTCTTCATAGAACTGGAAAAAGCCACCTTAAACTTCATATGGAACCAAAGGAGAGCCCGCATAGCCAAGTAAATTCTAAGCAAAAAGAACAAAGCTGGAGGCATCATGCTACCTGACTTCAAACTCTACTACAAAGCTGCAGTAATCAAAACAGCATGGTACTGGTACCAAAACAGAGATTTAGACCAACGGAACAAAACAGAAGCCTTGGAGGCAACGCCACACATCTACTACCATCTGATCTTTGACAAACCTCACAAAAACAAGCAATAGGGAAAGGATTCCCTGTTTAATAAATAGTGTTGGGAAAACTGGCCAGCCATGTGCAGAAAGCAGAAACTGGACCCCTTCCTGACACCTCACACTTAAATCAACTCCAGATGGATTAAAGACTTAAACATAAGATGTAACACCATAAAAACCCTAGAAGAAAATCTAGGCAAAACCATTCAGGACATAGGCATAGGCAAGGGCTTCATGACTAAAACACCAAAAGCATTGGCAACAAAAGCCAAAATAGACAAACAGGATCTATTAAACTCCAGAGCTTCTGCACAGCAGAAGAAACAATCATTAAAGTGAACCAGCAACCAACAGAATGGGAAAAAATTATGCAGTTTACCCATCTGACAAAAGGCTAATATCCAGAATCTACAAAGAACTAAAACAGATTTACAAGAAAAAAACAAACAAGCCCATTCAAAAGTGGGTGAGGATATGAACAGCCACTTTTCAAAAGAAGACACCTATGAGGCCAACAAACATGAAAAAATGCTCACCATCACTGCTCATTAGAGGAACGCAAATCAAAACCACATTGAGATACCATCTCATGCCAGTTAGAATGGCAATCATTAAAAAATCTGGAGACAACAGATGTTGGAGAGCATGTGGAGAAATAGAAACACTTTTACACTATTGGTGGGAGTATAAATTAGTTCAACCATTGTGGAAGGCAGTGTGGCAATTGCTCAAGGACCTAGAAATAGAAATTCCATTTGCCTCAGCAATCCCATTACTGGGTATATGTCCGAAGAATTATAAATCATTCTGTTATAAAGACACATGCACACGTATGTTCACTGTGGCACTGTTTACAATAGCAAAGACCTGAAACCAACCCAAATGCCCATCGATTATAGACTGGACAGGGAAAAATGTGGCACATATACACCATGGAATACTATGCAGGCATAAAAAAACGATGAGTTCGTTTCCTTTGTAGAGACATGGATGAATCTGGAAACCATCATTCTCAGCAAACTGACACAAGAACAGAAAATCAATCACTGCATGTTCTCACTCATAGGTGGGTGTTGAACAATGAGAATACATGGACACAGGGAGGGAAGCATCCCACACTGGGGTCTGTTGGTGGGGACTGGGGAGGGACAGCAGGTGGTAGGGAGTTGGGAGGGATAAAAGGGGAGAAATGCCAGATACAGGTGATGGGGATGGAGTCAGCAAACCACATTGCCATGTGTGTACTTATGCAACAGTCCTGCATGTTCTTCACATGTACCCCAAAACCTAAAGTACGATAAAATATATATATTTTAAAAAAAGAAAATATTGATGGGATGTTTTACATTATATTTTTTTCATTCAGTCTTGAAAGATGGGAAGATCAGTGCCAAGAACGTATGGGATCATGGTATATGAATGAACTAGTGAGAGTGTGCACAAAGTGTGAAGATCTTTGTAGTGCGTGCTAATGTCTAAGGGAAAATACGTACCCTAGAAGCGACATTAAACAACCGGGTGATTGGAGTAGACAAAGTATCAGCCAGTCAATAACAGCCATTCCGTGTCATCAGAGACTCTGGTGTTTGGACAATGGGCACATGAACAGAGTAACCATGGTGTAAGGGATGCAGGTTTTGCATGGGCCCAACCATACAAGTTCCTATTTACTGAAGCTGTTATAACTTCTGTCACTGCCAAATGTCTCAGAAGTAGCGACAGAGAACAACGCTAAGCCCCCAATACAGCACTATCGCTTCAGGGGTTCAACCAGCCACCTGGTGGCAAGTTAAATACATTGGACTTCTGCCATCCTGGAAGGATGGAAGCATTAATTCAAAATGAATTAATGCTTTTTGAATTTATACATATTCCAAGTATGGTTCTGCGTTTCCTGTCAAAGAACCTCAAACAGCACCATTAGCCATGGGATTTCAGAGAGCTTAGTCCATCAACAGGCGATCTCATACAGCATTGCATCAGACTAACACAGTAGTTCTTAACCATGGGCAATCCCATATCTCCCACATCCCACCCCCAAGACATTTGGCAAAGTCTGGAGACATTTGTGATTGTCAGAAAAGGGAGGATGTTACTGACATCTAGTGGCTAGAGAGTTGCTGCTAAACATCCTATAATGGACAGGACAGCCTCCCTTAATAAATAATCTGCCCCAAAATGTCAATATGCCACTGTTGAGAAATTCTGAACTAAGAGCAACCTCTATTCTGTTTTCCATTATGGCTGTATTGATGTACATTCCTAAAAACAGTGTAAAAGTATCCTTTTTTCTTCACATCCTCACCAATACTTGTCTCTTGTTTTTTTGCTACCCATCCTAAAAGGTGTAAGCTGATCAGTCGTTGTGATTTTAATTTGCATTTCCCTGATAATTAGTGATGTTGAGTATTTTTTCACGTACTTGTCAACCATTTGTATCTCTCTTTTTGAGGAATGTCTACCAAGGTTCTTTGCCCATTTCTTAATCAGATTTTTTTCTTGCTGTTGAGTTGCGTTCCTTTTATGTTTTTGATATTAACTCCTTATCAGATATGTAGTTCACAAATATATACTCCTATTCCATAGGCTGTCTCTTCATTCTGTTGATTGTTTCCTTTGTTGTATAAGAGACTCACTTTAAAGCAAAAGAGGTGCAACAGTAGCTGCATGATCTTAAGATCAACTGTTCCTATTCGAAACTACACCATCCAAAAGATGCTGCCATTGGAAAGCAATAAAATAGTTCATAGAAGGCACAGGTGAGGCACAGGCTTGAAAATGATACCATATAAGGATAGGAAATCATCTTCCAAGATACACTCTATACTCAAGTCTCATCACCACTGTATGGTGCTGTGTTCCATTGTTTAGATACGTGGTGCCCTGTTGGTTATACATGGTGGCGGGAATGAAGAGTTGAAAATAGAAATATGGCAATTTTCACGATATTGATTCTTCCTATCTATGCACATGGAATTTTTTCCCATTTGTTTGTGTCCTCTCTTATTTTCTTGAGCAATGGTTTGTAGTTCTCCTTGAAGAGGACTTTCACATCTATTGTAAGTTGTATTCTTAGGGATTTTATTTTTTTTGTAGCAATTGTGAAGGAGAATTCACTCATGATTTGGCTCTCTGCTTGTCTATTGTTGGTGTATAGGAATGCTTGTGATTTTTGCACTTGATTTTGTATCCTGAGACTTTTCCAAAGTTGCTTATCAGCTTAAGGAGTTTTAGGGCAAAACCACGATGAGATACCATCTCACACAGTTAGAATGGTGATTATTAAAAGTCAGGAAATAACAGATGCTGGCGAGGCTGTGGAGAAATAGGAACACTTTTACACTGTTGGTGAGCATGTAATTTAGTTCAACAATTGTGGAGGACAGTGTGGCGATTCTTCAAGGATTTAAAATACCATTTGACCCAGCAATCCCATTACTGCATATATACCAAAGTGATTATAAATCATTCTACCATAAAGACACATGCACACATATATTTACTGAAGCACTGTTTACAATAGCAAAAACTTGGAACCAACCCAAATGCCCATCAATGATAGACTGCATAAAGAAAATGTGGCATATATACCCCATGGAATACTGTAAAGCCATAAAAAAGAATGAGTTCATGTCCTTTGCAGGGACATGAATGAATCTGCAAGCCATAATTCCCAGCAAACTAACACAGGAACAGAAAAACAAACACTGCATGTTCTCACTTGTCAGTGGGAGTTGAACAATGAGAACACATGAACACAGGGAAGGGAACCTCACACACAGGTGCCTGTCAGGGAGTGGGGCATGAGAACACGTGAACACAGGGAAGGGAACCTCACACACAGGTGCCTGTCGGGGAGTGGGGCATGAGAACACGTGAACACAGGGAAGGGAACCTCACACACAGGTGCCTGTCGGGGAGTGGGGCATAAGGGGAGGGAGAGTATTAGGACAAATACCTAATGTGTACGGGGCTTAAAACCTAGATGACAGGTTGATAGGTGCAGCGAACCACCATGGCACATGTATACCTATGTAACAAACCTGTGTGTTCTTCAAATGTATTCCAGAACTAAAATAAAGTAAAAAAAAAGAAAGAAAGAAAAGAAAAGAAAGGAAAAGAAAATGGCAATGACACATAGTGAGCTTCTGCTTCCTTTTTCTGAAATTCTGTAATCCATGAGTTTAGCAGTCTTGGTTCCTACAATGGGGAATATCTATTAGTGAAACATAAGCTATGATTTTGGCCTGGGCACTTCAGATTCCATACGCCAAGGAGCCAGTGGGCAAGGAGGGAATACTATATTGATAGAAGCAATTGAGTTGATTACCAGGAGAAAGGCTGTTATGACACACTGGGGCAGAGAGGAACCTATTTGGTACTTGATTATCTGTTGGCAATTATTTGTCCAATTTTCATGATAAATTGACAAATAGAGTAGCCACTATCTAAGAAGGACTTGATGACCAGATGTTTAGACAATCAGAGATATGGGTTTGGGTGATCCAAGCAGATAAGCCACCAAGACCAGCACAGGTACTAGCTGTGGGAGAAGTGATTCCAGGATAGAAGAGGACAATCAATTATTACAGATGTAGCCCCAAGCCCAACTGTATCAGTGAGAGAGTTTTCTCCATTAATTTTCTTCTAGGAAGCTTACTCCAGGAAAGAAATCCCTCAGAGTCCTGAAGATACAGCTTTTGGAACTTAGGTGAAGAAAGAAGGCTCAAGGTGTACAAAAATGGACAGTACAGAGTGCTCTGCTACACTGCTAGATTCTCCTTTCAGGAAGGAAGGACAAATTCACTCAACTTCTGGAAACATTGCTGGTTGAGCTCTCAGCCATCAGACCTTTTTAGAAGTTGCCCTCTTCTGAAAAGAGGCACATTGCCCAAGATCTTTCCTCCTCCAGAAGGCAAGCTGCACCCGAAGACTGGTTGATGTAGGGTATGATGGTCCGGTCCCCTTTCCCCAACACAGACACATCTAAATGACTGTCCTAACTTCAGGGCTCTCCTTGAGGTTTTCTTAATTAGTTCTTGTTACTATGTGGCAGTCCAACTTCTTCTTTGGTTTAATTCTATTTTCTTCCCATCCCTCAATTGTTGATCCCGACAGCAATTGACCCCAAATTTTCTATAAACCAAACACAATCTCAAAGTCATCTTTCCAAGGAATCTGACCTGCAACATGATTACATACACTACAGTCTATACACTTAAAGATTTAGTGAAAGTATGCTGCTGAAGTTTATCAGAAATTCCCTTCTTCCACTGAAAATTTGTCTTGCAAATATCTGTTTCTAGATATACACCATTCATTCTCTTCTCTATTTTGGCCAATTCTCTTGCGTATGGGAAAGTGTTCTGCTACAAAACAGAATACCAATTGTTAGAACTAGAAAGAAAAACATATAAAAGTCTGTCGTTTCTTATATCTTTTACATCTCCAACAAATACCCTGTGATAAAAAGGATGCCAGGAAATGTAAGTAGTTTGAATCCACCAAATATTTGGCCTGAAGTATTTGTGTATAAAATACAAACTCACTTAATCTGGGCTCAAATTTACCAGAACTTCTTTTCTTCTCTTTTCAGACACAAACTTTGTTTAAATCAGTATTAACATCAATCACATCACCATCAAGAAGGCTGTAATTTTGATTGTTTGTCCAACAGTTGGGCCACGTTTTCCTGTTTTTCATTTCTCTTCTTATATCTCAGTCTATGCCAGGGGAGAAACTGGCTGAAGTTAAGGGCTAATGTCAAGTACTAACTGAACAACAGATGGATGGCCTCAATAATGTTATATCCTGGTTGAAATTATTACCCAATTTTTTTGGCAGACCTGAGATCTATGTATCTCCATTTAACAAGTGTATGTAGACCATTTCCTTAAAAGCAAATTCCTATAAAATATATATCAGAAAACAATAGGTGTAATTAATATAACTTTTTAAATGCTTAATAAAATTTACCAGTATACTATCATTTTCTTGAGAGAAGGTTCTTAATCATGAATTTTTTTTACTTAATGACATTATTTAATTTTTTCTTTTCTTTTTGTTAATTTGATTTGTTATGGCTTCTCAAAAAAAAGTTTGTCCTTTTCATCTAATTTGTTCAATTTATTTTCATGAAATTGGTCACATACTTAATGCTTCATTCCTTTTTATATAACCAAATTTCCATCTGGTACCATTTACTCTGAGCCAAATGAGCTTCCTGTATCATTTCCTGTAGTACATATCTGCCAATTGACACTTTTCTAGGTTGACAAGTTATATAATTGCCTTTCATTTAGTTTAAAGATGTTGTTCCATTGTCTTCTGATTTTCATTGTTTCTGATGAGAGGTCAGCCTTCTTTCTTACTATTGGTCCCCTGCATTTAATATGTAATATGTCTTTTTTTCTCTTGCTTTTCAAATGTCCTATTTAATTCTGATTTTCAGTAGTTTAATATAATGTCTGTTGCTTGGTATTTGCTTAGATTCCTGTAATTATGTATGGGTTTTTAAATAAAGTTTTGAAATTTTTTAACCATTATTTGGCCAAGTAATTTTTCTGCTTCATACTCTCTCTTTTTCTCTCTTTCTAGTACACTAATTAGAAGCTTTCATTCTTTTGCTATTATTTTACAGGTTATTAATGTTCTACTTTAAAATTTTAAAGTAATTTTTATGGAAAATTTGATCATAACTTTAAATAACTATAATAGAAAATTCTAAAAATTCAAAAAGTAGGCCAACAATACATATCATACCTATAGAAATGGCAATTTGGTCTATTGTCTTCCAAACCTTATACCTTATTTTCTTTCTTACATTGGCCATGATTTGGAGTCTTTATGGATGAGTACCAATGATAATATCCTTGTATTTAATGTATCTTTAGAGAAAAAAAGTGTCTAAAATTTCATGATCAAGAATGCTATTTGTTGTTATTGAAAGGTGTGTTCAAATGATTTCAGGGCGTTTCCTACGTTTGAGTATTTTGCTATTTTGATATAGATTTTGAAATTTATATATATTTTTTCCCTTACTATTGGAGGGTGAGGAATGTGGAAAATAATTACTAGTGCTATTCTTTAGACATTTCAAATTGTCTCTGTGTTTGAACACGTGGAATTTCTCTTTTTTGTCCCCTAGAAGTTAGGTTGGCTATGCGACATTCATTGGTGTGTAAAGTATGAACAGCAAAGACGTGCTACTTCTGGGCAGAAATTTTCGGAATTAGCATGGTATGTGTCACCGATTCCCTTTTTTGTGACACAGTGACTATGTAAATATATATAGAAACATCTCTTCTGTCAGCCTGGATCCCTTAGTGACTATGATGAGAAAAGTCTTATTGTTAGTTTTCATTGAATGAATAACATGAGCACATATTTAATTATTATGATAAACTACCCAGGTATTAGGGGTTGTCTATGCAGAATAACTCATCCTTTATTTTTCTTTTTATGCTAAACCCATCTTTTATTTAAGGCACTTGTACTTGATCATAACACATTACTTAATATTTTTTATTCTATAGCTTTAAGTTTCATTCTACAAATCCTTTTGCTGATAAAAATTATAACTTGAATGTAATCTGCTGTGTATTTCTAGGAGGCAAAATCAGGTAATTAATATAACTTACAGAGTGTTTTTATTAAAAACCTTTTCTTTCTAAGAGTAAAATGAGTGAAATAAAAATAAATATGTAGTCTCTGTCCTTGTGGGATAATAGTAAGAGAGTTAATTAGAAGATATAAAATAAGCTCTCAAAGATAATTCTACGTGGGCCATGTGAAAAAAATGAAATAAATCTTTTCTAGAAGTAATCTAGAAAAACTTTATGGAAAAAGTGACATATAAACTGTGTTTGAAAGATGAATAGAATATTGATGAGAAAATTCCACACAGCATCTAAGTAAATATACTGTGAGAAAAGTGTAAACAAGATATATAAATGGAACAGCAAGTTATATAGTTTGACTTACTTGTAATAGCAGAGTAAATGTGTAGAACTATGACTTTTATAAACATCAAAGATTTTCAGTAGAAGAGGGATTTTATTATTAAGAAGATAATTAATATTGTCATTATATTTAGGATGAATTGTAAAAGATGGGTGCTAGAGGTCATCAGAGGTTTGGGAGGGGTGAAGATTTTTCATTGTCAAGGTGAGACAGCGAGGTTCTGAGAGAGGAAACAAAAAAGTAGAAACAGCTTTGAATTTTGTTAAGCTACAAGGTTTACAGATAGTTATATTTTCACCTATGTCTTAGCATTTGAAAATCTGTCTTCTTTCTTACATATTGCGAACCATATAAACAGAGTCTATAACTAGATAGACCTTATTGGATAACTACCAAAAAAGTAATATTTTATCCTATTGAACACTGATTCAATATGATAATATTCAACACTCAAACCAAAAGTGAAAACACAGATGCCTAGGGAAAGAAAAGTTGGCAGCACAAACTAGTGGGAATTGGATAGGGTTTTTCTTGGCCTTCTGCTGCACAATAGGCAATTGTAATTCAGGTGTATTTGTTTATTCTGGTAGAAATAAATTCTCCCACTAAAACAAAAGTGCTATTATAAAGAGCTAGACAAAATCAACAACACCCGACTTTGCCGTGTCTTGCATGACCGTAAGGGGTCACATTCAGGAATTGTTGATCAGACTTCCTTTGTCTCTTTCTTTTAAAAAGGCATTTTGCAAATTTAATACTTTTCCATGTTCTAAAGCATCGCTTGTCCATGGGAGAGGGGTTGGGTGTCAAACAAATGCAGAGGGGCTCTAGGGGTTTCTAAAGTGGTCACTTCAATGGTCATTTCATAATGTGTTTGTCGGCATGGCTTTCTTCCAGCTCTGGTTTTGTTACCTTCTCTCTGTTTTCAATGTAAACAGCAGTACAAAGTGAGCTATCTTCCTGCTGCTCAAAATAAATACTTATTTGGGTAAAATTTATAATGTTAGATTCTACTTTTAGTCAGGAAATGCAAACAAAGCTGGGAGACTGCTTGTTCCCTGACCCCAAATTCATTCCATGTTGCTATAGCATCACCCCTGAGAAAATGGGCCTGCCTGTTTTCCTCCCCATAGACAAACTCAATGGGCTTTTGTCAGCTCTTGAATTATAGCATTAAAATTTAAACAGTAGGGATTTAATGGAGGATTATTATGACACTCCAGTGCATTCTTTCTGTTGCCGTTAGCAACAACCCCAAGAATGAAATAAAATAATTGTTTTAAGAGGAGCTGTTTTCCTAAAAGATGAAACTACCTTAGATTTACAGAAACTGATTTGTCAGTGTGTTACTTTTAACATGAGCAGAGCAGTGGTAATGTATACCAATCCAGTGACTTATGGCATTTTTTCTTCGTATTTAGTTCAACCAATCTACAAAGGCCAAAAATATTTTCACAGGCCCCCAAAAGATGAACTCCAATCTGTTGCTCCTAAATGCATTATCCACTGTCTGGAAGATGTGCAAAGGCAACGGCACAGCGTTCTCCATCTCAAATCCTTCAAAGTGCTCTCAGAATAAAAGAATCCCCACCAAAAGCCCCAGGGAAATCTATCTGTCTGTATGGTATGGTAATGACTGAGGTTATTCCAGATAGAATTCTGGGAGAAACTCAGCTATTGAAATCTAATGAATGAAACTGAGAACTTCTTGTTATAATACTGCTTCTTTGATCAAATATATCCTTGTGTATAAGAAGACATAAAAATAAATAATAAAAGCAAGATATTGTTTGAATTTTTGTTTGATTATATAATCTGAGAAGTTTTCCAATAAGTAATTTTGCATCTGGATTTATTTTCTCTGCCAGTCACTTTCCTTTCTAGTTTTATGTCATTTTTTCTTTCCTATTCTAATGTCAGCAGCTAGGTTTACATTAAGGATTGCATTTTTAATACCAGGGATCACAACAATTTATGTTCCTTTTCTAGCTGTCAAAATACAGATATTTCCTTCTTTTGCTATATCCTTGCTGGATAACTCCTTTCAAAATATTTTTAATTTTTTCCTTTTGAAGTAAATTTAAGTTCATTGTAGAAATAATGTAAAATGAGTAACAGGCAATAAATAAATGAATAGTACTTTGGATTTTTACCACACAGAGATAATAGTTCTTAATCTAAGTGTAAGCCTTTATCTATAGCAATGAAAATTAGTCTTACTTTCATCCAAGACATCCAGGGTTCCCCTATCCTCTTTTGTAGAGGCAACCCTTATTACCAGTGTCTTGCGTTCCCTTTCAGAGACTACATGCAAGCATCTGTATATATGCCATTATTACAGGAAAAAAATAAATTTTACATTTTTCGGATCCTTGCTTTTGCATATAACAATAAACTTTGAAATCAGTATAAGTTCCAGAATTTGTCCAGTCTTGTGGGATCAGAGAGTTGGGACATTGAAGGAGGAGACTAAGGGATTTGCCTTCAAGTTGCCTTTACTAAGCAAGCAACCATCATTTGTTATGTTGTATATAGCTGGTTAATAAATGGCAAAAGTAATGAAACATGCTTTTATTCACACTTTACAAACACTGTGAAAATAGTCACTTTTCATAAAGACAGAAACTGTTAACATTCTTTTTATTGGGATGATTAGCCATAATTTGTATGGAACTACAGGTAATTTCTCTAGAGTTCCTAAATGAGAGATTTTAAAGTAGTTTCTTGTCATTTGCTGTCAAAAACAATGTTGCAGTAAACATTCCTGTAAACATTACTATAGGTATACATATGAATATGCTGTTTCACAAATTACTAGTAATTGAATTACTAAGATGAAAGCATTATATACATAGATGTTCACCATCAGTGAACCAGACCAGACATTGAGGTCCTTGTTGAGCCAGTGACATTGCTTTCAGAAGCAGAATGGAGGATAAAGTTTCCCCCAGAGGGCAAGCTGTCATGTGTCATGTAATGCTAAGATGCTGCTGGGACCAGGCTGAACTTGCTTTTGAATATATCATTTTTATTTGACAAGTGAGGCTTACTGGGCCTTTCTTACTTTGTTAGTCATAGAGTCCTACTCAATAAATGGCCCACTCAAAAAATGGAAACACCAGGCCAGAGAGTCACAAGGTGTCTATGGGTCAGGTATTTAGCTTTGCCAAGAGTCCAGCACAGTACTAGCTACTTTTGTTTTTAAGTAGCCATGTCAGAGAAGTGATTAATCCAAGGGCCCCTCAAGGTAGAGGTTGGATTTATTTGCCCAGGACCCCAACTGACTGACTTGTCGCAAAGACTTGAGCTCCAAGGTACTTAAAAGTTGTGCATTAGCACTTCATATGCAGCTCTTCTGTGATCAGGAGAATCCCTCTGGCACTTTTGGGATTAGGAAGTATATTCAGATGTAGAAGCTACAACAATAGTACACTCAACTGGTCCAAAATTCCTCAGCATACAAAGTCACATTAATTTCCCCTCTTCACTGTGAACCTGGCCCAAATTCCATTCATTGAATCTAATGCCTGCTGCCTGCACAGTATTGGGTAAGAGCACGACTTGGGCAGTTTTATCCAACAGAGTGCCAACCTAATGAAATTGATGAATATGGCCTTTGGTCTTTCTCAGGGACAGGGAGACTTCTCTTTAAAGTAGCTGAAGTCAGGGTAGAGGGAAAGAGAGTAATCAGAGTATATCAAAAGAGAAAGGGGCTCTATGCCAGTAAATAAGGCATTGCACTCAGTTTGAGCAGGTTTTGAGCAGGTGCTTGCTTATGGCTCAACCAAAAGAACATTTAATGATTTTAATCTACCCAAAGCCCTGTATTGAATGACAAGGTCTCCATTGCTGACACCATTTATTTCTGCTTTGGAGACTCTTTGGTTTATCAGCCATGGCCTCATTTCAGCTGGAGCTGTAGGGCTTGCTGCCCCATTGCCGTAGAAACATTTGTCCATCCACCCTCCCAGGCAAGAGTGACCAACAACCAAGGTGCCATTTGGGCAGTTTGTTCCAGTTCTATCTATTACAGCTTACCCTCTAAAGATTCATTATCAGGAAGGACAGTAGGGGACCCTGACTATGCTCCCTTTCTCTTGCCCAGCATTTGATATCGAATCCCAGAGAGTCTTCTTATATTCCCAAACCTGGCCTGCAGGACTTATGTGTTCTAATTTCAGGCCACCTCTGTGTGAACACATATGACTATACTCTTTTAGAAACCTCCAGGTAGTATCTTGAATATTTTACTGCTTAGATATTTCTTCTGCCAGATACCCTAAATCATCTCTCTCAAGTTCAAAGTTCCACAGATCTCTAGGGCAGGGGCAAAATGCCACCATCTCTTTGCTAAAGCATAGCAAGAGTGACCTATTCTCCAGTTTTCAGAAAGTTCTTCATCTTCATCTGAGACCACCTCAGCCAGGACTTCACTCTCCACATCACTATTCAGCATTTTGGTCAAAACCATTCAACAAATCTCTAGGAAGTTCCAAGCTTTCCATCATCTTCCTGTCTTCTGCTCTCTCCAAACTGTTTCAACCTCTGCCCAGTATCCAGCTCCAAAGACACTTCTACATTTTCACGTATCTTTATAGCAATGCCCCACTTCTCTGGTATGAATTTGCTGTATTAGTTCATTCTCAGACCACTATAAAGACACACCTGAGACGGGGTAATTTATGGAGAAAAGAGATTTAATTGACTCACAGTTCTGCGAGCTGTACAAGAGACACGACTGGAAAGGCCTCAGGAAACTCACAATCATGGTGGAAAGCAAAGGGGAAGTAGGCACGATCGTCACATGGCGGAGCAAGAAAGAGAGAGAGCAAAGGGGGAAGTGCTACACCCTTTTAAACACCCAGATCTCATGAGAAATCACTCACTATCACAAGAAGAGCAAGGGAAAAATCCATCCCCATGATACAATCACCTCCCATCAGATCTTTCTCCCAGCATTGAGAATTATAATTCGACATGAGCTTTGGGTAGAAACACAGAGTCAATCCATATCACAGAGTTTGAGAGGAGAATAGAAATTATGGAGCAGAGTCAACTTTTAAAAGGTAATGACAAAGAATTTTCCAGAAACTATGAAAGATTACATATTAAAGAAACACCGTGCACAACAAATTGAATAAATAAAAATGAATCTACAACCCTGTACCTTCTACTAAAGCTCTAGAATTTCAAAGCGAAACTCTTAAAAGTAGACTAAGAGAATAAATCACCCAAAAAGAAACAATTGAATTTAACAGCAGATGTCTCAACAGCAGCAACTGAAGCCAGTACACAGTGAAATGATGAAATTGTACATGTGTGTAACCAATCAAATTCTCTTTCAATACTAAGGGCACAATAAAGATGTGTACATAAATAAGAATTTGGAGTTTCACCACCAGCAGAACTTCAGTAAAGTACCTTCTAAGGTATGTTCTTTGGCATAAAATAAATTGACTGTAAAAAAAAAAAAAAAAAAAAGAAAAGAAAAAAGATACAAAAAAG